>NW_015168257.1:0-6229 GCF_001447785.1 Gekko japonicus | reverse complement strand
CACAAGGATCTGCTCGCCCATCCGTGGTCACCTTATTGGTCTGTCTAGCTCAGTACAGTGTATTCAGATTGGCTGTGGCCCTCTGACAGCATCTTTCCCCAAACCTGCTACTCATCACGGAGGTCCTGGGCCTGAGTCGGACCAGCGTGGGACTGGGGCTCCCTCTCCCGACCTTCGATGGGGTGCCTTTGGTGCCATCGTCGGAGGTTAGGAGTTTGGGGGTGCGCCTGGATTCTTCATTGACAATGGAGGCCCAGGTTGCAACCACTGCCAGGGCGGCCTTCTACCATCTTCGGCTGGCTCGGCAGTTGGTCCCCTATCTCAGCCGTGAGGACCTGGCCACAGTGATCCATGCGACGGTTACCTCAAGGCTAGACTACTGTAACGCTCTTTACATGGGGCTGCCTTTGTCGCGAATTCGGAGGCTGCAGCTAGTGCAGAATGCTGCAGCCAAGCTGTTGATGGGTCTCTCGAGGAGGGACCACATTCAACCTGTGCTGAAAGTGCTGCACTGGCTGCCGATAGCATACCGGATTCGCTTCAAAGTGCTGGTTTTGACCTTTAAAGCCCTAAATGGCCAGGGTCCAGCCTACCTGAGGGACCGCCTTTCTCCATATGTTCCCCCAAGGGCACTTCGGTCGGGAGGGCAACATCTCCTGGAGATTCCAGGCCCGAAAGAAGCTAAATTTGCTGTGACTAGGGCTGGGGCGTTTTCGGTGGCGGCTCCTACCTGGTGGAAGGAGATCCGGGCCCTGCGGGACCTTTCTCAGTTCCGCAGGGCCTGCAAGACGGAGCTCTTCCGCCAGGCCTTTGGATAGGAGCCGCCGCCACTGCTCAGCCCCAGCGAATTACATCTAACTAACATTGGAATGCCTGGCCCCTAAGGCTGGAACGTAGTACTAAACACCGCTCTAGGATGAGATCTAGGGTAGCTATGTCAGATAAGATCTTTCTTCTCTTGTTTTGAAATCTGTTGTTAATTGTTGTAAATTGTTTATTTTATTGTAATTTATTGTTTTTAAATCATATGATACTGTTTTAACCTGGCACTTGTGCCCCGTAAGCCGCCCTGAGCCTTCGGGGTAGGGCGGGGTATAAATTTAAATATAAATAAATAAATAAATAATAGCTGTTGATGGTACTGAGAGGCAGCATGGCGTAGTGGTTGAAGTGTCAGGCTAGGATCTGGGAAACCCAGGTTCAAATTCCCAGTCTGCTCTGGAGGACTGCTGTGTGACCTTGGGCCAGTCACACCCTCTCAGACTCACCTACCTCACAGGGTTGTTGGGAGGGTACAACAGAGGAGAGAACGATGTAAGCCACTGTGGATTCCCATTGGGGAGAAACGTGGGATATAAACAAAATGAATTTCGGGTAGAAGTCTCTCTCGTCACCTGCTGTCTGATCCCCTGAGTAGAGACACAAGGGTTTGAACCTGGGACCTTCGGCATGCCAAGCAAGCGCTGCACTGAGAAGCTTGATGAACGGAACCTCTGTTTTAAATAATTTCTCTTTCTTCTGAGAATAATTCCAGACAGGATGGCCATCTTGATCAGCTGACATGGGCTTAGTCTACAATTTTTATCCGTCTTTACTTTTTAAAGAAGTTTTTAAAAGCATGGTTTTAAAAAATGATTCCCCCTCCCCCAAACAAATAGGAATAAAGCATTATTCACAAGAGTCCTGGTTTCCATTCTGGTCTCTTCCCTCCACCATATTGTCTTCTCAACAACCCTGTGATGTGGGTCAGGCCGAGAGATGACAGCTGACCCAAGAACTTCTAGTATATTTCCCAGCAGAGCAGGGGCTTCAACTGGACTCATCCTGATCTCAGGCCAATGTTCTGTTGATTTCACCTAGCTACCGCTCACTGTCTCATTCTTCTGTGGATCACCCTGTCCAAAACATAACGCATGACTGGGAAAATGAGAAAGGGCCCTTAGGAAGCCACTAGTTGGATTGGGCAGGTTGCCCTTGGATTCTGGGACCCATTTCTGTTTCAAATGGCCCGTCGTTCTTGATGCAGAGAATATTGCATTCTTACGGTGGTGGGACCCTGTCCTGGCTCTTGAGTGTTTTATGAATAGACAATTGGCCGGCGTGAGCTATGGTACATGCCACTGAGTTGGATCCAACCAGGATTTCCACTGGCAAAAAAGGGAGGAGGGAGTCCCCTTCTACCACCCAAGAAGACCATTCTGGGGATTATATAATAAGGAGGGGAATTGGGTGAGGCTGAAGAGAAATGCTGGCTGGATCCAACTCGTCGTATGACACACCTCCACCAATCCTGCCACCAATGCCCCTACAGTAGTTCACCTGGGCCAAGTAAGATAATGCCTCTGTAATCATGGGCACAGAGAGAACACTGAAGGGGAGAACGCTGTGGGGAAATGCCGGGAAGCATCCCCCCTCCTGAACATTCTGAATCTGACCTACGTGGAGGTTCAGAAATGCCTTCATCGGAGCAGTTTCTGTCTGTGTTGGAAGTACAGCTATTTGCCTTCTCCCCTACATACAGTAAAGACCAGTGTGAGGATAGGCCCTCCGATCAATGCAGGCCCCCGCCCCCCCATAAGTGGAAGGTTGTATCAATGTGGCCTGTTCTTGTATGGGTGTACCTGGGTTGCGTGTTGCCTTTCCCATTTGGGGGACGTGTGATCTATGTGCAAAGCAGTCCTCTGTAGACCAGAGCTTACCCTAAAGACTACAGTGCTTGAGGCCCTTTCACAGAGCAGCTAGAGAATTAGATTTCGGAAGCAAATTTAATCACATGCTTATCCTTTTAACAAGGGTTACATACACAAAGTAATTGTTTCCTTCTCTTAGGGCTGCCCCCCTCCCAACAATATGATTAGATCTCCAGCAGCTGGAGCGTTTTGCTGATTGCTGCTGCCTGCAGTGCCTGCTGTTTTAACAAGCGGTGGTCCTCACCTCTTTTTTCTGGCTGCTGTGGGGAATGCCCATCTGCTGTCTGTCCTGTTGTTAACTAAAAAAAAAAAGCAACCCCAAACCAGAATAAACCCATTTAGAAGAAGCCACAATCTCATCTGAATTATTTTGTGTAAAGGAGTCTACTAACTTTAGCAATTTAAGAACTTTTAGAGGGTTTCATATTTATTTATTTTATGCCCTGCCTTTCTCTCCAATGAGGACCCAAGGTGGCTTGTGGTTCTCCCCTCCCCCATTTTATCCTCACGACACTGCTGAGAAGTAGGTTCAGCTGAGAGAATGTGATTGGCCCAAGGGCACACAGCAAGCTTCTATGGCACAAGTGGAGATTCGAACCTGGGTTTCCCAGACACTGGTCAGACACTCTTAACAACTACATCACGTTGGCTCAGTCTTCTATCTATATATAAAAGAAAGTCCTCTCACCGTAAAATCAACACCGAGGCCAAACCCCTGGATCTAGAAACATGAAATTTGGGGAGAGCACTCCTACATGATGCAGATGCTCACTAAGAAGGGATTTTTAGAAACTCGACCCCTAGGGGGGGTCAAAAGGGGTAAAATGTGCTCCCTCCCATTGCTTCCTATGTTGCTGCCAGGCTGCTGCCTCCTTGCACCCCCCCCTCTCTGATTGGTCAACTGCAGAGTTCAGTGTTCTGAGGTAAAAAAAAAAAGTTTCAGGAGACTGCAGAGAACTAATGACAGTTGAGGAAATCAGGAATGGCCGACAACTACCTGTGAGGTGCAGCAATGCTGCTGGCCCAGCCTCCCCAATGGCTTAAAACACGACCCCCCACCTCCTACACCTGACAGGCAGCTGTCTGTAAGGTGCAGCAGTGCATACAGGGTGCGTAAAGCCATCAGGGAGCCCGCCCCAGCAGTAACACCTTAGTGATCTTGCTAGCCCAGCCTCCACAGTGGCTTGCAATACCCCTCCGACACTGGATAGGCAGCTGCTTGTCAGGTGTAGGAGGGGGGTGGGATGCTTACAGCTGTCGGGGAGATTTGCTCAGCAGGATTGCTGTAGCACTGCTGCTGGCCCAGCTTCCCTGATGCCTTTAAACACACTCCCCCCAACACTAGACAGGTGGGTGTCTGCCAGGTTTAGGAGCAGGACTAGTGTACTTTTATCCATCAGGGAGGCTGCCTGAGCAGAAACACCTTAGCAGTGCTGCTGGGCCAGCCTCCCAAATGGCATTAGACACACTCCCACCCACTATGGAAATATACCCCAGATTTGTAGAAAAGTGGTTTCCTGTATTAGGTTATTTGAGGTAGTTCTTGGTGGCTCTTTCCCATGCACCCTCAATGTGCTTCTTTGTCAGAGGTTGTTCATTCTTCCCAGTTTCCTGTCCTTCAGGTAGAGGACGGTGTACTCAAAACCACCCAGTGAATTGGATAGAACCACCCAGTGAATTGGATAGAACTGAGACATAGAGCTAATTTTTATGCTAGGCGTTATTTGAAAAGGGATTGTGAACAAAACAGCCAATACCATCCTGCCCTTCTGTAGCTCTGTAGTATGGCCACATTTGGAACATTGTGTACAGTTCTGGTTGCTGTATCTCAAAACAGGTGTTGTAGTGCTGGGAAAGGTGTAGGAAAGAGCAACCAAAAAGAAGAAAGGCAAAGGAGTTTGAGGGCTTCCACCCTTACAGGGAACTTAAAAACCCTTGGAAAAGCATTAAAACTTTTAAAAACCGAGCGGATATAAATAACGAAGTGAGGTAAATACAATCAGTGAATACAGAGAAATGGAATGGCAGTTTTTAAGTAGTACATGCGTAAAGAGAAAGAAACAGAACCTTTCCAGGTTTTTTTTTATTATGCTACACTTCTGCTAAAACAATAACCTAACGGTATAGCACCACACTTTAATTCAGGATCTCTCTTTCCTTAGCTCACCCTCCTGTTACGCTAGCTCTCTCCCTAGACGCCCCTCACCTACTAGCAACATCCAGCAAACAACTTGGAAAGCCTAGCACCCGACTGCCAAAACCTTAACTGGCTCTTGTTCCCCAGCCCACCACTCCTATTGGATGGTGGAGCTCTGCTGTCATTGGCTCCTCTGTTGCTGGGTGTCTTTTTCCTTCTCTTTTCTACAAAGGAAAGCTAATGATTTTTAAAAAGGGGAACAGTGTGGTATATTTAGGATGCAGTACATTGTAGTATGTGGATTGTTGGGCTTCTATTGAGAACTGTATTCAAATCCTTGGCTGCTCAGCCAAGAAGCATTTTCTTTCAGCTGTACTGATTTGGCAGGACAAGAGGAGACCATGGAAGCACAGAGCTACTTGGAGAAAGACCACATCAAACCATTTATTGCATGGCGTGTGTCTGCATGAATGAACATTGGAGGAACTGTCAGTTTTTTGTTCCACGGTTTGAAGCATCGTGAGATAAATAATGAAGTATTGTGTGTGGGGGGAGTGTATGTCATATTAACTGCTGCTTGTACTACCCTGTTTCCCCGAAAATAAGACCTACCCAAAAAATAAGCCCTAGCAGGATTTCTATGCATTTGTGGTATAAGCCCTAGTGTGTCTTCTTGAGAAAAAATAAATATAAGACAGTGTCTTATTTTCGGGGAAACACTGTAGGTATTATTGCTTTTGTTTTAAAACTTTGTGTCTGGTTCTCTTGGTTTCTTTTTTTATTGAGTTGGCATAGTAGCTAAAAGGCTGAGCTACCAATCTGGGAGTCCTAGATTCTAATTCTGTCTCTGCCATGACTTGCCGGGTGGCCCCATCTTTGGTACGGAGACAGTAATAGTGACCACCTTGAGATGGTGGTGGTTATAAAGATGAATGAAGTCATATGTGTGACATGCTTTGCCTGCTCAGGAAAAGGGGCTGAATGTTATGACTATATATCAGAAAAGGTTTTATTTTACTTTATTGTCAGACTGCTCCTGCATTCCACCACCACCCATGCAGAAGTATTGAGGCATGTAGCTGCCGATCCTCTCTGCCATGATAGGCAGGAAAAGCTGATCCAACCTGCATGCCAACTACGCTGCTAAGTGTAGTTTCATTTCCTTATGCAGGCCATTGTTCACATGATCTTGGCTTTATTTCTGTTAGATTTGGTTGAGTCAGAAGGTATTCAGCTTTCTTTTCCCTCCCCTGTGCACACTTTGATCCCTGCTAAGAGTTTTAAGAAAAATAAGTATTAAAGACTAACGGCATTTATTTCAAACTTTGAGTCCAGTGGCACCTTTAAGACCAACAAAGTGGGAGACGGGGTCCATGGCGCAATGATGGCGGATGCCTTTCCT
>NW_015168256.1:9498-15344 GCF_001447785.1 Gekko japonicus | reverse complement strand
GCGCCATGGTAGTTTGCCCCCCCATTCTACGGTTGAGCGTCTATGCGCATGCACAAACTGAGAAAAAATTAAAAAACCCGCCGACACACACTCCCGCGTGTCGGTAGTGTAGATGCCGGGGAGCGATGTGACTGCGATGTGAGGCCGGATAAGGGAGGTAAGTGTGATCGCAATTATCCAGATCAAATATAATTCAGTTAGAACCAGAGCAGTTTAACCCGCTCTCAGCACACTGTCTGACCGCACCCTATGTGTTCTTTGTTTGTACCAAGCTGAGCCTGTACCAGCACTCTCAACTCAAAGTTCTTTCAGGGATAGTTTCCCCTTTTTTCCCTGGTGTGCTTCTTTTTTGCAGAGAAAGCAGCAATGGGGATTTGTGCATTTATTTAGCTATTTATACCCTGCTTTCCTCCCCGGTTGGGACTGAACGCAGCTTAAAACATTTCCCTCTTCTCCATTTCTATTCTCACAACCACCTGGTGAGGTAGGTTAGGCTGTGATTGTGTGAGTGGCCCAAGGTCACCCAGCAAACTTCCATGGCAGAGTCAGGATTGGAACCTGGGTCTCCCAGACCTTAGTCTGACACTCAAGTCACTGCACCCTGCCGAATACTTATGACTCCATGCCAGTGTTCCCTCTAAGCTGAATCAGTGTGAGCTGGCTCACAGTTTTTTAGCCTCCCGCTCACACATTTTTGTCTTCGCTCAGGAAGGGACGGCTCCAGAGCAAACTGATTTCTGCAGTAGCCAAATCGCTCGCTCACAACTTTAATGCCAGTAGCTCACAAAGTAGAATTTGTGCTCACGGGCCTCCGCAGCTTAGAAGGAGCATTGCTCCATGCCTTCGATAAATCACATATAACAAAATGTTACTGAGAATGATTCGATCCTTGCCCAAAGAGAATGCGTCTGGCACACCTGAAGGAGAACTCGGGCGCGGTTTCTTGCAGATCGTTGATGGGCAATTGCCAAGATTGTCGCTTATGGGTGGGACGGGCCCAAAACCTCCTTTGGTGACCATGGCAACTGTGATGGAATGTTAGGGCACACCTGATGCTGTCCATCCCCCTGGGGAATACCTGCCTTGAACCGTTTGTGAGCCGCTTAGTGAGATCAAGATGACAAGAGAGGATGCAGTTTTGTCTTTCAAGGGTGCATGGATTTAGGACATACTGCAGACAGGGCACAGTCTTTTCACTAAAGGCAGCCTGTCAGTTTGAGAACATTGTCGTTTCTTAGGACAAAATGGACCTCTGTAATTTGTGGGTATTCTAGAGCAGTGTTCCCTAACATGGTGCCTGTGAGCACCATAGCATCCTCCAGCACTCCCCTTGGCAACTGCCAAGCTCTTCAGAAAGTAGGCAGGGCCATTGTAAGGAAGAAGAGAAGAAGAAGAAAATATTGGATTTATACCCCACCCTTCACTCAGAGTGGCTTGCAAACTCCTTTCCCTTCCCCTCCCCACAACAGACACCCTGTGAGGTAGGTGAGGCTGAGAGAGCTCTGACAGAAACTGCCCTTTCAAGGACAGCTCTGATGGAACTACGGCTTGTCCAAGGTCATCCAGCAGCTGCAAGTGGAGGAGTGGGGGAATCAAACCCGGTTCTCCCAGATTAGAGTCCGCGCACTTAACCACGACACCAAACTGGCTTGCCGGGCTTGTTGGCTGCCCTCATTCAAATGAAAGGGCTTTCCACTGGAGGACGAGTAAGACTGGTAAGCACCTCAGCTTTCCTTCATCAGTGTGTGTTTCCATTCCCCTCTCTTCCCAGGAGGTGTGAGGAGGGAGGTGTTCCATTTGGGTCCATCTCTGGCATGAGCCGTTTGGGTTTGGGTCCACCTCTTGGGGCGGCCGTTTTGGAGCGGTGCTCTCACCATCGCCTCTCAAAATTCCAAAGGTGCCTGCAGGCTCAAAAGCTCGGAGACCCCTGTCCTAGAGTTTGAAGGCATATATCCAAATATATTGGACGATGTTGCGGCCCCGATTCGAAGGTATGTGTTCTCTTGACCAGTTCGGTAATGGAAGCTGAGGAGAGCCTGTCTGTGGTTTGGTGTAGTAGTTAGGTGTGCGGACTCTAATCTGGGAGAATTGGGTTTGATGCCCCACTCCTCCACTTGCAGCTGCTGGTGTGGCCTTGGGTCAGTTACAAGTTCTTTCAGAGCTGTCCTCTCATGAGCAGTCCTCGAAAGAGCTCTCTCAGCCCCACCTACCTCACAGGGTGTCTGTTGTGGGGAGGGGAAGGGAAAGGCGTTTGTAAGCCGCTCTGAAACTCCGAGTGAAGGGCGGGGTATAAATCTAATCTCTCCTCTTCTTCTCTTCTGAATGTCTGGCATGACTTTGGAGGTGTATTCCCCTTCTGCTGCCAGGGAGAAGGCTGACCAGGTGTGATGGAGTGAAGCAACACCTAGGTCATTTTGCAGGTGCGTGTGCACACCAGTGTTCCCTCTAAGCTGTGGAGTCTTATGAGCAAAAATTATACTTTGTGAGCTACTGGCATTAAAGTTGTGAGCAAGCAATTTGGCTGCTGCATAAATTAGTTTGCTCTGGAGCCCATCCCTTCCTGAGCTAAGACAAAAATGTGTGAGCCAGAGGCTAAAAAACTGTGAACCAGCTCACAGTAACTCAGCTTAGAGGGAACACTGCTGCACACGTGCGCGTGCACGCACACACACACACGCACAGACTCCCCAGTGAAAGAGCAGAAGATCAGTCTTGGGTACGAATAATTTCAAACAAAATTTCACAGCGATTCATATTTTTTAAAATCCCGACGGTGCGGCCCTC
This sequence comes from Gekko japonicus, assembly GCF_001447785.1. Lineage (NCBI taxonomy): Eukaryota > Metazoa > Chordata > Lepidosauria > Squamata > Gekkonidae > Gekko > Gekko japonicus. Next base: position 12,560 of record NW_015168256.1, on the reverse strand, counting down.
AGGCATCATTGTACTCCTCCCGTAACGTACAGGCTTGGCACCGTGGAGTCCCAGAGCCGACCTGACCCCTCCCCTCCAAATTATACTTCTTTAGAAACGTGTCAGAATTCTGAACTGTCGGTCTGATAATTTCAAAGCGTGTCTCTTCATGTGTTCTCAAGCAAAGTCGCCAGACCCTTTTTTTTGGAACAGAGTGGGCCCATAGCTGTTTGTGTGGTGGTGTTCACACGCTGTGCTTGCATCACGGTGGATTGTTAGTGTGACAAAAAGGGGCAGCATTGTTTTTTTGGGGCCGTTAGGTCATTCAGATGGCATGGATTGTTCAGAGGAGAAAGTATAGATGCTGGGCAGGGGGAAGCAGTGGGAGGAAGGGAATGGCACACTGCCATAGTTAAACCGACAACATTTCTGCTCGGTGGAAGCGTTGCCAGTTATCAACGAACAATCCCATTGAGAGCGGTTGCAATACTTTCGCAAAACACCCCCCCCCTCCCCAATCTGACCGTACAGAAAGCCAGAAAGCCTGCCTGGTGACAAGAACTTCATGTTCTTTCCTGTGTGGCACACTATTAATTCATCATTTGGAGAGCCAGCATTGTGTGGTGGGTAGGGTAGATCCAGGTGGGTCACCGTGTTGGTCTGAAGCAGTAGAACAAAGTTGGAGTCTGGTGGCACCTTTAAGACCAATGAAGTTTTATTCAAGGTGTGAGCTTTCGTGTTTGGTGTAGCAGTTAAGAGCAGCAGCTTTGGAGGGCAGCTGCAAGTGGAGGAGTGGGGAATCAAACCCGGTTCTCCCAGATTAGAGTCCACACACTTAACCACTACACCAAACTGCCTCTCTGTTGATGGAAGGCTGTCATTTTTCTAAAGGTGAAAAGCAGGGTGCAGGCTTACAAGGGATAACTGGTGGAAAACTGAGTTTAAAACACAATACCATTGTTCATGAGTGTGGGCTGCGTGTGTCTGGATTTTGGGATTATTGGCAATGGCATACGGTTCAACGCTGAATGGATTAGAGAGTAGCTCCTTTCTGTGTTTTTTTACATTTTTGCTCTTGTCCCAGCCGATTTTTGGAAACCCTGTAGCGGTTTCAAGCAAGAGACGTTTAGAGGTGGTTTTCCATCGCCTGCCTCTGCATAGCAACCCTGGGCTTCTTTGATGGTCTCCCATCCAAGTACTAACCAGAACCAACCTTGCTTAGCTTCTGATTTTTAAAATTTATTTATTTATTTATTAGATTTCTACCCCGCCCTCCCAGCCAAGGCCGGCCCATGTAAAGGTCAGTGATTTATGTCCTTGTTTGTATATGTGTGCAAGGTCCAGACATATCCTAATTTGCACTTTGCACCAGACCACACCTGTTTCGGTGCCTGGAAATGCTTGTAGAAGTTGCTCAGGCTGGTCAGTACAAAGAGGCCTTGAGGTACCTGCTAATGGGCCTAAAAGTGAATGGCAAAGTGTCCGGGCATATTTTGACTCTCTAATAATGGAACCCAAGGTCTTAGACTGTTATTAGGCTCAGGTTAGCCTGGGCTACCCATGTAAAGGTCAGTGATTGATGTCCTTGTTTTTATATGTGTGCAAGATCCAGACATAGCCTAATTTGCACTTTGCATCAGACCTCACCTGTTTCGGTGCCTGGAAATGGTTGTAGAAGTTGCTCAGGCTGGTCAGGACAAAGAGGCCTTGAGGTACCTGCTAATGGGCCTAAAAGAGAATGGCAGAGTGTCTGGGCATATCGTTGTCATCGTTGTTGTTGTTGTTGTTGTTGTTGTTGTTGTTGTTGTTGTTGTTGTTGTTGTTGTTGTTGTTGTTGTTGTTGTTGTTTCTTCGTCTTCCTCTTCGTCTTCCTCTTCGTCTTCCTCTTCGTCTTCCTCTTCGTCTTCCTCTTTGTCTTCGTCCTCGTCTTCGTCCTCGTCTTCGTCTTCCTCCTCTTCTTCATGGTGGTGGTGTGTGTTAATTTCTTTAAATGCATGATGCAGGTGATGCTTGGCTCCTTGAGAAGAAAGGCTTATGCATCACTGCGAATGGTATATGGTTGGTTTTGCCATTCTCAGGATTGTGACATCTGGAGTGTGGAAATCAAAGGTCTATCTGCTGAGGTGGAAGCAATTGTAATTTCCCTTCAACAGGTTCTTATTTCCTGGTTTTGGATGACCTGCAGTGCTGCATAGTTTCTTGCTTTAAAGGAGGTGGGGAATTATTTGGCTTCAGAAATATGTATATGATAAAGAGGAGCGAGCTGAGAGTGTGAGTGTGTGACTGTGAAGTCCCAAACAGAGTTATACGCTTCTAAATCACTTGGAGGTAATAGGCTTAGAAAGGGTGTAACTTTAAGAACATAGGAACATAAGAGAAGCCAATGCTAGATCAGGCCAATGGCCCATCCAGTCCAACACTCCATCACACAGTGGCCAAAAATGCCAGATGCCATCAGGAGGTCCAGCAGTGGGGCCAGGACACTAGAAGCTCCCCCCCCAAGCACCAAGAAGACAGAGCATCACTTGCCCCAGAGTCCCTATCTATACCTTGTGGCTAATAGCCACTGATAGATCTCTGCTTCATATGGTTATCTTACTTTGCTTAGGATTGCACTGTAAATTTACTAAATACACTCAAACTAAAAGAAAAAGTGTCCAGACTGGTCAGGGGAAGATCGTGCATTTCATTCTGTCCATAAAATGCAGATTCATGCAGCCTCAATTTGCCTTGAGGATGGAGGTTTAACCCTTTAACCAAACTGGTTCCCTGGCTCTGCTTATCAGCCTTCTGAAAAGAAAAAGACGTATCCTTCAGACACATGTTCTTTGGCTTTGAAAAGGGATTTTCTGAAGAGACGCAGTATTTTGCGTCATTTATTATACCTCCCCCTTCCTTTTCTTGGGTGAGCTAATCTGTGCATGTTAATATGGCACGCTGGCATATTATGTATCCCCTAATTTCTACTGATCATAATGGTAAACAGATACAAGTATTACATTTGCAACCAGAGCAGTGCTAAATTTAAACACAAAAGCATTTATTTTTCCATTAGTGCCTCCAACTGTATTTAACATCTGTTT
>NW_015168256.1:3385-8230 GCF_001447785.1 Gekko japonicus | reverse complement strand
TCATGTTTTAACCTGGGTCCTAGACTCAGAACTCTGAGCATGAGATTTCTCTGGTGAATGCCAATAAATCCAAAGTAGGTTTGCCGCTTACAGAGCTAATGTTTTAAGCATCTTTGTGTTTGTGTCCTTTATAAGGTTTATATCTCCTCTACCTGGCATTACATTTTATGACAGACGTGGCCCGGCCCAACAAGGTTTCATTTATGTCAGATCCGGCTCTCATAACAAATGAGTTTGACACCCCTAATCTATATACTATTTAATCTATATACTATTAGTGTGTGTGCCACCCCCCCCATATGCAGACAGCTTAATCTGTGGACGGGGGCCACACAGATGCTAAACAGATTTTTCAACAAATATAGGGGACTCCCCAGGTTTGCAGAAAAATCTGAAATCGACGTTAAAATATATTTTTGTTGTTCAGTTGCACAGTCGAGTCTGACTCTTTGCGACCCCGTGGACCAGCTCCCGCCAGGCCTTCCTGTCTTCTGCCGTCCTCTGAAGTGTGCTCAATTTCATGTTCGTTGCATCGATGACACTGTCTAACCATCTCATCCTTTGCCGTCCCTGTCTTCTTTGACCTTCAATCTTTCCCAGCATCATGGTCTTCTCCAGTGAGTGCTCCCTTCTCATTTGGTGGCCAAAGTATTTGAGCTTAAAATATATAGGGTGGTTTAAATCTCCTCCAAATACGTTTGCATTGTATGTGCATGCACAGACAATGCTCTTACCTGATCAGGAAGGACACCAGGAGCTGAGCCCAGCTGTGGCAGTGGTAGATGCTGGCAGCCTCTGCAGCCTGGGCACAGTGGAGGAGGATGGCGGCAGCTGTGCTGGGCCTGGCCGTGGCTGAGGAGGAGGATGGCAGCCATGCTGGGCCTGCTCATGGTGGAGGAGGATTGCCAGCAGCCGCACCAGGCCTGGCTGTGACTGAGGAGCATGCCAACAGCCACGCCGGGCCCAGCCGCAGCAGAGGACACCAGCAGTGGCACCGGGTCTGGCCATGGCTGAGGAGGACACCAAACTGATTAGCAGATGATGGGGCCTGGGGGGGGGGTGTTTGGTGCCGGGGGGGATATGGGATTCCACCCCATGAGTCTCTCCCTTGCTGAGCCATAAGATGTGGGGAACTAGTAGCGATGCAAGGAGGGATTCCCCCCCTGTGAGTATCATGGGTCCTCACTTGTATATTCTAACAACCAACTGCACTGTGATCTGTGGATACTTAAAGCCATGTCTTGGGGCCATTTACACAGATTTAAGATTTTTCAGCAACATTGGGGTTTGCAGTAAAAAAAACCCCTGTTTGTTGATGTGGAGACGCTTTAGGCCAGTGGGGCAGTCTGAGGAGAGGCCCCTTCTGCTTGCTTAGAGTAGCTCAGCTCTGTTCCCACTGAGGGAGAAGCTACTAGCAATGGTGACTGAGGGAAACCCTCCGCATTCAGAGGCACTAAACTAGGGGTGTGTAAAAAAAATCAGTTTTTCCCCAGTTCAGGTCTATTGGGCCCAAAAATATTGGTATTCCCGAATATACCTGAATACTAGTATCAGTACTGTATTGGTATTTGGGTAAATATTTGGAAAACCTGAATTTATACTGCTTCAATATACCCTATGGGGACCATCCCCTTAGGGTATAAATGAGTCCAGAAAGCATTTAAACTTTAAATGCCTTCTGAGTTCAGTCATTGAGTTGTGCTGTGACAGCACGATTTGTCGAGTTCAGAAGGCATTTAAAGTTCACTCACCGAGTTGTGCTGCTGTGGCAGTGTGACTTGGCAAGTTCAGAAGGCATTTAAAGATTCAGAAGGCATTTAAAGTTTAAATGCCTCATGAGTTCACTCACCGAGTCGTGCTGCTGTGGCAGTGCGACTCGTCAAGTTCAGAAGGCATTTTAAAAGACCATGTTCTCCTTAAATGCCTTCTAGCCACGCCCAAATAAAGGCCAAATAATATTGACTTTTATTCAGGGACAGTTATTTCGGCAGCCGAATCAGATTGTCTAATCTGTATTCGGCTGAATAAATACCTGAAAAATACAGATAAGGTATTTTTCGGGTGTTTATTCGGCTTGGTATATACCAAACACACACCTCTACATTAAACCTCTGAATCTCAGAGCCAGGAGGCAACATCAGGGGAAGACCTTGGCCTCTGTGCCCTGTTGTTGGCTGTCCAGAGGAACTGGTTGGCCACTGTGTGAGAAAGGATGCTGGACCAGATGGACTATTGGTCTGATCCAGCAGGGCTCTGCTTATGTTCTTATGTTCCTGGCCCACTGATATGTACCAAGTTCCAACATGATCTGGCCTGCAGCTATTAAAACTGCCAGAGCAATAGAGATGGCAGTTTGGTTTTTTGTTGCTGAATGGGGAACATCTGCACTCAGAGGCTGTAAACATCTGAATACCAGTGCTAGGAACCAACCTCAGGGAAATCAGGGATCTCTGTGTCCTGTTGGTTCTCCACAGTAATTGACATGTGTTTTGGTGAATGCTGGTATCTGACTTCTGCATTAGGGTTGCCAGGTCTGGGTTGGAAAATACCTGGAGACTTTGGGGGTGGATCCAGGAGAGGGTGGGGTTTGGGGAGAGGGAGAGGCCTCAGCAGGTTACAGTGCCACAGAGTCCACCCTTCAAAGCAGTCATTTTCTCTGGGGAAGTTGATCTCCGTCAGCTGGAGATCAGCTGTAAAAGCGGGAGATCCCCAGGCCCCACCTGGAGGCTGGCAACCCTATTCTGTACAGAAAGGCATTTTCCTTTCCAGAAGCTCAGTGCAGGGGGTACTGCGTGTTCATGCTGGGATTCTGTGGGAAGGAGCAGTCTAGTTATTAAAACGGTATCCGTTTGTCCAGAGCTTGCAGAACAGAGATATAAAATACCTGTAACGAGCACAAAGGTCGGACGTCACGGTTTGCTTTGATGCCTCTCCCTAGCAATGCGGGCAGCTCCTTCCTGCCCTCCTAAGGAAGACTCTAATTGCCCTGACAGGTGGGACCCATTCCTTTCAGAGCCAAACCCACACTTTCTGTTTCTGTAAAGGACTTCCTTTGATCCCTGTTCCTCGCCCCCCTTATTATCTACACATCCTACTCCAGGGAGCAGGGTGGGGAAAGATCAAACATTTGTGGACAGAGAGCTCCCCCCCCAAACTTGTCTTTCATTAACAGGCACTTAATGTACACTCGAAATAAAGCCATCACGGTAGTGTTGCGACTTGGAAACACAGGGTGGGTTCCTTTTCCTTAACAGTGCGGTAAACAGGACAGATAAAGCCCCTCGCGGTAGGCTTTTATCTCGGGAGACCGTTTAAGGGGTTTTTAATTTGTGTGTTCAGTTTAATGGAGCTGGCGAGCCAGAACTCCTTACCGCCTGTTAGAATGACATGCCAGAATGTTTGTGATTAATGATATTTTTTTGGGTAGTTTGGGAGTTAGGCTTCCAAGAGCGTCATGATTTTTTTTTTTGTCATTAAGTCACAGCTGATTTATGGTGACCCTCCTGTTGGGTTTTTGAGGTAGGAGAAGTTCGGAAGCGATTTGGCCATTGCCTGCCTGTGCATCACAACCCTGGTCTTCCTTGGTGGTCACCCATCCAAGTACTGGACAGGGCTGACCCTGCTTAGTTTACCAGATTTGATGAGATCAGCTGGCCTGGGCTACCCAGGTCAGGGCAGCTAAAATGTGGATAGATCAAGATGTTAGTCTGTATTAGTAAGAGTCCAGGAGCACTTTAAAGACTAACACAATGTGTGTCATTCAGCATCTGAAATCATGTATCATCATCTGCCTGCCTATATCTATCTATCTATCATCTATCTATCTATCTATCTATCTATCTATCTATCTATCTATCTATCTATCTATCTATCTATCTATCTATCATCTATCTATCTATCTATCTCATCTATCTATCTATCTCATCTATCTCATCTATCATCTATCTATCGCTAGCTATCATCTCTTTCTCTCATCATCAACATCATCTATCATTGACTTCCGGTTGATGGTGGCACGCTCACGGACTCACCTCCTGGACCTCCCGGGGGTGTCTCCGTGCTCCGGTGGAGGGAGGGGGTGAGCAGGCTCGTAACCCCCCCCAGGGGCCCGGCGAAGGGACCCTGGCCAAGGAGCTTTAAGGGGATAGCCTCTTCGATGGCTGAATGCCAGAGAATCGAGGCTCCCCCTTGCTCCAGTGGTTTGTCCAGCCGAGAGACTGAATGGTACAAGTGAAGCTAACCGGGTTAAGCGCAGGAGATCGGGCGTGAGAAATGATGGATGAAGCGGGGTCGGAGGACCAATTATGAACGTGAGTCAACTGAGAAACGATTTTTAAAAGAAAAGACGCTCCCTACCCTACGTGGCAGAACAGCAGAAGTGAGCGGGGGAGGGACGCCTCCCATGCACATAAATCGTTGAGCGAAAGGGGGGGGGAGCGGAAGAAAAAATGAGCGATTGCCCAGAAGGACTCACCCAATTGAGCTAAACAGTCAAGCACATATTCAGAGACTTTAAAAATTTTTCGCGAAAGTAAACAAACAGAAAAAAGATGGCGGGGAAGAGGGACAGAGACAAAGAGAAACTTTAAAAAACCAAACTAGAGTCCCCGAAGCTGGAAGCGACCAATGAGACAGCGAAGGCGATGGCTGAGGTCATGCGCCCTCTACTGGAACAGCTAAATGCCTTCAAAGAGCAGATGTCCGTGGTAACAGCGAATATTACAGCTCAACAAACGCAGCTGTCAGCAGTAACAACAAGCATCACTGCTCAACAAACGCAAATAATGGATTTGATCCAAGTAATGAAGCAGGATGCTGAGAAAGTAAAGGAAATGGCTGAATCAA
>NW_015168256.1:0-3358 GCF_001447785.1 Gekko japonicus | reverse complement strand
TCTATCTATCTATCTATCTATCTATCTATCTATCTATCTATCTATCTATCTATCTATCTATCTATCTATCTATCTATCTATCTATCTATCTTATTAGACTTATTAGACTAAGCCAAGCAGGGCTCAGGGCGGCTTACAACAATCAAAACACAATACTTCAGCATATAGCAATTTTAGAATCCACATTATTATAAGTTAAAACCTAAGATTTCATTTCTACATCAGATGGCGCCTTCATATCCATCACAAGTGATCAAGTGGGGACAGGCAGTGCAGAGAAAGAACAAGGGAAAGGGGGAAGGGGAGGCCAGCAGATCTCTCTAACCCGTCGCTGTCCTCAACCATATGCTCAGAGCCAGTTTGGTGTAGTGGTTAAGTGCGCGGACTCTAATCTGGGAGAACCGGGTTTGATTCCCCACTCCTCCACTTGCACGTGCTGATGTCACCTTGGGTCAGTCACAAGCTCTGGCACAGCTGTCCTTGAAAAAGAGCAGTTTGTGTCAGAGCTCTCTCAGCCCCACCCACCTCACAGGGTGTCTGTTGTGGGGAGGGGAAGGGAAAGGAGTTTGTAAGCCACTCTGAGACTTCAAATGAAGGGCGGGGTATAAATCCAGTCTCCTCCTCCTCCTCCTCCTCCTTCTTCTTCTACTTCTTCTACTACTACTACTATCTCGGTCTTACAGGCTCTGTGGAATTGAACCAAGTCCTGCAGGGCCTGAATCTCACTAGATAGAGAGTTCCACCAGGTTGGGGCCAGGGGTGAAAAGGCATTGTTATCTCTGCCACTGGAGGGCAAAGCTACCCTCCTGTGAGGAAATCTGTAGAGCAGCTAGGTGTGTACTTCCACACTGCTTATTAAAGTAGCATGAAAGTGAAAAAATCTCCTTGGCCGTAGCAGCGTATGGCAAATGAAATGGCAATGAGTTGTACTCACACAGCCTGCGAGCTTCTTGTGATGGGACTTATCCTAGGGCCGATGCGGCTTTTATTCATCCCAGATGTGAAGATGGCTTCCCTTGACGCTCTGGGAAAAAGGGAAAGTCCTGTAAATTCCCTTTCAAGGTGTCAGGTTTTCCCGGATATGTTCTCTATTGTTTCAGTGGCTTGGCACAGATTTTGTATGGCTAATTTTGTCTATAGTTGAACAAAGCTTGAGTCCAGTGGCACCTTTAAGACTAACAAAGTTTTATTCAAGGTATGAGCTTTTGTGTTCACACACACTTCCTCAGATGCAATGAAATGGAATTTACCAGTCCATACATATAAAACAGAGGTTGAACAGAAAATTAGCACACAACATAATAAAGTTGTTTTAACAGATGCAAACAGGAATAACAAGCTAAGTTTATAAGGTCATCATTGTTTGGATTTAATTCCGGGGGGAAACAGTGAAGCAAACAAAGATGTCAAAATTGGAGATAGATGTGTAAATGTATCCTTCTTAATCGTGGAGTGCTAAGAGTGAGTGTGCTAAGAGTAATTAACTGAGACTATGTTGCTACGCTTCATCTGATAACCCTTTTAAAAGATAGCTAGTTTCATTCCTGTATATCCCTTCCTAGAAAGAAACTAATGATACATTATTTTTACTCTAATGCAGTGCTTCTCAAAACCTCTTTGAAGTGGGACCCTGTATAGAAATATTAATTTCTATGGGCTTCATGTCTCCCTTTGAATGTTCTATAGGCTTCATGTTTCCCCCTTGGAATGTACCCCTGCTTTTCTGATTTCCTATGCAAGCCAGATGGCTGACCATTTGGTCAATTGCCTGCCATAAACATTCCTTCACTCGCTGGCAGAGGCCAGAAACAAGCTAATACGCACGTAGACCCATGGGAAGGTGGGACCCTGGGGATCGTCTTACTGCAGAGGATGATTCCCAGATCTAGCCTATCCCCCATGACAATCCGAAAGGTGGACAACCCCCTGTCTATTGTAATTGGCTGATGGCCACAGCTGATTGTAATCAGATTGGGGTTTAATTGTCTGATCCCTTGGAAGAGAGCTCAGTTTCTTCTCTTGCTCTCTCCTTCATGTTGAATTGTACCTGGGAAAGGCTGTCCCAGGCAGAACAAAGGATTCTTTGGTGCAGCTGAGCACATGGCTGCATACTTGCACAAAGATGGGATTTCTGCTGAAGATCCCGTGGGATCTTGTTGGACTGTATACTTGGACATTCTTGACTATGGATCCTCCTGGTAATTATGCATATCTCTAATGTCTAGTCAGGGCCAAGAGCCATAGGTTTTCTTGTTTTGAATTCTTATTATTCTGATTGCAAGCCTGTACTGAATAAACTTTACTCTTGTTTATAAATACTGTCTGTTTGATGGGTAACTGGACTCCAAGGCTAAACTCCCTGTGCCTAGCTGGCTGTACGCTACCATTGAGCCTTAAGAGTGCATCTCTGAGGAGGTGCTAGAGCTGGGTATTGTTGTTAATGTACTGTAAACGTGTAGGAGTTTTCCCTCATTCCTAGACAGGCGTGGGGGCAGAATCCTGTACAGACCCACTTCTAAACTTCCGCTACTTTCGGGGACCCGCTTCCAACATAACTCCATGCTTCTTTCTCTTTCTGTAATATAAGATGCAAGGATCTCACATTAGCTAAAACTAGGGATGCCAGTCTTCAGGTAGGGCCTGGAGATCCCCTGGAATTCATCTCCAAGCTACAGAGACCAGTTCCCCTGGAGGAAATGGATGCTTTGGAGGGTGGACTCTGTGGCCCTGTGCACCACTGAGGTCCCTGTCCTCCCCAGGCTCCACCCCCAAATCTCCAGGAATTTCCCAACCCCTGTCAGCCTTAGCCCCCCCTATTCCCCACCAGTGGCCAGGAGCGACCCAGCAACCCTAGCTGAAACTGAACAAGTGTATATGGTTCATTTTTAGTATTTATAAAGTACTGCAGGCTGGATTCATAGTCATTTCACATGTTTTTTGTTGTTCAGTCGCACAGTCGAGTCCAACTCTTCGCGACCCTGTGGACCAGCTCACGCCAGGCCCTCCTGTCTTCCGCTGTCCTCTGAAGCTTGCTCAATTTCATGTTCGTTGCATCGATGACACTGGCTAACCATCTCATCTTTTGCCGTCCCTGTCTTCTTTGACCTTCAGTCTTTCCCAACATCAGGGTCTTCTCCAGTGAGTGCTCCCTTCTCATTGGGTGGCCAAAGTATTTGAGCTTCAGCTTCAGGATCTGGCCTTCCAGGGAACAGTCAGGGTTGATTTCTTTTAGGATTGACTGATTTGATCTCCTTGCAGTCCAAGGGACTCTCAGGAGTCTTCTCTAGCACCATAGTTTCACATGTTACGCAGAGGCAAATCCAATTCTGTCATCAAGTCTTCCAGAATCTGTTCTCCC
>NW_015168255.1:11577-15490 GCF_001447785.1 Gekko japonicus | reverse complement strand
TTTGAGCAAGGGGAACCTTTACCTTTTACTTCCAATAGGACAGACCAGTGTCTTGGAACTGCAACCGGATACATTAACAGCTAGATTTGACTCTAGTAGCACTTTTTTTTTTGTCATCCACTCACAGCTGACTATGGCAAGAGACATTTAGAGGCAGTTTGTCTGCCTCTGCGTCATGACCCTGGTATTCCTTGGTGGACTCTCTCTTCCAAATACTGACCAGGGGCAATGCTGCTTACCTTCGGAGATCTGACAAGATTCGGTTAGCCTGGGCTATCCAGGTCAAAGTATAGTAGCATCCTAGAGACAAACAAGAATTTTGGAGTATAAGCATTCAAGAGTCAAAGCTCCCTTCATCAGAAACAAGTTGGAATGGAGATCCCCGAGTCCTTATATCCCAGTTAGAAGGTGGGAGGGGTATTTCAGAGAAGGAACTCAGGATGCAGAGGTACAATGTGCGTAGTAATCAGCATGATTCAACCAAAGTGGAAATGTTTGGGAGCTGAAAATTAGCATCTGCAGAGAGATAAGAATCCTAGATCTCTATTCAGCCCTTGGGGATCCAATGTTCTGAACTTGTGAATGAACTGAAGCTCGGCAATATCATGTTGTAATCGCCCTTCGAAGCATCACCGTTTGAGGCCGGTCACTGTTAGGTCGACAATGGATTGACCTGGATGATTAAAATGTTCTCCCACTGATGCTTGAGTGTTATGTTCTTTCATGCCAATATTAATTCACTTTATACTTCTGCATCTTGAGTTCCTTCTTTGCAACAACTCTCCCGCCTTCTAATTGAGATATAAGGACTCAGAGATCTCCATTCCAACTTGCTTCTGATGAGGGGAGCTTTGACTCTTGAAAGCTTATTCCCCAGAATTTTTGTTGGCCTCTAAGGTACTACTGGACTCAGATCTAGCTGTTCTACCACAGAACATCTGAAACCAGAATCATTAAGATTCCACAAATGAGGTTACCTGCTTGAGATGCACCCAGATGCTTTATTCAGTTTGTTGGGCTCTTCCCTATCTCGTATTTGTTTCCTTTGGGATATTTATTAGAGTTCCTTGGCTTCCTCTTCCTCTCCTTGTTGCTCCCCCCCCAATTGGTTTCAACAAAATACATTTCTTCCTGTAATGGTTTTATTTCCCACTGAACCAGGATGGAATTAGCAGGGACTGTGTCTCTCCTGCATGGAAACCTCCCTCCAAATTTTAGGCAAATAGGGGATGGGCTTGCATTTTGTAGGCAATTAAAATTCTTGCTTGCACAGCAGGCATGGGGAGGTACTAATTGGCATGTGATTAGCTGGTGGTTTCCTCTTTTTCCGGATCCTCGAGCATGCGGTGGGGTGTAATGTGCATGTGTGTTCAAGCCAGCAAGCAAACAAACCAGCCTTTGAATCAGGGCAACCAAATACCAACCCTGTATGGCATTATATCCTGATGAATTCTCTTTCTTCTCCAGACTCCTGATGCTCCAGCCCCCAGATCTCCCGGAATGGGCCCCTCTGATGCAAATGAATGATTTCATCCTTTTTTCCTACAGTGGGAGAAAGGACGGATATCGTTTCCCTTGGCCACCGTGTTCCATTGTGGTTCAAAATTGGACTTCTCAGTCCCACCTGAGGTTGCACGACTAGATCTAATGGGTGATCTAAGACTAGATCGAATGGGTGGAAATTACAAGGGAGTCGTTACTGGCTAAATATCAGGAGAAACTTCCTAACTGTAAGACTGGTTGAGCAGTGGAACAGACTGCCTCGGGAGGTGGTGGATGCTCCTTCGGTGGACGTTTTCAAGCGGAGGCTGGATGACCATCTTTCGGGTATGTTGTAGGGCTGTCTTTTGGCTATGCTCCTGCAGAGTGCAGGGGGTTGGACTAGACGACCTGCAAGGTCCCTTCCAACTCTAACATTCCATGATTCTATAAAATAGACACTCATGGCCTTCTTGCTTTACACATAAATGTGAGGCAACCAAGATGATGAGGGGGTTGGAGCACCGGCCCTATGAGGAAAGGCTGAAGAGTCTGGGACTTTGCGGTTTAGAAAAGAGATGGCTAAGGGGGGACCTGAAAGAGGTTTATAAAATGGCACATGAGGTGAGGAGAGTTGAAAAAGAGAACTTTTCCTCCCTCTTCCAAAATACTAGAACTCGAGGGCATCCAATGAAGCTGATGGGCAGTAAGTTCAGGATGGACAAAAGGAAATCATAGAATCATAGAATGTTAGAGTTGGAAGGGACCTTGCAGGTAATCTAGTCCAATCCCCTGCACTCAGTTAGGAAGTTTCTCCTGATATTTAGCCGGTAACGACTCCCTTGCAACTTCCACCCATTAGTTCTAGTCTTGAAATCCGGAGCAAGAGAGAATAGATCTGCTCCATCTTCTATATGACAGCCCTTCAAATATTTGAAGACTGCAATCATGCCCCCTCTAAGCCTTCTCTTTCCCAGGCTAAACATACCCAACTCTTTCAGCCTTTCCTCATAAGACTTGGATTCCAACCCTCTCACCATCCTGGTTGCCCTCTTCTGGACACACTTGAGCTTGTCAACATCCTTCCTAAAATGTGGTGCCCAGAACTGGACACAGTACTCCAGTTGGGGCCTGACTATAGCAGAACAGAGCGGAACTACCACCTCCCTTGATCTGGACACGATACTTCTGTTAATGCATCCTAAGATTGCATTAGCTTTCTTCACAGCCACCTTGCACTGCAGGCTCATGTTTTAGCTTCTGATCAACCAGAACACCCAGATCCCTTTCACATGTGCTTCTTTACCCAAATACTTTACCCAAAGCTTCTTTACCCAAAGAGTGATTAAAACGTGGAATTTGCTGCCAGAGGACGTAGTGATGGCCACAGGTATAGAACGTTTTAAAAGGGGATTAGACAGATTCATGGAGGAGAGGTCTATCGGTGGCCACCAGCCGTAATGACTAAAGGGAGCCTCCATGTTCAGAGGCAGTGAACCTCAGAATACCAGTGGCAGGAGGCGACATCAGGGGATGGCCTTGATCTCTCTGCCCTGTTGTTGGCCCTGGACCAGATAGACCATTGCTCTGATCCAGCGGGGCTCTTATGTTCTTATGAGGTTGCTTGTCTGTTTGTGATGTCAAGGCTAATAGTAACAGGGAGACAGACAAAGCAGTGCAGGCGAGCATGTCTGTCTGTCTGTCTGTCTGTCTCTCTCTCTCTCTCTGTTTGCAAACAAAGCCATGGAGCCTCTCGTACCCTTCAGCCTGAGGATTGTGGGGAGCTTTGGGCCCCATCCTTGACTAAGCAGTCCTGCCTGCCTATCAGTGGGTTCAGCCTTAGCCCCTGCCACTCAGACGACCTGTCGAAAGCTCGTCCTTTCCCAAATCTTGTTGGCCTTTGAGGCGCTACTGGACTTGAATCTGGCTATTGTACTACAGACCAACACGGCGGCCTCTGAAATTACCTTCCTCTATCGCTGATATACATCTTTGGTATTTGCAGGAACAGGTGTTTTATGGTCATTTTTAAAAGCCTCCGACTTTGATGTCTTCACTTCCTTCTCTCTTGTTATTTTGTAAGCAGGATCTGAACTGTGTGGTCTGTTCAGCAGTGTCCCTGCCAGCAGCATCTGGCCTCATCTCTTTTGCAGCTTTACAGCTCTATAAAGCCAATTTTCCATGACTGGGGAGATTTTTAAGAGTACAGTTTTTGCTGCGCTTTTAACACAAGTAATCTACCGGTATGCAAAGGAAGAAACCAACCAACCAACAAGAAACCCTAACCCTCCACGACCACAGATGACCCTAACAGCCTAAACCTACCCATTGTCAATGGACATTAGAGAAGGGCAATTGGGGACCCACAAAGACTCGCGGGGGGCTTCTTGTTTTCCCTCCCCTACCATTTGCTCTCTCCCTTTCCTGAAAGCCC
>NW_015168255.1:1074-10824 GCF_001447785.1 Gekko japonicus | reverse complement strand
TTCCTTAGAACTGGTCAGAAGTGCTGTCCAGTTGCAGCCAATGTATGGCAACCCTGTAGGGTTTTCAAGGCAAGAGATATACAGAAGTGGTTTTCCCTTGCCTGCCTCTGTGTAGTAGCCCAGGACTTCTGTGGTGGTCTCCCATCCAAATACTAACCAGGCCCAACCCTGCTTAGCTTCCGAGATCTGGCAAGATCTGGCTGGCCTGGGACATCCAGATCAAGACTCCTGAGAACAGAATGGTAATACATGTGCTGTTGATATTACAGACCTTCTGAGTAAATAGGTTGGCCCTCTGAAGAAGATATATCTTGGAACTGGACTGGCAAAGTGTGATTTGGAGAAATTATCAAATGCCAACATATTAAAAGTAGCAGGGCCATGCAGACCTCATGAGAACATATGTGAGTTAGTCCTTCTGTATAGTAGCGCTGTATCTTTGTCCTAGATGATGCTTCTTGGATTCACTGATACACTGTTCCTGCCAGAATTATTTTATAATCTTTATAGGCAAGTTCTACATATCATAAACAGAATGTAGAACTGCAGCATTCACATATTATGGAATTCTGTGACATCTACTAGTTAGTGTTCCCTCTAAGCTGTGCGGGTGAGCGGTCGCTCATTAACACAGGAAGCCCCGCTCAGCAGCAGTCTGGAGCCACACAGGGTCTTGCACTGCCCATTGCCCATTTGGAGATTACAGCTATTATATCCTGCTCAGAATGTGAACTGCTCTGCTCAGGAGGGGGGGGGATCAGAGGGAACATTGCTGCTAGTCTAACAATAACTAGAGTAGCTGAATGGCTAGCAGTGCATTCCTGTACAAAACTACTCCAGTCTAAGTCCATTAAAGCCAGGAGGTTTAGGCAGCAGTAACTCTGCACTGGATTTCACTGTAAATGGATGAGGTGTGAATTAGGACGTTCACAGTTCAAATCTCATCAGTTCTGAACTCACTTGGTGGCCAAGCTGGCTGAGTCCTGTAGGAGGTGAGGAGAGGCCGATCCAGCTGCATCCTCTGCTGTGTCAGGTGAGCTGAGGCCAGGCCCCAACTTCTGTATGCCTTATGGGGCAACTACCACCTACTGGCAATGGCTGTGGCCCTTGCACAGGGAGAACGGACTGAGGCAGCCCCAGCATGGCGGTGGGGCAACCCCCAACCCATCAGACCACCAGGACTTTCCCCAGTAACCTGAATGGCAAATATATCCCTGTTTGCAGGGCTATTTTTGGGCAGGAACGCACAGGAACGGAGTTCCGGCTGGCTCCCGAGTTGGCCACACCCAGCAGGAACTCACTGACATAACAGGCCACACCCAACAGCAGGAACTCATTAGGATTGGCTACATTAGGGGTGTGTGGCCTAAAATGCAAAGGAGTTCCTGCTACAAAAAAAGGCCCTGGGTTTTGACAACAAACAAGGTAAACAGAATAAGAAGCAAAAGGTGGGTGTGGCTGGATAACCACACTTCTGGTAACACGGGGGTGTGGCCTCATAGGCTAATGAGCTGTGCTGTCAGGGGTGTGGCCTAAAAGGCTAATATGTTTCTGCTGTTGGGTGTGGCCAATTATGCTAATGAGTTCCTGCTGGGCTTTTTCTACAAAAAAAGCCCTGCCTGCTTGCATTCTTTAATGCTTTAAATTGTTTAAGCTGTTCTGTGCTACCTTGAGCACCTTGCTGGGCATAAGAGCTGGAAGGAAGGAAGGAAGGAATACATGCATGCATGGCGTATGGAAAAACTCAGACTCTAAACACCATCCCTTTCAATGCTAGCACAGGGGATCTGAGAAACGGGAGACTTGAAAGCAGGGCTTTCAATGGGCCAGTTTCTCTCAGGGTCAAACTACATAAGAGCATAAGAAGAACTCTGCTGGATCAGACCAGTGGTCCAGCTAGTCCAGCATCCTGTCTCACACAGTGGCCAGCCAGTTCCTCTGGAGGACCAACAACAGGGCATAGAGTCCAAAGCCTTCCTCTAATGCCACCTCCTGGAACTGGGGTTCAGAGGTTTACTGCCTCTGAACATGGAGGTTCCCTTTAGCCACCATAGCTAGTAGCCAATGATAGACCTAACATCCATGAATCTGTCTTATTGCCTTTTCAATCTATCGATGCCTATGGCCATCACTACATCCTATGGCAGCAAATTCCACATTTTAGTCTCTCTCTGTGAAAAGTAGTGTTTCCTTTTGTCTGTCCTGAAACTACTGCCGATCCGCTTCACTGGATGCCCTTGTGTTCTAGTATTATAGAAGGAGAAAATATTCTCTTTGTCAAGTCTCTCCACTCCATTCATCATTTCAGAAACCTCTGTCATACACACCTCCCCCTTAGTGGTCTGTTTTCCTGTCGACACCGTTTGAATTCTGGTGAATTGGATTTGGATTCCCCGGTCTTAAATAGCTTTCCCCGCAGTCACAGAGCAGCTTCAGGGAAAGGGATTTTTTAAATTTATAGGGTCCCAATTCAGTTCAGGAAGATGGCATTGTGGGGAAGCCAGGAGCTCGGGAACCTGGACCCAGCTCATCAGTATTTGTAATGTGGTCCTCACTGAAATGTTTTGAATCTCTTTTACTCCTACCTTGTAATGGTGGAAAAAAGCGTAATCAAGTCACGGCCAACTTATGAAGACCTCATGTGGTTTTCAAGGCAAGAGACATTCATCCAGTTACACATGGAATTCACTTTCACAAGAGGTGGTGGTGGCTATAAGCATGGACAGCTTCAAGAGGGAATTAGATAAGCACATGGAGCAGAGGTCGATCAGTGGCTGTTAGCCACAAGGTATAGATAGGAACTCTCAGGCTGGGGCAAGTGATATTCTTGGTGCTTGAGAGGGGACAACAGTGGGAGGGCTTCTAGTGTCCTGGCCCCACTGCTGGACCTCCTGATGGCACCTGGTATTTTTGGCCACTGTGTGACAGAGTGTTGGACTGGATGGGTCATTGGCTTCTCTTATGTTCTTATGTTCTTAAAGGTGGTTTGCCATTGCCTGCATCTGCATACCCACCCTGGGCTTTCTTGGTGGTCTCCCATCCAAGTACTAACTGTAGCCAACCCTGCTTAGCTTCCCAGATCTGACAAGATCAGGCTAGCCTGGGCCATTCAGATCGGGACACTCCATCTTTCCCGGCCCTTTGCATCTTCATAGACAATGCCGGCTAATATACAATGCAGTAAAAAACTACGAGGAAGTGTCACGACGCCATAAATGGATTGTGAGTTGTCTCTGTTTGCCAACATGTATTTGATCTGCAGCCAACAAATGTGTCTTCCTGATTTCAAATGTATCCATGTTAAAGCTACCATGCTCGCCATCCCCTAAGAAAAAAAATAATAATGGTGAATGGAGCATGTAATTAGATATGAAAAAAAATCACTACGAGAACTTCATATTTCACGGAGCTCAAAGCTGAGAGCCACACAAACTTTGAGCCCTTTTAACACAGATGCCTTCTTCGAGAGCCAGTTTGGTGTAGTGGTTAAGTCTGCCGACTCTAATCTGGGAGAACCGGGTTTGATTCCCCACTCCTCCACTTGCACCTGGCTGGATGACCTTGGGCAAGCTGTAGTTCTGATAAGAGCTGTTCTTGAAAAAAGAGCAGTTTCTGTCAAGAGCTCTCTCAGCCCCACCCACCTCACAGGGTGACTGTTGTGGGGAGAGGAAGGGAAAGGAATTTGTAAGTCACTCTGAGACTCCTTTGGGTAGTGAAGGGTGGGGTATAAATCCAATCTCCTCCTCCTCCTCCTCCTAGCTAAAAACAATGTCCATGAGTCCATGAGTGAGTGTCTGTCTGTCTGTCTATCGTCCATCATCTATCATCTATCTATCTAATGTATCATCTATTTATCAGCTATCATTTTCTATTTACCATCTGTGTTTCTGTCTGTCTATCATCTATCATCTATATGTCATGATCTCTCTATCTGTAAAATATTAATGCAGCTTACTGTTTACAACTGTTTTAAGAAGTGTTGCTGTACACACACAAAAAGCTTTAATAGGTTAGAACTCCAGTTTATAATGGGTGTCCAAATTACAACCCCTATTACCAGTGAGACAGAGCACAAGTATTGTGCATTCCAGTATTGGTGTGCTTTGGGGTAATTCGGTACTTTCAGCTGTCAGTTTAAGTGTGGCTCACTTACGTGTCTTGACTCCTGTTTGCAAATTTGCCACGGTGCTTGTCCTTTCACTGGCCCAAGTAGAATTGATCTGTGAAAAATGGTATTGTTATAGGGAGTGGAATCTCTTTTTTCCAAAAGTCAGGCCTTTCAGATGTAGCCATTGACTCCTCTTGCGCTCTCTCTCTCTCTGAAAAATCTCTTTCAATTTTCTTTGGTTTCTCTGTAGTTTTCTGTTATGCCTCCATGTACCCATTTGCAACTTGCAGGTCCCCCCCCCCGGTGTCACACACCACAGGGTAGGGCTCTAGAAAGAGGATAGGGAAGTTTGGGAAGAGATTGCCCGCCTCTGAACATCTACAGAATGAAATTCTGAAATGGTTTGTTGGGTTTCAGGTAGAAACTGGGTAAAGAAGAATTTGCAGCTCTGAACGATGGAGAAAGGGCAGGGAGGGAGATGACTATGTGGGTTTCCTCCAAGCTCCGTTACCTTCACACAGTCCATCTAGTAGGGCCAGCTGGAACTCTCCGTGTCTTAAGGTCCAAGATGCAATATTGGTTCTTTATTGACTTCATTTGTGTCCTGCCTCTTTCGTTTCATTTATTAGCTTCATTTGTTTGCTTCATTTATTAGCTTCATTAGCTGCATATTATTGGGGGGGGGGAGGTATTTCCACCCAGTGAAAAGAGGATGCAAAAATATGGGTCGGACTTGTCTTAAGCCAAATGTACAAACAGCTACTATAAAACACTTTACATACAATTACAAGATAAGTTAGACCAAATGTTTTTACAATAAAAACTAATAAACATACTCATAAACAAAGCTGTGTATGTCCTTCTCCTCTCCTCCATTTTATCCTCACAACAACCTCGTGAGGGAGGCTAGGCTGCGAGTCTGTGACTGGCCCCAGGACACCCAGCGGACTTCCTTGGCACAAACGGGGATTCAAACCTGGGTCTCCCAGATCCTAGTCCAACACCGTAGCCATTACACCACACTGGCTGTCCAACATCTGTCAACTCCTGTCTTTTTCTGAGAACTCCAGCAGCTGCACTGTGCTACTGGTCTACTAATCTTCTCGATCCCCAAATCTAGATCAAAGGGACCGTCGTCTTCTCCTAGCATAATATGTTCCCCATGTATAAATGGGCGGAGGAGCTCCAAAAATGCAATAGAAGAGTTGGTTTTACTAGTGAACGCTCTTCACTAGCCAAAGGAGTCTCAGAGCAGCTTACAATCACATTCCCTTCCTCTCCCCACGACAGGCACCATGTGAGGTAGGCAGTGTTCCCTCTAAGCTGAGTTATGTGAGCCAGCTTGCCTTGCTCTGCAGCTCACAGAAATGTGAGTCAGGTTGGGGGAACTCATGTTTCGCATCTGACTGGGACTTCCTTAAAAATATTCGTGGGCAGGGCCCAAACTGGCTGCAGAGCAAGGCCCGATGGCAGGGGGGGGGCTTCAACCTTCCTTCCTGCATAAGGTTGCCAACATCCAGGTGGTGGCTGGAGATCCCCCACTGTTACAGCTGATCTCCAGGTGACAGAGATCACCTGGAGAAGACAGCTGCTTTGAAATGTGAACTCTATGCCATTAGACCCTTGTGAGACCTCTTCCCCTCCCCGAAACCCACCCTCTTCCCCTCCCCGAAACCCACCCTCCTCTGGATCTATCTCCAAAACCTCCAGGTATTTCCAAAACCAGCGTTCCCTCTAAGCTGAGCTAGTGTGAGCTAGCTCACAGTTTTTTTAGCCTCCGGCTCACACATTTCTGTCTCAGCTCAGGAAGGGTGGCTCCAGAGCAAACTGATTTATGCACTAGCCAAATGGCTCACTCACAACTTTAATGCCAGTCACTCACAAAGCAGAATTTTTGCTCACAAGGCTCCACGGCTTAGAGGGAGCATTGGAGGTAGGTGGGGCTGAGAGAGTTCTGAGAGAACTGCGGCTGACCCAAGGTCACCCAGCAGGCTTCATGTGGAGGAGAAGTGAGGAATCAAACCTGGTTCTCCCAGATTAGAGTCCTCCGCTCTTAACCACTACACCAAGCCGGCTCTGTTGTCTTAACCTGTTCTGTTCTTGGAAGATGTGCGTGGCCATGCATTACTAGTTAAACACAATGACTTGGATCTTACAAGCAAGGGCTGTGTGCACACTTCCTCTTGTGTAAAGCACTGCTGCTTGTGCAGGGTGCCACTGGAAAGCATTGATCTTGCACTGTCATGGTAGAGCCAGGGAGGCAGGCAGACAGGGGGAGTCACAATACAAGTCCAAAGGTCAGCCAGGAGAGCAGTCAGCAGAGCATTAAACAAGTCCCAAAACACCAGACAAAGCCATAGTCAAACATTACAAGAGGTCAGAGTACAGGGAGCAAAGCCGAGGGCGTGGTCAGGTTCAAAGCTGGAAGTCAGGAGCCAGAGCAGTCGAAACACAAGCCGAGTCCAAAAGCCACAGAGTCAAACAGGAATCAAGGTACAGAGCTTCTGGTTCTACGAACAAGGTTGCCAGCACAAATTGCTCATGGCCAGAGGCCCTACTAAATAGTGCTCTGGCCCATTAACTCATTAGCACCTTTGTGCGAGGTCCTGGCTGTTGTTAAAACTCAGGGCTCAAGGATCTCCACCCTCTTGAACGTGCTTCTTTTCATCGGCTAGCCAGCTCCTGACGTCTCTGATCCCTAAGCCTACTTACAGGTGGGGGAGATGCAGGTGGTGAGCTGCTTATGGCCTGCTCAATCCCAGGTGCAAACCGTCCTGTAGTTGACTCAGCTTGCTGTGTAGCCTCCTCAGTACTTACAGTAGGTGCAGATCCTGATGCTTCTTCAGCTCTTAAAGGCACTGAATCCTCCCCTCTTAGGCTGACAGGAGCTGGCTCTGGGGCTGAGTCAAGGGCAGGCATGACATGCACAAATGGAAGTGCTCGGGCAAGAGGAAGCAACACAGCCAGTGGTTCACCGTCATTATCGTCTGTTCCCATCATATTCCCCTTCCTATGACAGGAAGGATCCAAGAGAACACCACCTGTATCCCCATTCCCTTCAGTTTCCTCCAGAGTTCTTCATAGTCAGCTTTAATGGTTTCTATGTCATCCATGGCTGTGTTGTTGGTTCCATTCTGAATGGGTAAAGCTCTGTAGGTTAGGGAACTTGTCTGTAATAACTTTAATTTTCGCTCCTGGCAAGCAACACACCTCTCGGGCCAGGGGGTCAGGCCTGGACACATGATATTCCATAATCGAGCCATTGTGGGGCCGGGCACTTGCAAGAGGCCCGTAGAGGATGACCAAAGGGAGAGCAGGGGGTTGTAACAGAAGAATTCGGGGGAGAAGTGGGATGCTACAGGTCCTTTGTGGCCCAGGGTATTTGGTGCTACAGGGGTCCCAATAAAAATCTATTTGTCCAGGATTTTCCAAAATGAAGCATTGGAGGGGGGATGTGCAGACTTCTGAAACTGCATATTATTGGAGGGGGAGGTATTTCCACCCAGTGAAAAGAGGATGTAAAAATATGGGTCGGACTTGTACCTTTCATAAATAAATACTGCCTTCAAAACTAAATAGGTGTGGTCTCTGAAGCCTCCAGCTCCTGCCAACCTAGCAGTTCAAAAGCAAGAAATTGCAAGTAGATAAATAGGTACCACTTCAGTGGGAAGGTAACAGCGTTCCGTGCACCTTGGTGTTTAGTCATGCCGGCCACATGACCACGGAAACGTCTTCGGACAGCGCTGGATCTTCGGCTTTGAAACGGAGATGAGGACCGCAACCCTAGAGTCGGACTCAACTGGCTTTTGAGCAAGGGAACCTTTACCTTTTACTGAAGCCTTAGTTGTTGCGGAAGAGGTTGCCAACCTAAAGACACTTTCCTGCAAGTAAGCCCCACTGCGTAACATCGGACTTCCTTTTGAGTATACATGCTTACGCTTGTTCCCAAGTTTTCTCAGTGTCTCTAAAGCCCATCAACTGCCTTTTCTAATAGTTAATCACTTGGGATATGATCTGTCAATTGGGATATGATCTGCCAGTACAGATCTTTTTATGCAATCACTACCTACATAAATGGGAGCCACTGAAGAGCACAGTGACGCTTAAGAAGCTCCATTTGTTTAAGTGGTTCCTGAAATGGGAGACTGAGCACTTGGGTTAAAAAGGCCCTTCTTTACCATTTGTTTCTTAAAGGACTTTTTGTCTTGTTTTACCATTGAATGCGAGGAGCTACGGTGGCTCAAGTGGTTAAGACGCTGAATTGCAGGCTGTGAACGATCAGTAGTTCAGCAGTTCGAGACCCGGGTGCCGCATGACGGAGTGAGTTCCCATCTCTAGTTCCAGCTCCTGCCAAACTAGCAGTTCGAAAGCAAGAAATTGCAAGTAGATAAATAGGTACCACTTCGGTGGGAAGGTAACAGCGTTCCGTGCACCTTGGTGTTTAGTCATGCCGGCCACATGACCACGGAAACGTCTTCAGACAGCGCTTGCTCTTCGGCTTTGAAACAGATGAGCACCACAACCCTAGAGTCGGACTCGACTGGCTTTCGAGCAAGAGAACCTTTACCCTTTACCTTTACCATTGAATACCGAGAACAGAATCATGGCATGAGGGATTTTGCGGTCTAGTTGTTATGGCATAAATCAATATTTTAAATGCACCATAGTGATTTTCCTTCCCTTGAAAGTGGGGTCTTCTGACCTGGATTCTTGTTCTGTTAAAATACATAGTTTTGTCTAGGGAAAAGTATAACCCTGCTAACTGGGTTGACTACCCTGGTGCTAAGTCAAAAGAGAGCTGGAACGGCTAGGGTGCAAAACACCCGTGTTTCACATATCAACTCATCACAAACAAGGAGCAGAAATATTCCTAGCTTAGGGAAACCATCCCAACAGACCACAGTTGCAATGATTTTTGCACAATATTCTTGATTGTGCTTGAGAGGAAGAATAAAAAAAACTTCTCTAAACCCAAGAAATAAGGAGCTGTGGTGGCTCAAGTGGTTAAGATGCTGAACTGCAGGCTGTGAAAGGTCAGTAGTTCAGCAGTTCGAGACCCGAGTGTGCCGCATGACGGAGTGAGCTCCCATCTCTAGTTCCAGCTCCTGCCAACCTAGCAGTTCGAAAGCAAGAAATTGCAAGTAGATAAATAGGTACCCCTTTGGTGGGAAGGTAACAGGGTTCCGCGCGCCTCGATGTTTAGTCATGCCGGCCACATGACCATGGAAATGTATTCTGACAGCGCTGGCTCTTCAGCTTTGAAACAGAGATGAGCACCGCAATCCTAGAGTCAGATTCGACTGGCTTTCGAGCAAGGGAACCTTTACCTTTGTAAACCCAAGAAATAGACTCTGAAACTGACAGTTGTATATTCTTTTTCTAGGCAGGAGGATTTCTCTCTCCCTCCACTCCTAAACAGAATTCGACCCTCCTATGTCCACTGAAGTGCACAGGCTTAGAAGGGTATAACTCTTCCCATACCAACATACCAAGTATTGGGTTAAATGTAAATTATTATTTTTTAAAAAACCCAAAATCATTTGCCTTGGAAGCACAGAAGCTTTATGCAGTATCCCTGATCCTTGCCATTTCCTAGTTAAGGGAAAATGCTGTTCAGACAAATTACAAAGATGATCTGGCTT
>NW_015168255.1:379-767 GCF_001447785.1 Gekko japonicus | reverse complement strand
GTTTCTGTCAAGAGCTCTCTCAGCCCCACCTACCTCACAGGGTGTCTGTTGTGGGGAGGGGAAGGGAAAGGAGTTTGTAAGCCGCTCTGAGACACCTTTGGGTAGTGAAGGGTGGGGCACAAATCCAATCTCTTCTCTTCTTCTTCTGACTGACCCAAGGTCGCACCAGCAGCTGCATGTGGAGGAGCGGGGAATCAAACTCAATTCTCCCAGATAAGAGTCCACACTGCTAACCACTACACAGGAAGTGGTTTTGTTTTTTTTTACTTACAAAAATAAAGCACATCTTACACGACATATTTAGGTAGGTATATTTAACTTGCTGTGAACAGATTCATTTCACAAGGTTAACTTGCTACAGCTCCAAGCACAGGAAAGAAGTGGAAGA
>NW_015168255.1:0-334 GCF_001447785.1 Gekko japonicus | reverse complement strand
GGGTCAACATCTAACTTGTGAGAGGTTGGGACCAACTGCCAAGTGTACCTGAGTGAGATAATTCTCTTAACCAATGCTCCCTCTGAGCTGTAGAGACTTGTGAGCAAATTTCTACTTTGTGAGCTAACTGGCATTAAAGCTGTGAGCAAGCAATTTGACTACTGCATAAATTAGTTTGCTCTGGAGCCACCCTTCCTGAGCTGAGACAGAAATGTGTGAGCCAGAGGCTAAAAAACTGTGAGCCAGCTCACACTAACTCATCTTAGAGGGAAGACTGCATTTAACCCTTTTCCTCTTGCATGCAGAGTTTACAATATCCAAACCTGATATTTTT
>NW_015168254.1:10602-15948 GCF_001447785.1 Gekko japonicus | reverse complement strand
AGCCCGGAAAATCTACAGCAACTAATCCCGGATTTCTGTTCCCATTCTGGGAAGTCACTGTGACAATCTTAACCAAAAATGTCTGTATATATCTCTGGCATAGGAATTTCATAATGCACACCCCTAGCCTTCAGCAATGGTAGGCATGGTTCTCTGAAATGCCAAAGTTTTGTTGCAATCTAGAATTGTAGAACAATGCAAAGCCTGAAGAGTCTGGGACTTTTTTAGTTTACAAAAAAAAAAGATAGCTAAGGGAGGCATGACAGAGATTTATAACATTAAGTTTGGAATGGAGAAGGTGGATAGATGTAGCTTTTTCGCTCTTTCCCATATGACTAGAACTCAAAGGCACCCAATGAAGTTGATGGGCAATAGCTACAAAACAGACAAAAGAGAATGAGTAAATTACATTTGTGGAATTCACTGCCAGCGGACTTAGTAATGGCCATGACTGTAAATTGCTTTAAAGAGGGACTTGACAGATTTATGGAGGAGACGTCCATCGATGGGTCAGTAAAGGGAACCTCCATATTCAGAGTCAGTAAACGTCTGGAACCAATTGCTAGGAGGCAACGTCAGGAAAAGGGCTTGACCTTTATGCCCTGTTCGTTGGCCCTGCAGGCCCTCCAGGGCAACTGGTTGGCCACTGTTCTTTTAAATTACTGTTTGCACAAAACAAGTCATAAACAGCAAACCATCACACCCTGAAAGGGAAGCCTAAGATTTACTACCTGAGTTGCAACATGATTTTACTACAGCCACCAAAAACTTAAGCCGCACGCAGAGTTACTTATTTGTCATCCTCTCGTAGTAGCTGAGAAGACTTAGACTGATTCTGCACTCGTCTGTCCCCCCACACACACACTGCAGTTGGTCCACAGCCACATCAGAAGCAGAATCTCCCTCCACATTGCATCCCACTCTCACTTTCCTCCTGCATTGTGGCTTTTTCCAGATTCTGCATTGTTTTGTGGCCATTCGGTGGTGACTTCGGTCCTTTCCGCACTAGTCCCTAGATCCTGGTTCCACCCTGTCCCCAAACTTACATTCTACACTACACGTGAGCTCACCCCTGTAATTATCTCAGGGTATTTTTACATTCTACACTACACACGAGTTCACCCCTGTAATTATCTCGGGGTATGTTTTTGTTTCCACATTACATTGAGGTCACCCCAGTTTTGCCCCACACTTGTCCCGGGATAAACAGATCCTGTCATAACCAGGGATAAATGCAAGGTACTGTGTCGCGAGTTGAACTCTGATAAAACCAGGGATGAGATCCAAGTGCGGAAAGGACCTTAGTAGTCATCATGGCATTGCTCTGGGGCATCTGAAAGTGGTCTCTCCCCGGACCTTTTTGCTCTTCAGCTTCCGATTTAGAGGGAATAATAAGCAGACTGCTTGACATGGTTGTAGTCATCTCCAACCATTCCCCCCCCCCCACGTCCCAATCTCCACTTTTATTTTGGTGCTTCTAGCTTGTGGGGGAGGGTGTTTGACACACTTCTCCATCCTTTGCATGTTGGACCCTAGGGAGGGATCTTTTCCCCCTTCCCCAAAGCCAATCTGCCCGCAACTTGGAAGGCAGGTAGGGGGGCAGCCTGGGGAGGTCCTCTGGGAGTTTGACGCTTTTAGCTGGGGGGGGGCATTTGACACACTCCTCCCCCTTTGCACATTGGACTCTAGGGAGGGTTTCTTTTCCCCCTTCCTCAAAGCCAATCTGCACGCAACCACCCCTCCTGACAGACCAGCCAGCCACCTAGCTGGCATCCCTCTATGGGTGATTGATGCCTGGAGTAGCCCAGTGGCACCTAGCCAAAGGGGGTGGGAGAGTGGGGGGGAGAGGAGAGAGAGTGGGAGGGTGCTGTGTGCCCCATCTCTTGCCTACGTACTAGGCCAAGTCGGTGGCAACTGGACGCCCCTTCCACAGGTCACAAGTGACGTTAGCCACAATTAAGCAAAAAAAAAAAAAGTGTGGGTTTTGGTTGTAGATGTAGAAGGCATACACAAAAATTAACTGGGGGGGAAAGAACAGTGCGGAAGGCAGGGACACAAAACACAAAGTTAACCTTAGAGGCTCAACTGCTCGGATTCTCTGGAAGAAGCGACAGTCAGCTGTCAGTGCAGAAAGGAAATCAATTCAGCTCTCAAATCGAAAAATTCAGGCCAACCCAAAACGATATGATCTATAGGGTCAATTTGATGAGTACCACGTCCACAACATCTATTCATGTATGGAATACCATTAAACCTTCCATCCTGACCAATGCTCCCTCTAAGCTGTGGAGTCTATATGATCTATAGGGTCAATTTGATGAGGACCACATCCATAACATCTATTTGTGTATGGAATACCATTTAACCTTCCATCCTGACCAATGCTCCCTCTAAGCTGTGGAGTCTCATGAGCAAAAATTCTACTTTGTGAGCTACTGGCATTCAAGTTGTGAGCCAGCGATTCAGCTACTGCATATATTAGTTTGCTATGGACCCATCCTTCCTGAGCTAAGATGAAATTCTGTGAGCTGGAGGCTAAAAAATTGTGAGCTAGCTCACACTAACACAGTTTATAGGGAACAGTGTTCCTGACGACATTGCCAATGACAAGGTGTTCAAACACGTAAGCATAATTGCCCTTCTATACTTCGGAAGAGATTATTCAAACAGATAGTTTGGCATTTTTATCAGGGGAAGAATCCCAACTGGAAAGGATGAACAATTCACAACTATCCATAGTTTCTGTCATATCATACTATGTCATGCCCATACTAGTTCGATTTTTAGAGACCCCTGATGATTTTAAGCGCCTTTTCTTGCTTGATAATCCAGATACAGAAATAACTGAAATAGTCTCACGGCCTGATAAGTGATACTATGAGTTAGGTTTTATCATGATGCTACTCTTATTATGATGTTACTCTGCAATTCTAATTTTACTCTGCACGATTTTGTATTTAGATTACTGTATCTTCATGTATATGCCAATAAAAGGCTTTGGATGAAAGTTTGGGTCATATCATTGGTAATGCCCGGAAGTAATAACTTGAATTCCAAGCATTGCCCCAATCACTTATATGGTGATCTAGAATAACTAATCCAAGAATACGTGATTCTAAATTCAGTTTCACCTTCCTAATTTTCAGATGTTCTCCACAAAACCTTTGCTTTAAAGTCATCTCCTCAATCTCAGTGATTGGCCATTGCGTAAAACAGTGTGCTGGACTAATAGAAGAAGAGACCATTTTTATACCTCACCACTCTCTACCTTAAGGAGTCTCAGAGCAGTTCACAATTGCATTCCCTTTCTCTCCCCACAAGAGGCACCTTGTAAAGTAGGCGGGGCTGAGAGAGTGAGAGAACTGTGACTGGCACAAGGTCACCCAACAAGCTCCATGTGGAGAAGTGGGGAATCAAACCCAGTTCTCTAGATTAGAGTCCACCACTCTTAACCACTACATCACACTGGTGCTCTCTCACACTGCTCAGGTCCAGCAGGGCTCTTCAGGGTTTGTCTCCTGGTATGGACTCTGAATTCATTCATGATGATAATGCATGCAGTTCACCTGGCCAACATACCATACAAATTCACTGGTTCTCAGAACAGCTGATCAAGCAACCTAGCTGAAGCTAAGTACATATGAATCTAGTCAGTTCCTGATTACATCTAGATTAGAGTCCACCACTCTTAACCACTACATCACACTGGTGCTCTCTCACACTGCTCTGGTCCAGCAGGGCTCTTCATGGTTTGTCTCCTGGTATGGACTCTGAATTCATTCATGATGATAATGCATGCAGTTCACCTGGCCAACATACCATACAAATTCACTGGTTCTCAGAACAGCGGATCAAGCAACCTAGCTGAAGCTAAGTGCGTATGAATTTTGCATTGTATCTTTGCATCCAGGCTCCCTTCTTTGCAACATCCTCTAACCTTGGCAACATCCTACAGACTTCTGACTGGGATATAAAGACTCAGAGTTCTCCATGAGTGCCATCATGGTGTAGTGGTTAAGAGCTGCAGACTCTAATCTGGAGAACCAAGTTTAATTCTCCACATGGAGCCTGGTGGGCGACCTTGGGTCAGTCACGGTTCTCTCAGAACTCTCTCATCTCAACCTGAGCTAGTGTGAGCTAGCTCACAGTTTCTTAGCCTCCAGCTCACACATTTTTGCCTTCACTCAGGAAGGAGGGCTCCAGAGCCAACTAATTTATGCAGTAGCCGAATTGCTCGCTCACAACTTTAATGCCGGTAGCTCACACAGTAGAATTTTTGCTCACAAGACTCCACAGCTTAGAGGGAGCATTGCTCACAAGGTGCCTGTTGTGGGGAAAGGAAGGGAAGGTGATTGTGAGCCACTTTGCAGTTACTCAAGGTAGAGAAAAGTGGGGTATAGCAACCAACTCTTCCTCCTCTTCGTCTTCCATTCCTACTTGTATTTGGCAAAGGGAGTTTTGATCCTCGAAAGATTGTACCCTAAAATCTTGTTGCATCCTAAGGTTCTACTGGACTCGAACCCAGTTCTTCTATCTTTTCAGGCATTCTTTACTGTCCATTTCAGGAAATCTCTTTTCAGTTGTCATTCTGGATGCAGCAGCACACACAGCTTTCAAAGCAGCTTTCTAGACTGGATAGAATCTGGCCTAGCCGTCAAAGCCAGTCTGTATCTTTTTTTTCCTGGCATTCAAGTTCTTTATGAATCAAGCCTTTGTGTAGGGAGGCTGAAGCAACTTAAGGTGGTGATGCTCTGAGAGAGAGAGAGAGTGGAAACATATGGAGATCAATTGCATTATCATAAGGTGCTGTGGCACTGACTAAACAGGCCACCTGCCATCTTGCTGCCTCTGGAGGTTTCGCTCGACAGATCATTCTAAAATAATTTGCTAGCCAGACTGGGAGCAGTGAAACATTAAGAAGAGAGAAGGATAAGCAAAAAAAAATAGTTCCCACTGCCATGTGTACGTGGGACTGTTTGTAAGTTTTTCTAGTTAACATATTTTATTGAATTCATGAATAACAAATATCATTCTAAAATAATTTGCTAGCCAGACTGGGAGCAGTGAAACATTAAGAAGAGAGAAGGATAAGCAAAAAAAAATAGTTCCCACTGCCATGTGTACGTGGGACTGTTTGTAAGTTTTTCTAGTTAACATATTTTATTGAATTCATGAATAACAAACAATAACAACATATAGACTAGTAGTTAACATTCAATAATAAACTCGTAGGTTACATGTATCGTTTGAGTATCTTTTTTTTTTAGCCCCCGGAGGGGATTTTTTATTATTTTTTATATCACTAGCAAAACTACAACAGAAGAAAAATGAAGGGAAACTACATTT
>NW_015168254.1:2450-9640 GCF_001447785.1 Gekko japonicus | reverse complement strand
TTTGTTTACTTTCACAAAAATTTTAAAAGTCTCTGAATATGCGCTTGAATGCTTGAACTCGCTCTGGTAAGTACTTCTAGACAGTTTCCTTCTCGTTTTCTTCCGCTCCCCCCCTCAAACGCTCAAAAGTTCATGTGCATGGGAGGCGTCCCTCTCCCGCTTGCCTTTTTCCCGTTCAGTGGGGTGGGGTGGGAGCTATCTTTTTTTCTTTTAAATTGCTTTAAAACTGACTCACATTCATAGTTGGTCTTTCAACCTCACTTTCAGCTTCATTTCTGACGCTCAATCTCCTGCGCTTGCCCCGGTCAGTGTCACTTAAGTCCATTCAGTCTCACAGCACGTAGGATCGTCGGAACGAAGAGGTGCCTCAATTCTCCGGCATTCTGCCATCAAATAGGTCACCTCTTTGAAGTTCCATGGCCAGGGTCCCTTCGCCGGGCCCCTAGGGGGGGTCAGCGAGCCTGTGCACCCCCTCCTTTGGCTGGAGCACAGCTTCACCCCCGGGAGGTCCGGGAGGTGAGTCTGCTAGCGCGCCGCCATAAACCTGAAGTCTCGTTTGAGTATCTAGATGGTAGGTAAAGTACAACAAGAATACTTAATCTAAGTTTCCTATGAATATAAGCTAGTATATTACAGTGTAAACATTAGAAAGACTAAATTATTTTTTGTTAAATATTAAAGGTCTATAAATATTTCAGCAATAAAAGCCTTTTACTATCATGATTTAGAAATGGGTTGAAGATTTTAGAGTTGTGGTGTTTTTTTGAATAATATTACATGTTGACATATAATCTAGAACAGGGTACCATTTCTCAGTGAAATCTGAGTGTCTAGGGAAGAGTTCACATTTTAACAATCGATAGATTATCTTTTCCATCATGTAAATATTCCATATTTTATCAAGCCACAAGGATAACGTGGGAGGTAAATTGGTTTTCCATTTTGAAGCAATGACCGTTTTTGCTGCCACTATTAATGTCTAAATCAAGTCTGTCCTAATTTTAGGAATAGAGGGATCTGGCCGAAACTTCAAAAAATATAATTTCAGGCCTAAGTGGGACATCATAGTCCATTATCTGGCATATTTTGTCTAAAACCAAACTCCAAAACTCATGAGTGAGCCTGCATTGCCACCAACAGCGGTCAAAGGACCCCACTTCACCACACAGTTCCCAGCAGTTTGGAGTAAGTGACTGTTTCATATGGGTTGCAGTCACACATGCCAGAAAAAAATGGGGGGGGGGAGCGAGGCTATTTCCTCCAGAGGAATTTGACCCGCAGTTGCATGATCACACTTCCCTTTGAAGCTGCGGGTGCAGTAGGTCAGTGTGTGATCAGATGCAACTGCAGGGGAGTCATTTTGGGTGCCATTTTTCCCCCCATGTGCTTAAACGAGGGATCAATGAAGTGCACCCCACACCAAGGGCTCCCTATGGAGTTTGCGATTATGTGCATACTGCGAAGGGGGGAAACAATGGCACGGTGTTGGGATGGCCTGATCAGACCATCCCAACACCATGAGAGTGCACTGGAGCAATCAAACAGGAGAAAGTCCCTCCATGGGCCATCGCGACCTGTTTGGTGTAGTGGTTAAGTGCACGGGCTCTAATCTGGAAGAACCAGGTTTGGTTCTCCACTCCTCCACTCGCACCTGGCTGGATGACCTTGGGCAAGCCGTGGTTCTGTCAGAGGTGTTCTTGAAAAATGTCAGAATGTTCCTCACCTACCTCACAGTGTGTCTGTTGTGGGGAGGGGAAGGGAAAGGAGTTTGTCAGAATGTTCTTGACATTCTGTCAAGAGTTCTCTCAGCCCCACCTACCTCACAGGTGTCTGTTGTGGGGAGGGGAAGGGAAAGGAGTTTGTCAGCCACTCTGAGACACCTTTGGGTAGTGAAGGGCGCGGAATAAATCCAATTTCTTCTCTCATCTTCTACTACCAGATTTTCCCCAGTGTCTTTTAACTCTGCTTCTGTGGCAGAGTAGAACGGGTTGCCGATGGCTGCGGGGTCTGATCGCACCCTTTAAATACGCCTGGCATTCACACTTGTGTCAGGTCTACTTGTACATATGATTGAAGCCATGGAGTATTTTTTGTGTGGAGTAAGGTACCATTGTGTTAAAAATTTGTAAGACTGTAGCTTAGTACTTATGGATGAAGATTGAAAGATAGAGGATCTCAGGACAGTATTCCAATTCTCATCTGATAATGTCATACTGCAGTACGATTACCATCTTTCCTGGAATCTAGTTATTTTAGTTGAGTAATTTTCTATCAGCAATTTCTCTGTCATCTTAATAAAGCCACATTTAATGTCATCAGCTCTTTTAAGAATCGGTTCAAGAGGTGTGAATGCTCTATTGTGTAATTTGTGAAACTGGAGACTTGAAACTAGGTGATTTAGTTGAAAATAATTAAAACAAAGAAGCGAAGTTCTTTCAAAGTGGTTTTTAGTCGATCATCTAAGTTCATTGGGATTTTAAGTCCCAGAGACATCCAAAATGAGGAAACCCATTTAAATGAGTATGAAACTTTTTGATGTGAAACGGTCAATGGTGTTAAATGCACGGGGAAGAGAACCATTTTCTCTTGATTGATGGACAGTCCAGAAACCCTAGCAAAGTTGTCAATGTCTACTTGAAGGTGTGGGATCGAATTAATAGGTTTAGTAAGATAAATAACCAGATCATCTGCAAAAATGACTCAGTTTCAATCCATTACTGCCTATTTTCACACCTTTAACTAAACTATTTTGTCTGATAGAATTAGCTAAGGGTTCAGTGGCCAAAGCAAAAAGTAATGGTGATAAGGGACACCCTTGACATGTTCCCCTTCCTAGAATGAAAGTATTAGAAGAATCACCATTAATCTTCAGCTGGGCTTTAGGATCTGAATATAACATATTTATGGCTCTAAGGAAGTTATGTCTAAACCCTGTGTGGAAAAGCAGAGCTTTCAGATATGGGAATTCAAGGCTATCAAAAGCCTTGTGGATATCCAGTGGTAGAATGATTGATTGTAGATTATTGAATTGGCAAAAGTTGATTATGTTTAGGGTCTTAAAAGTATTATCTATAATTTCTCTGCCCAGCATAAATCCAGTCTGGTCAATATGAACATAACTAGTAATTAATTTTTTTAATGATTCACAAATATTGTAGTGAACATTTTCAGGTCTTGGTTTAATAAAGAAATAGGAATCCTCTCAAAACAGCCTTTAAAGCATTCCAAATATAGTCTGGGGAAGAATCCTCTGTGTTGTTTGTCTTTAAGTAGTTTGAGATTTGAGTTTCGCTATCTTTGCATAGTAATTCATTAAATAAAAGTGATTTGTTGAAGAACCAATCATATCTGGAATGTTTCCATTCATTTAATGTGAACACACAGTCTACTCAACAATTATTCGACCGCAGCTTAGGAACAGGGAACCCTGAAACACTATCTAAAAGCTAGAGCAAACTAGACAATCCCCACCCCCTCCTCTCAGAGATAAATAATAACAATGTTTTGAAGTAACCCAGAGCCAATGCAGAAACTGGTAAATAAGAACAGAGGTATAGAGCTCGGCCTCGAGGTGATTGCTTTTCATGAAACTGTACATATGGGGATCTTATTCCATTTTTCTTGGGGGGGTGAAGCGGGTTTTCTTTTCTGGGTACATCTCTGTTGATCCTCCATGGGTTGATCTTTGATTTGATGGATATTTAAGGCGTGGAGTTAGGCAATACGACAGGCACCATCTGAAGCATACAGAGATTTTCTATTATGTGACACTAAATTTTACACAGAGCCATCGACTTGTATTTTTATGCTGGCAGCAATTGCTTCTCGTTGGCCCCTGCCACACGGCAGGAAAACCACGAGGTAAAGCGTGGCTAAATAGAGCCGCTCCAACGTTGAGACGCTGCGGCGGGATCCCACGGATCCCCTGGCCGCAGCGCCTCTTCTCCCCGGCAAGAGCAGACGCCGGGGAGGACGAGCCAGATGGGAGGGGGAGGCTGCCAAACTGCGCATGCCCGAGCATGCGCAGTACGGCCGGGGGCCGGGATGCTGCGGCGCAAGGACGCGCCGCCGATCCCACGGCCGGCTTGGGGCGCCCCAGACGATTGCAACCACCTAGAAAGGTGGTTCGTCTTTGCAGCGGGGTATCGCCCTTTGGGCCGGATCAGGGACGGAGACGGCACGCTCACCAGATGTTGCGGTGAGATTGCGCCTGTTTGCTCCGCCCCAGTTCCGTCCCGCTCCCGGCCCAAATGGGCTCGTATGAATGGGGCCATTGTTGATTTTAGTTCTTTATGAATGCCAGGGCTTCTTGGGAAAGATCAGGGAATACTGAAATCTAGTCCCCGTGATGAGGTAAGAAACCACAAGTCCAAGCCACTTCTAATATTCATTTTTGAGTGTAATGATCTATTAATGTGATTATGATGTCTCTTGGACCTGAGGCAGAGGTTTTTCTAATAGGACCTCTTGTATAGAAATATTGTTTCTAAATTCTCATGCCTTCTCCTGTGATGACATTCTGTGTCTCTGTTTCCTGTGCAGGCCAAATGGCCTAGTGTGAGACCAGATGGCCTGAGCCACCTAACAGCCATGCCATATAATCATGCACATTCCTTAACACCTCTCTGTTGAAAGCTAGACTTTAAGGCTCCCCTCTATGGCTCACATGAGCCATGTCATGTACACAATGGAGAAGCTAGAAGCTGGACCACCTGACTGCAGGCAGGGCCTCTAACTTCTTAGCCAATCCCCACACATCTGATGTTGCAGCTATAGCAACCACTAATTGGGCACACACCCCTGCCACTCATGATTGGCTGATGGCCACAGCTGATGATGGCTGGTATGGGGGTATAACTCCGTGGTTCCTTATGGAAGAGCTGTCCTGTCTTGCTCTTGCTCTCTCCTGGGAACCTGACTTTTGAAACAAAGAGCTGCTTTGTGAACTTTTTGCCGGTTGCCAACCTTGTGTTACTGTGGAGCTGTATCTCTGAACAGATCTGGACTACATACCTGTGCAAGATGGGATTTCTCTTCAAAATCCCTTGGTGCCTACCTGCATTGTTATGCAATGGACGATCTTGGACTATTGATACTTAACTCGGTAACTATGATTATCATTAATGTTTAGTAAGGGCAGATAGCCATAGGTTTTTGTTATTTTGTATCCTTACTAAAAACATTAGTGATAATCATAGGCATTGGCCATCACTGCTGCCACCCCCTTCTCCAGAGTAATCACAAATACTAACCAGCCAGATATATATGAAGACAACAAGGTAGACCCCCTCAGCTTCCTCTTTAATGCCTCTAAGTTTAAGATTCAATCCATGGGCCACCATCTCATGGTTTAAGATCTGCTCCCCCATTTGAGTCTCACTGTCTTGCAGTGTGCAGATTTCATTTTGGTTAGTAACGCTTAGTCCCATAGCCCCTTCCGCCAATTTATCAACTTGCCGTAGGGCTAGTTGGATCTCATTAAGTCTATCATTCAGGGGGCAGAGAAGCTCAGATATACTTTCTAGTATTTTTGAGTGGCAAGGGGGTGAGCTATGGCATTCGTAGTGACTGGTGACTCTTCTGACAGACTGGAAGCCATTTTGGGGTTATTTGTAAGGGGCGACTCTCCCGCCTTTTTCTGTTTAGCTGAAGCAAGTAGCATGTTGATCCATTTAGAATTAGGCTGAGAAGGCTCATATTTGATTACTCCCGTCTTACCCATACCAGAGAATGTAGATTTGACGCTTATAGACGTATTTCTGAGATAAATTTGGGGGTTGGGGTGGAAGAGCTCAGTAACAATCAGTGACTGTTGGAACCCCCCTCTTTGTAAGTTTTGATGTAGATCTTAGCTACATTAAAAAGGTAAAGGTTCCCTTGCTCGAAAGCCACTCAAGTTCTAGGGTTGCGGTGCTCATCTCCGTTTCAAAGCCGAAGAGCCAGCGCTGTCTGAAGACGTTTCCGTGGTCATGTGACTAGCATGACTAAACACCGAGGCGCACGGAACGCTGTTACCTTACCACCGAAGTGGTACCTATTTATCTACTTGCAATTTCTTGCTTTCGAACTGCTAGGTTGGCAGGAGCTGGAACTAGAGATGGGAGCTCGTGCCGTCATGCGGCAACTCGGGTCTCGAACTGCTGAACTACCAACCTTCCGCAGCCTGCAGTTCAGCGTACATTAACCCTTGGTAAATAGGTGTGCAGAAAACCTATCAGCAGCTTTTCATTTATAGACATCTATTGTGTGCATTTCTGCTGATGAAAAGAGAAGGAAGGGGTCTCCTTTGACCACCAAAATCCCTATGCTGGGGATCACCAGACCTGCATGGACAAAAGCTATGTGGGAAAGGGGGCAGGAGTAAGGAGGAGAATTGAATGGATCCATCTCCAAATCCACAGGAGGGTTTTGTTTTTTTTACAATATTCACAATGGAATGAATGAATAAGGTGCAACATTTCCTGACGGTTGCCATTCAACTGCATCACATGATGGTCAGCTGGAATAACGGGAAGGGGTCGCCCCCATCAAGCCTCACCCTATCTGTAGCATACCTACTGCACCAGCTGAGTCATGTCATTGGGCTTGTAGCAGGCACTGCTATAGAACTTACCCGGAGAGCCATCTTTAATAGTTAGAGGCTTCGTTCATGCTTTGTGTCCAGCTACTAACTGATTTAGGAAGTCGTGTACAGGAGTCCCTGAGCAGCTGGAAGAAGAGGAAGAAAGACTGCTGCAAATATGGCCAGTTTGTCTGCTGCACCCATAAAGATCTGCTTGTGTCTTTGGAGGCGTGGCAGAGCGATGCTCCAGGACACATCTGGCGGAGTATCTCTATCTGTTCCAGGGGCTTCCTCTCTGCTTCCTGGTTTCATCTCTATCCACATCATAAACAATGCACAATTCCCAACAAATGACCTCCCACAGAGGTCATTTCGGGGGGGATCGTGGGGGATCGCAGTTCCCCCGGGTGAGGTACGGGGGGCGGGGCACATGATGAAGCCCCGCCCCCTGCTTCCGGCCCCTATTCAGCCAGGAGGAGGCAGGAGAAGAGGGAGGGTAAGTTGCTTCCTCCCTGCCTCTCCCCACCCCTGCCTGCCTGGGGCCAGGGAGGGCCTTCGCGGGGCTTCCTTGCACTCCCGCCGGCCTTGCAGGTCCACCGCCGGGCCCCTCATGGGGCTCGGCATTGGA
>NW_015168254.1:0-1848 GCF_001447785.1 Gekko japonicus | reverse complement strand
CCCCCCGGTAGAGAACAGCTCAGTTCCCTTGCTTTCCAGACTTACCTCAGGACAAGTTCATACAAATGCTAATAGATCAAGCTAGAGACAATAGGTGGGTCCAGTCCCCCCTCACACACACCTTCAAGCAGGAAATATTTTGTTGTTGTTCAGTCGCACAGTCGAGTCCGACTCTTTGCAACCCCATGGACCACATCACGCCAGGCCCTCCTGTCTTCCACCGTCCTCTGGAGTGTGCTCAATTTCATGTTTGTTGCATCAATGACACTGTCCAACTATCTCATCCTTTGCCGTCCCCGTCTTCTTTGTCCTTCAGTCTTTCCCAGCATCAGGGTCTTCTCCAGTGAGTGCTCCCTTCTCATTTGGTGGCCAAAGTATTTGAGCTTCAGCTTCAGTATCTGGCCTTCCAAGGAACTTAAGGTAAATGTTCCCTTGCTCAAAAGCCATTCGAATCCGACTCTAGGGTTGGGGTGCTCATCTCCGTTTCAAAGCCGAAGAGCCGGCGCTGTCCAAAGACATTTC
The DNA here is from genome assembly GCF_001447785.1 of Gekko japonicus. Taxonomy (NCBI): domain Eukaryota; kingdom Metazoa; phylum Chordata; class Lepidosauria; order Squamata; family Gekkonidae; genus Gekko; species Gekko japonicus. Next base: position 1,326 of record NW_015168254.1, on the reverse strand, counting down.
TGTGGTCATGTGGCCGGCATGACTAAACGCCAAGCGCACGGAATGCTGTTACCTTCCCACCGAAGCGGTACCTATTTATCTACTTGCCATTTCTTGCTTTCGAACTGCTAGGTTGGCAGGAGCTGGGACTAGAGACGGGAGCTCACTCCGTCATGCAACACCCGGGTCTCGAACTGCTGAACTACCGACCTTCCACAGCCTGCAGTTCAGCGTCTTAACCACTTGAGCCACTGCAGCTCCATCCAAGGAGCTTAAAGGAACTGAAATACTAGAGAGGCTTGAGGAAGAAACTTTCTGACCCTCCCAGGGGGCGATTCCTTATAAAGACCAGGTGGTGGTGTTGGGCTACCCAAGAGAGAAAGAAAAGCCTCTCCAGGTGTTGGAAAAACCTTGGCGGGCAGGGCAGAATAGGGTCTGCAGGCCAGCACAGGCCACTCTACCACAGCGACTGTTCTTTCCCCCTCTTTGCCTGGCGCCCGACCGAACTCATGCGGAATGTCTGAGGTGGAGGAGGCGGGGCATGCCAAGTCAGCCAGCCAACCGGCAGTCTGCAGTGAGCAAAGTCTGAAGCTATTGGGATATTTGGTCCATATAGGCCCTGTTCACATGGAGGATTTGCCGCGCTAAAGGCATGAATGTCAGGTGGATTTTTGGTGCGCGATCACACCACAACATCTGGCAAGCGTAGTGCACCCATGGCCAACCCGTGGCGACCCGCCAACGACACGCAGTAAAAAAGTACCACAGAAAGTGCACTAGTATCCGGGAAATGCGGGGCAGGGGCGAGTGTCTGATCGTGGGAGCGCTAGTATCCCGTGGCATCCGGCGCTCGTCCACATCCTGTCACAAACCGGATGTTTTTCATAAGCACATGCGCACAAACATGTAACTGAAAGCAGTGCTGCTCTGTGGAACTGCGCATGCACACAAATGTGAAACACTTGCCATGATGCTTTTTTTGCCATGCTCCAGCATCGCCGTGTGATTGCCAGCTAACCGCCTAAGCGCAAAGCCTCAAGGGACCGTGTGATCGGGCTACCGCACTTTAATTTGCTCCGGGGAAAACAGCCACACCTCCCCTCTGCGTTATCTGGCCCGTGTAACTGGGGCCATAGCAGAGTTTTGCCCAGTCACAGAAGCATGATATGGAGTGCAGAAAATAAAGCTCCCAAGGAGCATATTGCCAAGAAAGGTAAACCTACGTTTATTCAAGTAGATCCAGTTGACATTCAGGTTGCGGTTGAAAGGAGAGAGAAAGGAACCCAATCTAGAGAGCCCTTTCCCTATCACAAATGGTCACTGTCTTTACAGGAGAGACCTGCAGGG
>NW_015168253.1:4456-17307 GCF_001447785.1 Gekko japonicus | reverse complement strand
ATTATCATCAGCTGCAAGTACAACTACAAATATCAATTGCATATGAAGGCTAATGTAATTGACAATATAACATATTGACGAAAGCCCCTGAGTGGCTACTAGGCAGTAGCCTAGACAGCATGCCCTTTTATACTGTGGCACCGTTAAATTGAAAACATATTGTGGAATAAAATTAAACGGGATTAGGCCATGAGTGGCTACTAGGCAGTAGCCTAGACAGCATGCCCTTTTATACTGTGGCACCGTTAAATTGAAAACATATTGTGGAATAAAATTAAACGGGATTAGGCCATGAGTGGCTACTAGGCAGTAGCCTAGACAGCATGCCCTTTTATACTGTGGCACCGTTAAATTGAAAACATATTGTGGAATAAAATTAAACGGGATTAGGCCATGAGTGGCTACTAGGCAGTAGCCTAGACAGCATGCCCTTTTATACTGTGGCACCGTTAAATTGAAAACATATTGTGGAATAAAATTAAAGGGGAGTAGGCCATGAGTGGCTACTGAGTATACCGCATCATGCTCTCTCCTGCATACTTCTAAAATCCAGGGATATCACCACTAACTTGATTTCTTTCCTCTCATATGCTTTGTTTGGGTTAAAGGCCAACAACTGAAGCTTGTTTTCTATTACCTTTTTCCAAGAGTTCAGTAGCAGATCTTTTCTAATAAGATTTAGGAGCCCCTCACTAGACATGAGCATCTTATGAAATAACAAAAAATGATCTTTGCCACACTAAAGCTTCCAGAGATTTCTGATTTAATTCTGCTCTGAGGGCTACCTCAGAGACACAATTTGGCATGCCTGATATGCTATGAAGAAATTGCATGAAAGGTGGGTCAATTGCTTCATCTACCGCATCAATCAAAACCCCAATACTATCTAATATTTTGGGAATTACCTTAGCATTAAATGCTTTGATTGCTACAGGTATAAAATTCCCATCCCAGGTATGAAAAAAGCAAATTAGAGCATTACTGGACAATTTTGAATTAGAGCATTACTGGACTCAAGGCAGCTTACAAATCATACTGAAAAGCATAACAGGTGTGTGCAAAAAATAATTTTTTCTGGCTCCATTATAGACCATGGGGGCCATTATAGTCAATGGGACCCATAGGCTATAAGGGAGAATCAATCTGGGTTTATTTTGGGCTCTGGGTTTTTTTTTTAAGGTATAGGCACCACATATGCAGCACAGCTGCTGGTTGTTCTACTCAAAAAGCCCCCCAAGTTTAAAAAAAGATTGGACCAGGGAGTCCAACTCTAAGGACCCCAGAAGGAGGTGCCCCCATCCTGCACTGTTCCCAAAGGAGGAGGGAAATGCCTTCTCAGTTCACTTGTGGGCTGAAGCAAAAACCTCTGAGCAGATGGCTAAAATTATGTGTGCTAGCACTCCCTAGCACAGCTTAGAGGGAACTTTGCTCGTAACATTCCATGAGCACATCTTTAGTATGAATTTAGGTTGATTTTTGAGTCATATATTATTAGCCACATCTAAGGAGAGAATATTGTGATCAAGGAGAAGGGTAATGTTTGAGATTATTCTAGGTTTTCCCTGCAGGTTTCCCATGCTTGGATTTGGATCACTAGTAATTGCTATAGAGCTATAGTATTACAGTGGCAAAGCAGTTGCCTTAGAAAAAATTGCCCCGAAAAACCTCCTGTGGTTCTGGGGAGCAGAAAATAGCATCTGCAAGTAGCTGACAGAAGGAAAATGGCGTCAATATGGGTGGGATTTTTCAAAATCTGCTTGATTCCATCATTACGGCATGTAAAGCACTAGGACTGTGTTCTTCTTGAAAAGACCATAGAAGCACTAGAAGGGCTTTTTTTCTAGGGTAATGCACCGGAATGGCGTTTCGGAAACTCTTACAGAATTATTTTTTAAATGTTTAAAAATTCATGAATTTTTAGCATCCAGACTGTAAACTTCATTTCCCTCTTGAGAGTTCTGGCACCACTTAAAAAAGGTAACAGAAAGCTGAAGCTTGGGGAAATCTGGAACATGGATGGTTGGAGAACAGTGCCATGTGGACACTTAAGAAAACAGCACTCCAGTTTGGGAGCAAAGACAGAGAAAGAGCCACGTGAAAGGGGCAATAAGCTCCACTTGGAGCTGCTACCATGTAAGATACAAAGGCTGAGGCCCTAAGAACACTTTCCTGGGAGTAAGGTCCATGGTATATAAGGAGATTTACGTTGAAGATTGCTTCCTAATTCTTTATGTCTTTTGGATGTATAGTATCACTCGTGCGTGTGTGTATATATAATAAATATATAAACTGGCTCCTGCGGCAATAAATTAGATTGATTGATTGATTGAATAAACAAAATGGGGTGATTGTTGGTTGTTATAACCAAGAATTCATTCTACTATGATTATTTCCTTTCTTCCAACACTGTTTTGCCAGTGGACATGACCTTCCTAACACTTGGGACTACAGTTCTTATTTATTTTATTTAGAATGTCATGACGACCACAGCTAAAAGAGTCATTACCATTCTTTCTATTCTAACCTTCCCAACTCGTTCTAAGTGTTTAAACAAGGCAAGTCACAGCGATGTATGAAATGGATAATGAAGAAAGTGAGATGGATGCTTGAAGTTAACTATCCAGCAGTTATTGATATTCGTTTGCAAAATAACAGTGAATAAGAATAGTCATTTGAACATGTAGGATCCAAGATCTCAACCCACAACTTAATGTGCCTTAAACACCAGGAGAACTTCTGGATGGATTGTTCCCCAAGGGTTTTTCAAGTTTCTTCTTTCACAAGAGAATGGACTCTCCCTTGATTCCTCACTTCTCCACATGCAGTCTGATTCTGCACTCCTCCACATGCATCTGCTGGTGTGACCTTGGGTCAGTTACAAGTTCTTTAGGAGCTGCTCTCTCACAAGCAAGCCTCACATGGTGTCTGTTGTCTGGAGGGGAAGGGAAAGGGATTAGAAACTACTCTGAGACTCCTTTGAGTAGTGAACAACGGGGTATAAATCCAATCTCTTCTTCTCTTCTTAGTTCTTTTGGTAGGTTTTAAGATGATGCTTCACTCACATGACATTTTAAGTGATGTATCATCCTGATCCATGCCTGTTTCAGTTTGGGATTAATTAATATCAGGATAACCGCATGCCCCGAGGGATACACATCACTGACATTGTGAAAGAGTACAGATGTCCAAGAAAGATCATTGCTTCCCCAAACCAGCATTGACTGTAAATTGATGGCTACCAAACTGAAGAGGTACAAAATAGCAAAGGAAGCCAGAGCTTTGATGGCAGTTAAATGAACCCTGGTGTTGATATCCTTGACTCCAGTTCCATTGTGTTGCAAATGTCTTATGTGCTTCCAGAGAGATATTATCAACAAGACTGTGGATGACAAAAATATCACAGAAGGGATGAAATGTGAAACAATACGTAAAAAGACTAGGACCATACAAGAGTGAGACTTTTGCATTTCTGAATCAGAGCTGTTGCTTAAAACTAATTTGTAGGGATCACAAATGGCTAAGCCACTGAAGGATTCCGTGAAGTTAATAATAGTCATAAAAGAAGAGAAGACCACAGAGCCAAAAAGCAGCCATGGGAGAAGCCCAGCGAATCTTTGCTTCACTTGGAGGAAAATAGGGTGGGAGAAGATGGCGATCTTTGTTAAATACCAAACACCGAGACAGGCAGCAAAGCATAGATTGATAGTCTCTGTAAAGAACCACATGATCATAACTATTAAATGTACCCGTTTCAATACATAGGTGTGGAGAAAAAAGGACAACATAGTTACATGCAGCATTACTAGTGCCTGCCACATGATTCTGGATGAGCCAAGACAGATCAGGATCAAGTCAGTCGGGGATAGTTTCCTGTTTCTGTACCAGTCAATACAATTGATGAAGACAATAAATCCATTTGCTACCAGTCCAACGAGGGTTTCCATGATGAGAAGCGCAAAGCCAGTTATTGACAACAGGGTGGCCATCTTTCTGAGCACAAAAGAAAAGAGTAGACTTTCTTCTGCTGCGATACTCACAGTTCCCATCAACAGCACACAGCACAACATTGGGGCCCTCTGCTTATGAACACAACAACTTCAGGGAGGCAGGAGCTATTTTCATGTGCTGGCCCTGTTAAGATGCAAATCTTCCTAGGAAGAACCATGTTACTAAATCTATGTCCTGTTCTAGGATGTCATATTTGCACATTTTACATAGATACTAAATATGATCTTTGCATCAGTTATCACAAATGATGATGTACTATTCCTGTGGGATTTGTTGATTTAGAAGTCCTGTTGACCAACTTCCATCAATTGCTATTTATGATGTTATTTAAGGAAAAGTCTTTCTGTTGACTGATCTACAGTGCAATCCTAAACAGGGGGTGAAAGTGGTCAAGGCACCAACCAGTCATTATCCTGGCATATCTCAGAGATCCCCTAGCCTAAGTTGGAGTTACAATGGGGCAAGGCCCCAGCACGACCCCGCCAGTCTTGGCTGTAATCTCAGCCCTGTGAAGGTGGCCCATCAGTGGGACAGTGGCACAGATCCCTGTGCCAGCGTGGAAGTGGGTGGTCCAGGAGGCATGGGAGGAGGTAGTTGGCCCCCTAAGCCATTTCAGATTGTGAATGCTCCTCCTCAGTGGTAGAAAGTTACACTAGAAAAAGAATGCACAGCCCATAGGTGCCCATGCAAACCAAAGACTTCACTGCCATCCGCACTGGTGCAACCACACCCAAAAGGCCCAGAGGAACACAAGATGCCAACGACAGGTGCAACATCTCTAGATTTTTAAGGAAATATAGATATTTATGGGTATCTAGAAGATGGAGCCATGGTTTGAGCCGTGAGTGAGAAGTTCTCACCCGCAGAATTTTTAACAGCAGCTTTAACAGCGGTTTTTAGTAGCTCAGTCCTCCTGGCAACCTCTGGAGGGGTTTGTGGTATCCTTACTAACGTTTGTAACAACTAGTTAATAATTTCACTGGGGAGATATTGAAATTGTGTTCACTCCTGCCTACGCTTTCTTACCTCCTCACCTACAACTGGAGACCACAGCTGGGACTTGGAGCCTAGAGAAGGTGGAGAGTCTTGGAGAAGGTGGAAGGCATCGGTGGAATTAACAACACTTAACAACTGAGACCTACCTGGGACCAGTGCTCCCTCTAAGCTGAGTTATTGTTGTTGGAAATGTACGTGTTTACAAGGTCTGACAATTCAGTCATTATAGGGTTAACTTGTTTGCCTAGTATTGCTATTGTTTAGACCGACCTGGAAGGGATACCTGGCACTGAGCCAATGGGGAATTAGCCCGGGAAAAGTAGCTTTCTACTGTGATACAGATTGGTCATTTGTTTCAGGTGACTTCCTTTCTAGGGGTCAAGAAGAAGGAGAGATTCTCCATTATCTGTGTGCTAGTGTTTGACAGCTTAGAAAACGTAGCTGTTAGTGTTATCTTAATTTGTAGTAACCCCGTTTACCTTTTACCCTTAGAAATAAAGGTTTTTAAAAGCAAAGAAATCTCTTCTTTCCAATAGAGCAAGATCCATTGATAGTCTGAGTATTAAACACTTTTGACTATTTTACAACAATTGTGAGTTACTTCAGATTTTTAGGCTCCGGCTCACAAATTTTGTCTTAGCTCAGGAAGGATGGCTTCAGAGCAAACTGATTCATGTAGAAGCCATATCACTCACTCACAACTTTAATGCCAGTAGCTCGCAAAGTAGACTTTTTGCTCACAAGAGCATTTCCTGGGACTGACAGCTGACGAGAGCCTTTCATTTGTTTGTCTGCTCTCCCACCTACTGCTGGTAGAGTAGGGGCTTTGCTGTTTGGGGGGAATTGCATTCCCTGCTCAAGGGGGCTGTGTTGCCTGTCTGAAGTGCTTGTCCAGCTCTTTCGTTGTCGGTGCTTTGGTAGTCCGGCTCGGTTTGTTAGTCTTTGGGAGGCCCCAGGTGTCTTTATTGGTTCCTGGACTGGCTCCATCTGACTTTGGCAGACTTTGAGTGTTCTCAGATGGCTTTGGGTGGTTTGGTTTGGCTCTGTCTTGCTGTCTTCGCAAGTCCCTCTGTGAGGCCTCGAGCATTTTTGTTAGTGCCTGGGCCAGCCTTGTTTGACTTAGTTGGCAACAGGTGGCTTTGCATGACCTAGGTGGTGCCTGGGCATTTTACCTGTCATCAATGGTGGGCTCCTTTGCCATCTCCCTCCCTGGCTTGTAGAACTTTCAGACTGGTCTGGTATGCCTGGCCTAGTCAGCCCTGAAAGTGGAGTGGGTGGAAGGATAGCTGACTGGGCAACTGTTTTGAGTGACTTGGCCAGGTTGAATGGGGTGTCACAGTTGGACAGAACTTCGGGCATCACAGCTATGGAAGACAGACGAGGCCTGATAACGTAGGCAGTATATCAACAGAAGATAGACCACAGCCAGTAACCTTGGGCTGGGAACCCCCAAAAATGCAATGGCAGTCTGGGACTTCCAATGAGCTTGGGAGCCCAAAAGTTGGGAGCTCAAAGAAACTGGAGGCCCATCAAGTGTCTGTGGGTGAACCCAAAAGAACAACTTCTTGTCTCCCCCATTGAATAGGGTGAAGACAGGCAAACCAATCCAGTGTTTTTAATTTATTTGTTGCATTAATTGCAATAATTGAGGGTTGGCTGAATTTTTAAGTACTATTGGAAGGGGGGCTTAATCAGAGGGTGGTGGGAGATATGGTATGGTTAAGTTAGCTAGGGATTTTTATTGTTATAAGTAAGTGTAGGGTTGTAGGGTTGTGCGAATTACATTCTTAGAATAGGAATCCAGAGCTGCTGTATCAGTGCATTAGTTAGTGATGAAAGATGTCTTTATTGCATTGTTGGGTTGTTGTTTGTGGGTGTGGAGAGGGAAAGAAGAAAAACATGGTCCTAGTTGACCCTGGGAGGGCCAGTACTGGGCACATCCAGGCAGCAAGCTGATTCATGTTTGCCCATGGATATGAATGGATCCAATTGGGTTCCAGAATGCTCTGTGGGTTCTAATGCCCTCTGGCAGTTCCTTAGATATGTTGATAGAGGACTGGAACTCCCACCTCTCTGAAGTCATTAATGAAGTTCCTCCCTGTCATCCTCTTCACCCCATTCAAAGTCACCCCCTAGTATACCACAGAACGTAGGGGGATGAAGAGCGAGCTTAGACTACTGAAGCGAGTTTGGTGGCATGCTTGTGATGAAGCTGCAAGAGCATCTTATAGGACATTTATGAAATCCTATGAGGTAGCGGTGAAGGTTGCAAAAAGAGAATTCTATTCAACCTCCATTGCATCCGCTAGCTCTCGCCCAGCACAATTGTTTAGGGTGATCTGATCTTTAACCTCTCTTACTGACAGAACACAAACTATTAGTGGTTTGACTATTAGCTGTGAGGCATTTGCAAGCTTTTTTGAAATAAAGTCGCTCCACCATAACCTTGTAAAAATGTCAGAATGATACTTGTACTCTGGAGGTCTACTTGCCCCAGTCCACTATATCGATAGACCTGACTTCTGGAGAACAGATCTATCCACACCTTTTCACTGCTGGTAGAACTGGCTGACAGAGAACAGGTCTACCCACCCCTTTCCACTGTATTGGTAGATCTGGCCTTCGGAGAAACCTCTTAGGCTCTAAAGCTGACTTTAGAAAGCATACCAGGACTTGAAGGGGGGGGGAATATCAGAATGAATTCTTTTAAACTATATTTAAACTATATTTTAAGATTAATTTAAGCATTATAAGAGGAAACAGAATCAAGTCAAATTTCATTATAGAAAATGTCCTCTATGGGGTTACACCAGGCCTCTGGAAAACAGGTCTACTTGCCCCTTTTCATTATCTTGGTAGACGTGTCCTCCAGAAAACAGGTCTACCTTCCCCTTTCCACTGTATTGGTAGACCTGGCCTTCAGAGAAAGCTCTAAGGCTCTAAAGCTGAGCATTAGAAATCATACCAGGACATAAAGGGAGCCCCTTTAAGTGCACAGAGCAGGCGGGAAATGGCCCTGTGCACGCGATCTCCCACCAGAGATCGGGCCTGCGGGGCTTTCCTGCTCTGTGCACTTAAAGGGGGGCACTTTAAGTGCACAGAGCAGGTGGGAAATGGCCCTGTGCACCCCCCATCAAGGCCCTGCCACCCCAGCCACCCCCCTCAAGGCCCTGCCACTCCTTTTCATTATCTTGGTAGACATGTCCTCCAGAAAACAGGTCTACCTTCCCCTTTCCACTATATTGGTAGACTTGGCCTCCAGAGAACATGTCTATGCACCCCTTTCCACTATATTGATAGATCTATACCACCCCCACCCCCGATGAAGCCCCAGCCACCCCCCTATGGCCCAGCCACCCCCCATCAGGCCGGGAAAACTCACCTTCTTTCTCCGGTGGCCCAACTGAGGACTGCTCTGTCAGGCCACCGGAGGGTTGTTGGGAGGAGGGGGTGTGGCCAAGTCTGAACGCAGCCAGAGCGCTGTCCCAGTGCATTCCGCCCCCAAAACAGCTTTGGTTATTACAGCACCAGTTTCCACAGCAATTCTTGGGGCATAACAAAGAACAATCAGCTTAGAGCAATTCAGAAAGGCAGCCCATAAGAATCTCAGTCCATCAGCAGAGGTTCAGGGTTTTCCACAAATGGAAAAACAATAGCACCCTGTAGACAAAGAAAATAGGGAAATACTTCATTTTTATCCACTTGTGGGAACACCTGACCGGAGGCACTAATTACCAATTGGACTTAGCAACCTTGTTCACCTGATGTAATTGACAGCTGTAATTGTAGGCTAAACTAACTGACACTCACATGCCCTGCCATTGCAGGGAAACCCCAATCAGTTTCAGCTGTCCAAGGCCTTCCTACTAAGTAAAAAGTTTTTTAAAAAACAGTCTTTGGTTGTCAGTGTGAGGCAACAAAAGCTGATGGTCAGCAGGTGGCCTTATCTGGGCTTCTCAAACTCAAGAATGTGAAACTAAGAACTGGGCTTCTGCAAGGAACTAAATACAAAATAAACAACTAAAAAAAATAAAACCATCCCCAGTTACTACAGCCTGACAGACAACCACCTGTCAGGTGGAGGAGAGGTGATTGCAGGGAAACCCCAATCAGTTTCAGCTGTCCAAGGCCTTCCTACTAAGTAAAAGGTTTTTAAAAAACAGTCAGTGCTAGGCAACAAAAGGTGATGGTCGGCAGGTGGCCTTATCTGGGCTTCTCAAACTCAAGAATGTGAAACTAAGCACTGGGCTTCTGCAAGGAACTAAACACAGAATAAACCACTAAAAAAAAATAAAACCATCCCCAGTTACTACAGCCTGACAGACAACCGCCTGTCAGCAATGTTCCTTCTAAGTTGTGGAGTCTTGTGAGCAAAACTTCTACTTTGTGAGTTACTGGCATTAAAGTTGTGAGCGAGCGATCTGGCTACTGCATAAATTAGTTTGCTCTGGAGCCATCCTTCCTGAGCTAAGAGAAAAATTTGTGAGCTGGAGGCTAAAAAACTGTGAGCTAGCTCACACGAACTCAGCTTAGAGGGAACACTGCCTGTCAGGTGGAGGAGAGGTGGGTGGGAGTGTCTTCACAGTCCAGCAAGGCAGTGATATTAAAGAGTCTTTTATAATGCCATCTAAAGTGGCTTCATGGCTGACAACTAACAACCACTGTGAGGACAATTAGAAGAAGAAGAAGAAGAAGAAGAAGAAGAAGAAGAAGAAGAAGAAGAAGATATTGTATTTATACCCCACCCTTCACTACCCAAAGGTGTCTCAGAGCGGCTTACAAACTCCTTTCCCTTCCCCTCCCCACAACAGACACCCTGTGAGGTAGGTGGGGCTGAGAGAGCTCTGACAGAAACTGCTCTTTTTCAAGAACAGCTGTGCCAGAATTATGGCTTGCCCAAGATCATCCAGCCAGGTGCAAGTGGAGGAGTGGGGAATCAAACCCGGTTCTCCCAGATTAGAGTCCATGCACTTAACCACTACACCAAACTGGCTCTCAGTTAAATTAAATGAAGTTAAATTAAAATGAAGTTAAATTAAAAATGAAGATGGCGAGCTGACTGTGAGCTAAGAATATTGAATAATGGCTGCCATCTATTTTATTTATTTCTTAATTTAATGTTTATCCCGCCCTCCCTGCCAAAGCCATCACCAAACTGATGACAAGGACTAGCACTTTATTATGGTTGAACTGTTTTAATTGCAACACTTGTTTTAATATAACTTATTTGTGTTATGTAATTCATCTGTTTTTATGTAAGCCACCGTGGGCCAGCTTTGGTTGGGAGGACAGTGTAGAAATTTGAGAAATAAAAAATTAAATAAAAATACATAGCCCAGCAGTACTGCTAAATTTTTGCTCAGACAGCATCCCTGATCGATTAAAGTACCCTGTCCCTGGTCCTGCTAGACACCTGCCTGTCTGGTGTTGGGGGAGAATGTGCTAATGCAATCCTGCTGAGCTAGCCTCCCCAACAGCTGTAAGCATCCCAACCCCCTCTTCTACACCTGACAGGCAGCTGCCTGTCTGGTATGGGAGGGGGATGGGTATGGCAAGCCATAGTGGAGGCTGGGCCAGCAGGATCACTAAGGCATTACTTCTTGGGCAGGGTCCCTGATGGCTTTAAGCACCCTGAGCCCACTGATGCACCTGACAGATAGCCGCCTGTCAGGTGTAAGAGGTTGGGGTCATGTTTGAAGCCATCAGAGAGCCTGGAGCAGCAGTATTGCTGCACCTGACAGGGGGCTGGCCATTTTTGATTTCCTCAACGGTCATTAGCTTTCTGCAGTCTCCTGTAACTGTTTTTTTAAACCTCAGAACACTGAGCTCTGCAGCTGACCAATCAGAGAGTGGGGGGTGCAAGGAGACAGCAGCCTGGCAGCCACATAGTAAACAATGGGGGAGCACATTTTACCCCTTTTGAAATACATACAATGAGCTCTAGAAAGAGGCTCTGGGAGAGTGCCAAGGCCTTAGGTACTCAGTGTCAATTTGCTGTGGCAACCTCAGTAGGGTATAATGTGGAGCGGTGGCGCAGGTGGTAAAACGCCTGCCTTAACAAGAATCACTGCGGCCGGGGTGAGCTCCCGGCTCTAGTCCCAGCGGCTCGAAAGCAAAGTAATTAAAGCAAGTAGACAAATGGGTACCTACCCTTAGACGGGTAGGGGGCACCCTCCTCCGGCAAGACGTGTGGTGGAGGTACCGGTGGCAGCGACAACAACGGGGGCAGCAGAGCAATGGCTGCGGAGGTGGTATGGCGATGCAGCGACAGCAACAGCGGCGACAAGGTCGACAGAGCGATCCCTGGTGGCCAGCGAATGCAAAATCGTACAGTGGAGCAGCTGCCAGACCCCCCCCAAAAAAAACCCCACTGGCAAGCCCTGTCCTCTGCCAAGGAGGGAAAACAGGCAAAAGACTGAGCTTACAGCCCACTGTGGGGCAGTTTTCCCAGGAAACTTTCCTGGCACCTTTTCTTAAGGCATGTCAGGGTTCATGATACTGTGGGAGGCCATGGCCCATGCCACCCCTGTACTAATCCAATGCTGGGCTTGAGTGCAAGAGGCATCATCACAGGGGTGGCACACAGTCTCAAGGGGAACGGTGGAGCAGGTTTGCATTCCTTGCTCTTGCTTACCTTTCAATGCATAGTTGCCCCTTTGGATCGCACCTTCAAAGATGGGGTACCTGTTAGGGTTCTGAAATGGGAGAGGTCAGCCACCGAGTGTGGACTTCGCTTTCTTCCTTGGGTGCTAACTGCCCTCTCTGTGCTTTTCCCACCACCAAAGTGCCTTGCTGCTTGCTCTATGTCCACATGGCAGGGAGCGCTGAGATGGAGTCTGGTGTCGTATGCCCTAACTACTGAGTTGTAAGAAGTCCTGAAGGTTTTTGTAGGGCGGGGGCAGGGGGGCTCCCACAATTGGGTGCTGTGGAGGGAGCTTGGCTGCCCCTGGGGAGGGAGGGGATCGGTCAAGCTTATAGTAGGCATCCTGAGCTCTTCTGGGCCTACTAGGCATGGCCACAGCTGGAGGCACTAGATTTTTCGGTTCAATTGGCACCTATGAATTATGCCATGTTTTTTTTGTTGCTGTAACTTTCCATTCCCAGGCTGAAAGGGCTCAGGGAGCCAACTAACTCTGGCCATGCCCCCAAAACTGCCCACAGCCACGCTGGCACAGGGGCCTATGACTTGGTTGTGCCGATAAGGCATCTGCTGTGGGCCTATGCCAGTGCCCGAGAGCCACAGAGTGGTGCTGGGAGCCTGCATCATCTTAACTGGTCTTTACTTATATGCAGGGCTATTTTTGGGCAGGAACGCACAGGAACGGAATTCCGGCTGGCTCCCGAGTTGGCCACACCCAGCAGGAGCTCATTAGCATAACAGGCCACACCCAACAGCAGGAACTCATTAGGACTGGCTACATTAGGGATGTGTGGCTTAACATGCAAAGGAGTTCCTGCTACAAAAAAAGCCCTGGGTTTTGACAACAAACAAGGTCAACAGAATAAGAAGCGAAAGGTGGCTGTGGCTGGATGACCAGACTTCTGGTAACATGGGGTGTGTGGCCTAATATGCTAATGAGCTGTGCTGTCGGGGGTGTGGCCTAATATGCTAATGGGTTTCTGCTGTTGGGTGTGGCCTGTGTTCCGGCTGGGCTTTTTCTACAAAAAAGCCTTGCTTATATGTTTCTTGTAGATACATCGTTGCACAGGTCAGTTGGCTCCCTCTTAGGATCGCTCTGTAAATTAAGCTGTTTTATGCAGAGTCAGCAAGAAAGAACACAAAGAGCAGGACCTCAATAACCCAAACAGAACCAAAAACCCAAAGGAGCTAAAAGGACTTTTAAAAA
>NW_015168253.1:0-3768 GCF_001447785.1 Gekko japonicus | reverse complement strand
GGTATAAGGACACAGAGTCCACCATTTTCTGCAGGGGAACTATCTCTGTCATCTGGAAAGCAGTTGTAATTCTGAGTGATCTCCAGCCCTCACATGGAGATTGGCAACAATGGTTTCCCAGGAGGAAAAGTAGTGTTTCTCTGCAATGGGGACCAAAGCAGCTGACATCTTTTGACTTGCACAACAACTCTGTGAGGTAGGTTAGGCTGAAAGTCTGTGAGTGGCCCAAAATCACCCACTAAGCTTCTACAGCAAGAACCTGGATCTAGCAGAACCTGCTCTGAAGCATTGACTGCTACACCCAGGGTAGCCAACCTACAAGTGGAGCCTGAAGATCACTAGGTATCACAACTGAACTCCAGGCAACAGAGCTCCCCCCATTGGAGAAAATAACTGCGTTGGAAGGTGGGCTTTATGCTCCCCTCCCCAAACCCTGGTTTCTATAGACTCTACCAGAAAATCTCCAGGAATCTCCCTACCCTAGTCAGGACTGGCCCCCAATGAGTTCCTCACAAAGGCTTGCGAAGGATTTCCTTCCTTTGTCTGAACAAAGCTTGGTGGCCTACTATGGCGAAATGGGCTCCAGTTTACAACTCAGCTGGTTGCCTCTCACCCTCGTCCCATGGGCGTATCTCACTCCTTAAGTTCACTGCCACCAATCACTGAATTGTCACTGTCTTTTTAGAGGAACAGTGAGACCCCTCTGGCCAAATCTCCCTATTTGGAGATGGAATCCCCAGTCTTTAAGGCATCCATGGAAAGTTGGCAACACAAGGGTCTGGCATTTACTTGCTTCCCTGGGCTACCCCCTCCCTTTGGTATTCTGCAGAGCGGGGGGAACTATGTGGTCAGAACACAACACAGATTATTAGGCCAAATAAAAGAATTTATTTAACTATTTAAAGAATTATGGAACACACACACACTAAATAAAAAAGGCACAACTGTAGGAGTAAGCACACACTATGAATCAACAAGGCATAAATCAACAGGGGTTAAACACAATCCTCTTTGCCTACACACAATACTCTCTACCTCTGGAGGTTGTGGGCTCAGGATAGGATCTCTCCTTGGACCAGCCTCTGCCTCTGCTTCAGCCTCTCTCTCTTGCCCAAGAGAGCAGGAAAACTTCCATTAATTCCCCCAGTCCAGCCAACTGTCGAGTGGCTGAATTTCTGCTGCCTCCCAGGGATGAAAACTACCTCCTCTCTGGATGGGCTGGAGTCCCACCCTTTGGGACAGTCCCTTTTTTCCCACACTTTTTGGCCTTGGGGCAGTTGGAAACTGTAGGCCAGCAGATGAGGAAGCCCCATTCAGCCCAGTGAGTGATACCTCTGCAGGCCTGTCTCTGGAACTACAGCTCAATTAAACCTTATGGGGGAACATTTTAAACAAACAACCGCAGATGGCAGCTATCTTATACACAGGTAACTGCCAGGCTGTGAATGGTCCAAAATCACAGCTTCCACAGCAAGAACCTAGGACTGACAGACCCTGCTCTGAAGTGCTGCCACGCCTAGGATAGCCAACCTCCATGTGGAGCCTGAAGATCGCTGGGACAGGCCTCCCCCCCCCCCCCCCCCGGAGAAACTGCTTTGGACAGTGGCCTCTATGGCACTCTATTCAGCTGAGGCCTCTCCTCTCCCCTCTCCAAATTCTGGCTGCCTTGCACTGGCTTCCTTAGACACAGAATAGCCAAGAATTTCCCAACCTGGAGCTGTCAACCATAGTCAGGAGTGGCCCCAATGAGTTCCTCACAACAGCCATTGAGGGGGAAGTTAGTCCCACACAGGAGGCAAGCAGAAGAAGCATCTTCGTCAAGAGAGAAAGCCATTTGCCAGTAATTCTGACAGGGCACAGTGGCTGAAGGGGGAGTGGTCGGGGAAGAGGAACAGAGCCAGCATCTGGGCAATGGCACACAAGTACTCTTGAGTGGCAGCTGACGGGCCAATGGCTGAGGGAGTGCATTGCCAAAGGGAGAGCTGGAAACTGCCACCAACAAAACACAATTTTATGTAAGGAGAGATGTAAAAACCACCACAGCTAAAAGAGTAATTATCATTCTTTTTTCCCCCTAATCTTCCCCACTCATTCAAAGTGTTTAAACTAGGCAAGTAACAGCAATGTATGAAATGGAGATGAAGAAGAATGCCTGAAAGTGAGATGGATGCTGGAACTTAACTATAGAACTGTCATTGATATTCAATTGCAAAATAATAGTGAATACGGATAGTCATTTGAACATGCAGGATCCAAGACCTCAATTCACTAGGAGGTTGGCTTCACCAAAACAGTATAATATGCCTTCAACACTAGGAGAATTTCAGGATGGATTGTTCCCCAAGGGTTTTTCAGGTTCCTTCTTTCAGAAGAGAAGGTTCTCTCCCTTTGTTCTTTTGGTAAGTTTTAAGATGTTGCTTCACTCACAAGACACTTTAAGTGATGTATCATCCTGACCCATGCCTGTTTCAGTTTGGGGTTAATTAATATCAGGACAACCGCATGCCCAGAGGGATACGCAGCACTGACATTGTGAAAAAATACAGATGCCCAGGAACCATCATTGCTTCTACAAACTAGCACTGTTTGTAAATTGGTGGCTACCAAACTGGAGAGGTACAAAATAGCAAAGGAAGCCAGAGCTTTGATGGCACTTAAATGAACGTTGGTGTTGAGATCCCTGCCTCCAATTCCGTTTTGTTGCAAATGTCTTGCGTGCTTCCACAGAGACACTGATAACAAGATTGTGGAGGACAAAAATATCACAGAAGGGATGACAGTTGGAACAATACGTAAAAAGACTAGGTCCATACAAGAGTGAGGTTTTTGTATTTCTGAACCAAAGCTATTGTTTAAAAGTAATTTGTAGGGATCACGAATAGTTATGTCACTGCTCGATACTGCGAAAACAGTCATAGTCATAGTCATAAAAGCAGAGAAAGCCACTGACCCAAGCAGCAGCCATGGGAGCAGCCCAGATATTCTTTGCTTCACTTGGAGGAAAACAGGGTTGGAGAAGACGGCGATCTTTGTTAAATACCAAACACCAAGACAGGCAGCAAAGCAAACATTGACAGTGTCTGCAAAGAACCACATCATCGCAACTCCAAAATGTATCTGTTTCAATATATAGGTGTGGGGGGAAAA
Source organism: Gekko japonicus (assembly GCF_001447785.1). NCBI lineage: Eukaryota > Metazoa > Chordata > Lepidosauria > Squamata > Gekkonidae > Gekko > Gekko japonicus. Next base: position 621 of record NW_015168253.1, on the reverse strand, counting down.
GGAAAGCATCGTTACATGCAGCATTACTATTGCCTGCCACATGAGTCTGGCCAAGCCAAGCCAGATTAGGATCCGGTCGGTCGGGGATAGCTTCCTGCTTCTGATCCATTCAATGTAGCTGACGAGGACAATAAATCCATTTGCTGCCATTCCAATGAGGGTTTCCATGACCAGAATTGCAAAGCCAGTTATTGACAACAAGGTGGCCATCTTTCTGAGCACAAGAGAAAAGAAGAAGAAAAGATTGGATTTATACCCCGCCCTTTACTACCCAAAGGTGTTTCAGAGCAGCTTACAAACTCCTTCCCCTTCCCCTCCCCACAACAGACACCCTGTGAGGTAGTTGGGGCTGAGAGAACTCTGACAGAAACTGCTCTTTTTCAAGAACAGCTGTGCCAGAATTATGGCTTGCCCAAGGTCATCCAGCCACGTGCTAGTGGAGGAGTGGGGAATCAAACCCGGTTCTCCCAGATTAGAGTCCACGCACTTAACCACTACACCAGACAGAGTAGAGTTTCTTCTGCTGCAATATTCACATTTTCCATCAACAGCACACAGCACAACATTGGAGCCCTCCGCTTATGAATAGACCAACATCAGGGAGGCAGGAGCTATTTTCAT
>NW_015168252.1:13340-17129 GCF_001447785.1 Gekko japonicus | reverse complement strand
CCTTCCTTCCTTCCTTCCTTCCTCAAGGAACCAAGAGGAAAAATATTTCAGCCAAGCTGGTGAAATGCTAGCTGGCTAGTTGCCCTTTCTGCTTCCACATCTTTATCTGTATTCTCAGGGACAAGTTAATTCACTCTCGGCCTTGAAACCTGAGGAACCGTGCTTCATCCTTTCCCTTGTGTTTCTCATGACGGGTCTACTTTTTTCAATCTTTTGCTGATTTGCTCGACATTCGCTCTTGATCTCCGCAGCCTGCCTCATGCATTAAGGTCCTGGAGGGCCAGGAACAAAAACAATTAGCCACCTGTTGTGAAGCCTTGTATCAAATTATAGACTTTTACCACCATGCCTAGGAAATATATTGGAGGGAGCGCTCCAGAGGGGGTAGGTTGCTTCTACCACATACAAGATACATCTGAAATGGGAAAGACATATTATTACAGGGAAACACAGAGAAAGAGAGAAAGGCCATCCATTGTCTAAGCTGGACGACACTTTTCATCAGTAGGGATTCCCGTGTTTCCATAGCCTCCTGGGAATTCCTCAGGAGAGACCTGCTGGATCAGGCCAAGGTCGATTTTGCCCAGCATCCTGTTTCCAGCAATGGCCACTTAGAAGTCCCTGGAAAGTTCACAAGCAAGGAATGAGGACTGTGACCAGGGTTCCCTCTAAGCTGAGTTAGTGTGAGCTAGCTCACAGTTTTTTTAGCCTCCAGCTCACAGATTTTCATCTTCGCTCAGGAAGGACTGCTCCAGAGGAAACTGATTAATGCGGTAGCCAAATCGCTCACTCACAACTTTATTCGCAGTAGCTCACAAAGCAGAATTTTCGTTCACAAGACTCCACAGCTTAGAGGGAGCATTGCCTGTGACCTTCTCTTGCTGTTTGTCTAAGGCAGGGGTGGCCAAACTTGATTAACGTAACAGCCACACAGAATAAATGCCGGATGTCTGAGAGCCGCGAGGCATGAACAAATATCACACACATGTTTCTATTGGGAAATATGCAAATTTTCTTTTTCTTAACCGGCCTATTGAATTCCAGATCCGTTTCAAGGTGTTGGTCCTTACCTTCAAAGCCCTATACGGCCAGGGGCCAGCATATCTTCGAGACCACCTCTCCCCATATCAGTCCTGTAGAGCACTAAGGTCCACCAATCAACATCTTTTGGTGGTCCCCGGCCCCAAGGACATCCGACTTACCTTGAACAGGGCCAGGGCCTTTTCCGCCCTGGCCCCTGCCTGGTAGAATGAGCTCTCGAGCGAGATCAGGGCCCTGCGAGATTGATTACAATTCTGCAGGGCCTGCAAGATGGAGCTCTTCCACCTGGCTCTTGGTTGAGGCAGCGGGCATCCCCCCTCCTGGACCCCTAATGTAGCCAATCCTTCAAGAGCTCACAGAGCTCTTCTTACAGGGGCTACTGTAAGCTCCTGGAGGATTGGCTCCATTAGGGGTGTTATGTTTCACATGTTTTAACGTGGTTTTAATTGTTTTGGATTTTTATATTGTTGTGCTGTATGTATATTGTTGGAACCCGCCCTGAGCCCGTCAAGGGGAGGGCGGGATACAAATCCCAAAAATAAATACATAAAAATAAATAACTTAGACTGTGTGAAAGAGCCGCATGTGGTTCCGAGCTGCAGTTTGGCCACCCCTGGTTTAAGGCAAGATTCCCCAGTGTAGTGTCTGTGAGGAACCCGCCTTTCCTGGTAGCTGGCAAGTGTTTTAGAATGTGGGCATGTCCAGATGGGGCTTTTGCCCAGCAAGGCCACTGATTGGACAGTGGAGGTTCGATTGGCTATGCTGATTTGTTTTTTAATTCTTTGGTAGCTGCTGCCCCCACACCACAAGGATCTTCACTGTGTGACTGAAGGTAAGTTCTGGCAGCCATTTTGTGGCAGCCATATTGGCTGTGCCCACCACACTGTGTCAGAATTCTGAGGTGTCTGTGGGCTTACAAAATTTTTTTGTGGGGTTTTGGGGGGTCCTGGTCTAGAGCCTCTGGTATCCCTTCATGGAGGTTTTGTTTTCCAGGCATGCCTCCATGAATGTGTCTAAGACAGGGGTGTCAAACATAAGGCCCGGGGGCCAGAACCGGCCCACTCAGGTCTCTTACTCGGCCCGCAAGCCACTGGTATGTATGGAAACGTAAGGTGCTCTCCCTTTTATGGTATCCCTTGGGGGAAAACTAGCCTTGATTAAATACATGTATGGGGGCTACTGTGGGTTCCCCTGTGAATCGATTGCTTTCCCTGCTCGAAATCAATTGCTTTTATTTGTATTTTGAGTAAAAAAAATAATATTGTTTATTGAGTTTGTCTGTGTCCTTTATAAAGTTTGTATCTTTGGTACCTGGCATTACATTTATGGCATATATGGCCCGGCCCAATGAAGTGACACTTATTTCAGATCGGGCCCTCGTAACAACTGAGTTTGACACCTCTGGTCTAAGCCTTAAAGAAAGACATTTACTTATGTATCTATTTACATCTTTCTCAGACAAATATGAACACCAAACGCAGTTTATAAGAAACACCGTCACTTGGGGACGGGGCTGCCAGTTGGACCCGAATCCAGAATTAAAGAGAGGGGATTGGTGGGCTGCTGCCTATGGTTGCCAGCTCCATTTTGTGGGGATTCCTGGATATTTAGAGGCAGAACCAGGGAAGGGTGGGGTTTAAGGAGGAAAGGGACTTCAGTGGGAATTTGTGGTCATAGAGCACACCCTCCAAGGCTGCCATGTTTTCCCCAGGAGAACTGATCTCTTTCATTTGGAGATCGGTTGTAATTTCAGGTAGTCTCCAGGCTCCATCTGGAGATTGGCAACCCTATAAAAACCTCATTTTTTATTTTGTTGACTTCATTAATGGCCATGGGCAGGGGCCAGTTTGTAGAAAAAGAGGTGCAGGAGCTCATTACCTTAACTCATTAGCAGGGCTATTTTTGGGCAGGAACGCAAAGGAACGGAGTTCCGGCTGGCTCCTGAGTTGGCCACGCCAAGCAGGAGCTCATTAGCATAACAGGTCACACCCAACGGCAGAAACTCATTGGAATTGGCTACATTAGGGGTGTGTGGCCTAACATGCAAAGGAGTTCCTGCTACAACAAACAAGGTAAGCAGAATAAGAAGCAAAAGGTGGGTGTGGCTGGATGACTACACTTCTGGTAACATGGGGGTATGGCCTAATATGCTAATGAGCTGTACTATCATGGGTGTGGCCTAATATGCTAATGAGCTGTACTATCATGGGCGTGGCCTAATATGCTAATGAGTTTCTGCTGTTGGGTATGGCTTATTATGCTAATGAGTTCCTGCTGGGCTTTTTCTACAACCCCCCCTGCTCATTAGCGTAACTTATTTGCATATGCCACACCCCCTGACATCACCGGAAGTGTGTCAGAAGGTGACACCCACTGCTCAGGCTCCACTGGACTGTTTTGGATTGCTAGCTATTTTTTGGGGGGGAGGGGGGAACATGCAGATCTGTCCTCGCAGAGGAGGGAGAGCTTGTACCTGAATAAAACTTGGTCTTACAGGTGCCACTGGACTGTTTTGGACCGGAGGGCCGGGGTGGGCTCTGCAACTTAACTGGCTGTTTCTTGCTCTGACTGAGGGCTGCTGGGAGCAGGGGGTGGGGCTTATTGCATGTCCCTGCCCCCTGGGCTCTTTACTACTGGAGCGCCGCTCCTGTGCGCTCCTGCAGGAAATGACCCCTGGCCATGAGAAGCAGGACTGAAGGAGGATCCAGGCACAGAGAAACCACTGGCCGTGACCTTTCTTGTCACTCC
>NW_015168252.1:5214-13061 GCF_001447785.1 Gekko japonicus | reverse complement strand
TCATCACTATTTTTTTTACTCTTACTCTCTCGTTGCTCCCGACACAGTGCCCCCTGACTTATTTAATGCCCCCTGAAGTTTAAAAAAAACAACAAAAAACTGGCCACGGCCCTGTTGGCAACCCTTTGGTAGTCCAGTCGGTCAAAGTGGGCATTTTAGAAGGTATCTTGCATTGGGCCAAGAGTCATAGCCGTCTACGCCCAACCCGAAAACTGTGTTGGCTTTCTGAGCAAAAGTTCACTTTCTGTGCCTCTCTGCTCCAAGATAGCTCACTATTTAGAACGTACCCCATACTGCACTTGATAAGCGAGAACCCCAGGCCTCACGCGACATAGTTTGGAAAATGCAGGATTACGGAGGGGAAAAGAAAAAGCGGGACGTGACAAAGGAAGAATGAGGCCACCGAAAAGACTAACAGCGATTTACAAGAATACCATCCCGTGTGTGCGTCTCCCGAGCTGTTCTTTGTCCACGGACAGCTATAATGGAATCTATTATTAAAGAGAGAAAATAGCATTGCAAATTGCAACTGAATACAGAGATACCCAGGAAATCAGCGACCATCTTCTTTTTTTTAAAGAAAAGGCCAACAAAGAGTAGTAGTATTATAACGCTGAATCTTTTAACCTTTGTATTTTACATCTTAAAAAAAAAAAAAAAGCTTTCCAAAGGAAAATTTGTTTGTATCCCAAATAATGGGTAGACGGCAGCCAGTGTGGGGGGGAAGCAATTTTTAAAGGTGTGGGGGGGAAGTCCACCATTGTTTGTTCACCGGAATAACTACTTTTTCCTCTCTTTTGGGGGGAATTTGCCACAGTGTGTGAGCACGGCTTAAAACATTTCCAATCTGACTTTGCTGTGTGAAAGTGAAGCAAAGAAAGGGGGGGGGGGAAGAAAGAAAGAAATAAACCGATAATGAAAAAAGGCACAGATTACTCAGAGAGATGATACTTCAAATAACTAGGAAGAGGGGGAAGAAAAGCCATCTTTTTCATGGTAAGTTTCACAAAGTAATTCCATGGCAGACAAACCAAGGTAAATATTTACTGTAAGTTTCCTTTTGAACCTGCGGGAGTCCGCGATTCACGCTGCCTGCTATTCTTCATGCTTATCTTAGTCCTTTGTAGATTAGTTTCATGACCGTTATTTCCAAAAGGGTATATTATTTGTCAAAACCGTAGCTGGAGTCCTGTGTTCAGGCTTGGGGGTTGGGGAGGGGGGGGGAGACTTTTGTCGAGGTAGTCAACCGGAAAACGGGAGATAAAATGAACTTCTATTTCTCAGATCGTGGCAGGTCTGTGATGAATGCCGATCGATATCGTAGCCTCAGTACAAGACCTGGCAAGCACAGGGATAGCTGCACCCTATGTGTGGAGTTGCCAGCTCCAGGTCGGGGAATACCTGGAGATTTGGAGGGTGGGGCCTGAAGAGGGTGGGGTTTGGGGAGTGGGAGGGACTTCAGTGGGGTATAAATGCCATACAGTCCACCTTCCAAAAACAGCCAGTTCCCCCCCCCCGGTGATCTGATCTCTGCAGTTGTAATCAGTTGTTGTCCATGCGACGTCATGGGATGCCACCTGCCTCTGCCACCATGCTGGACTTAGGGTCCCTTGGGAAGGCCCAGAGTACCCTCCCAAGCCCAACCAAAAATGCCCCCTTTAAGCCAAGAAATATAGGCGTGGCGACCATGCAGAGAACATTAAAAGAAATGGTTTATCCATACAGTAATGGGACAAGGAAAACAAGACAAGGTGCTTAAAATATATAACAGTGTCTAAAGCAGGGGTCATTTCCTGCAGGAGTGCACAGGAGCGGAGCTCCGGCAGTAAAGAGCCCAGGAGGCCGGCACATGCAACAAGCCCCACCCCCTGCTCCCAGCAGCCGTCAGAGCAAAAAGCAGCCAGGTAAGTTGCAGAGCCCCCCCCAGCCCCCCGGTCCAAAACAGTCCAGTGGCACCTTTAAGACCAAGTTTTATTCAGGTACAAGCTCTCCCTCCTCTGTGAGGACAGATCTGCACATCCCCCCCCCAATAGCTAGCAATCCAAAAGAGTCCAGTGGAGCCTGAGCGGTGGGTGTTGCCTTCTGACACACTTCTGGTGATGTCAGGGGGTGTGGCATATGCAAATTAGTTATGCTAATGAGTTATGCTAATGAGCTCCTGCGCCGCTTTTTCTACGAAATGACCCCTGGTCTAAAGGTCTAAAGGTAAATAAATCTAATGCAGCTACCTATTTCTCTTAACTGTTTATTATTCAAGGCCCACAACCTTTTATACCAGGCCGGGGCCTGTACTCACTCTGTCCAGGTCATCCAGCAGGTGCAAGTGGAGGAGTGGGGAATCAAACCCGGTTCTCCCATACTAGAGTCCACGCACTTAACCACTACACCAAACTGGCTTAAAATGAAATACACTTAAAATAAAAACATGCTTAAAACATTAGCACTCTTGCAATATTGTGTTTATTTAACAGTGTCTGATAACTGACACCTCTTGCTCTGAATTATTGCATCAAAATGTCTGTGCTGTTGCAATCTTGAGTATGCTGTTCAGGTGTGTATCTGTTAGCTGCAAACCTACGATGATGCAGCAGCAGCAGCAGCACTGGAAGAAGAAGCAGAAGACAGCCAGTTCCACCGCAGGCCTGATAGAAGCCCTCCGGGGGCCTGATCCAGCCCCCGGGCCACATATTTGACACCCCTGGGTTAGACGGTCAAAAGCTCTAAAGTTGGTTCAGCTAGATTTGAGTTCAGCAGCACCTATGTTAGGGATTACTAGAAAAGGGATTGAGAATAAATAGCCGATACTGTAATGTCTCTGTATAAATTGGTGGTGCGGCCTCACTGGGAATACTGTGTACAGTTCTGGTCCCATATCTCAAAAAGGACATTGCAGAACTGGGAAAAAAGTGCAGAGGAGAGCAACCAAGATGATGAGGGGGTTGGAGCACCTTCCCTATGAGGAAAGGCTGAAGAGCCTGGGACTTTTCAGTTTGGAAAAAGAAGAGGAAGAGGAAGAGGAAGAAGAAGAAGAAGAGGATGAAGAAGAGGAAGAAGAAGAGGAGGAAGAGGAAGAAGAAAAGGAGGAAGAGGAAGAAGACAGCTGTGCCAGAGTTTGTGACTGACCCAAGGTCACATCAGCAGGTGCAAGTGGAGGAGTGGGGAATCAAACCCGGTTCTCCCAGATTAGAGTCCGCGCACTTAACCACTACACCAAAGGGACAACTAAAGGGGGAGCATGATAGAGGTTTATAAAATTATGCATGGGGTGGAGAGAGATGACAAAGACAATTTTCCCCCTCTCCCCAAATACTAGAACTCAGAGCATCCAATGAAACTGATGGGCAGTAGGTTCAGTACGGACAAAAGGAAATACTACTTTACACAGAGAGTGACTAAAACGTGGAATTTGCTGACAGAGGCTGTGGTGGCGGCCACAGGAATGAACAGCTTTAAAAACCTATCAATGGCTACTAGCCATAGTGGCTATAGGGAACCTCCACATTCAGAGGCACTAATCCTCTGAATCCTACAGCCAGAAAGCAACATCAGGGGAAGGCCTCTGCCCCTATAACCTGTGTAATATAGGATGCTGGAACAAGTGGACTACTGGTCTGATCCAGCAGGGCTCTTCTTATGTTCTTAAAACAACTAAACATCCCCCCCCCCAAGAAAAACCACCAGAAACTGTAATAACTGTACAGCACCAAGTCCCAAAACAGAGGAAAACTTTATTAGAACATAAGCAAGGCCTGGTCCGAGTGCTGCTAGACCATAGCCAGATGCAGCCAGCGAACAAGCACACAAGTGAAAAGTGAACCTTAAGGGATTGTGTTGAAATAACTATACTAGACAATAAGGGAATGTCAACAAACTCACAGCTGCCCACAATATAGCAGAAACTTTATACACAAGGGGGGGGGAAAGTGACTCCAAATCAGCTTCCAGAAAAAGATGGGTGTAAAGCAAATGAAAGAAGAAGAAGCACAAACTAAGGGCACAAAAATGTTCGTAGAAATCAGGGAATAAACTGAAACCGCATGGGGCCAAAACTCCCTAAGAAAATGCAGAAAAGCCCAGGCTTTTGAAAGACCACAAAAACCCGCTGTGAAGTGATTGAGTGTGGGGAGCCCTGTGGGTGCCATATCACATTTTGCAAAAGAGAACCACCTGTTTTCAGTAGTGTGGCAATTTTATATATTTATACACACACACACACACACACGTGTGTGTGTATATATATGTGTGTGTATACACACATATGCCTCAGTCTTCTCACCTAGAAAATGGGAATAATAGTCTACATTGACCCAGAATGACGTGAGGTTTTGTTGTTGTTTTTCTGCTGCAAGTAGGGCTGGGTGTGTGGAAGATTAAGGAATTACATTTCAGATGTCTTCCAAACATGGAGCTTGAAGGGGCTGCATAAATGCCAAGCATTATTAATATTATAACAGCCTCTTATGAAAGCCATGAGGTTTAATTAGCTGATGTTTTTCAGTGGGGCTTTGCAAATGAAAAGCACCATCCTGGAAGAAATGGAGGAGAACATCTGTTGGTCACATATTTATTGTCTGGAATGGGATGCAACTAGGCACCTCTTGAGTCACTTTCGTTCTGTTCCGGTGTAGCTGAGTGGGCCAGCGTCAAGCTGCTTCATTCAGATAAGGAAGGGAGGACCTGTAGCAGGCCCAGGCCAAGCAGCAGCCCTTTTGTTCTAGAGCTGAATGGCCACCGAATTTCATCTCCAAGCAGAAAGAGGCTGCTTCCTCTTCAAGCAAAAGAGCTTCAGAATTGGGAGGGACGTCAACAAGCCCACTAGGGCAGGGGTGTCTGTACAGGTATTCATTTGGTATGAGGGCCGGATCTGACATAAATGAGACCTTGTTGGGCCAGACACAAACACAAAGATTTTTTTTTTACTTAAAATAAAAAGATGCTTAGAACATTAGGTCTTTAAGCTGCAAACCTACTTTTGATTTATTGACGCTGACCACAGAAATCTCATGCTCAGAGTTCTGAGTCTAGCACCCAGGTTAAAACATGAAATGGCTGAGTGACTAAGAGAGTCTGGCAAAGCAAGCTATGATGCAGCAGCAGAACTGGAAGCAGGAGATGGCCAGTTCCACAGCAGGCCTGAGGGAAGCCCTCTGGGGGCCTGATCTGGCCCCCGGGCCACATATTTGACTCCCGTGCCCTAAGGTGCTAGTTAAAAATCCCAGGGAAATGGAACCCGAGTGCACAGGGGCTCACTGCAATAAGGGAGAGTAATCAAGCTGGTCTCACTGTTTATTGTATGTATCACCTCACTGTTTACTGCAGTGTCTTCTACTTTTGTAACTATGGTTGCCAAACTCCAGGTGGTAGCTGGAGATCTCGAATTTACTTCTGATCTCTAGGCAACAGACAACAGTTGCCCTGGAGAAAATGGCTGCTTTAGAAGGTAGATTCTACAGCATTGGACCCCATGAGGTCCTTCCCCTACCCAAACCCAACCCTCCACAGGCTCCATCTCCCAAATCTCCAGGAATTTCCCAACCCAGAGCCGGTAACCCTGTTTGTGAGCCTTTCCTCCATGATGGTATGTCGCACCTTTGTCTGGTCTTCTCCAGTTCCACAATCCTAGTCCGACTGCATTGCATACTGGAGGCCTTTCCTGTCTCATTTAATTGATTCTCATTTTTTTTTTTTTTGTAATCCTCCTTGAGTCTCAATGAGAGAGACAGGATATAAATGAAGAACAATGCTGCTGCTGTTGTTATGAATTTTGTTGTTATTAACACCAGTACGACCAGGGGTCATTTTCTGCAGGAGCGCACAGGAGCGGAGCTCTGGCAGTAAAGAGCCCAGGGGGCAGGCACATTGAACAAGTCCCACCCCCTGAAGATCTGCGCATCCCCCCCCCAATAGCTAGCAATCCAAAACAGTCCAGTGGCACCTTTAAGACCAAGTTTTATTCAGGTAGAAGCTCTCCCTCCTCCTTGAGAGCAGATCTGCACGTTCTCCCCCCCACCAATAGCTAGCAATCCAAAACAGTCCAGCAGAGCCTGAGCAGTGGGTGTTGCCTTCTGACACACTTCCGGTGATGTCAGGGTGTGTGGCATATGCAAATAAGTTATGCTAATGAGTTATGCTAATGATCTCCTGCACCTTTTTTCCTATGAAATGACCCCTGAATACGATTCATATTAATAACAATAATTTTCACGTAAGGCAACATTTGAACGGGCATTGTCTACGTATATGTATTTGTACCTTTCTTTGATTAGTTGAACTCAAGACAGCTTGTGTGCAATTCACAAGGTTTATTTATTTATTTATTATTTTTCAAATTTATACCCTGCCCTCCCAGCCAAGGGCGGCTAAGGGCGGCTTACATAAAATCAGCATATTTACAATAACACAATTTAAAACATTTAAAACAATGCTAAAACCAGTTAACAATACTGTTTATTTATTTATAATGCTGGCTTCAGAAGAAGAAGAAGAGGAGGAGGAGGAAGAGGAGGAGGAGGAGGAAGAGGAGGAGGAGGAGGAGGATATTGGATTTATATCCCACCCTCACTACCCGAAGGAGTCTCAGAGCGGCTTACAAACTCCTTTCCCTCCCCCTCCCCACAACAGACACCCTGTGAGGTAGGTGGGGCTGAGAGAGCTGTTTCAAGAACTGCTCATAAAAGAACAGCTCTGAAAGAACTTGTGACTGATCCAAGGTCACACCAGCTGGCTGCAAGTGGAGGAGGGGGGAATCAAACCCAGGTCTCCCAGATTAGAGTCCGTGCTCCTAGCCACTACACCAAACTGGCACTGCCTGAACCCTCAGCCCAGTGCCTCGGCCCATTCCTAGGTTTGCTAGTTCCAGGTCGGGAAATACCTGAAGATTTGGAGCGTGGAGCCTGAGGAGGGTGAGGTTTGGGAAGGGGAGGGACTTCAGTGGGGTATAATGGCACCTCCCAAAGTGGCCGTTTTCTTCAGGTGAACTGATCTCTATCGCCTGGAGATCTCCAACCACCACCTCCAACCATCTCCAATCTACTCACACCAGCTTTTCTAAGGCTAGCAAAATAAGTTTAGCATAGATTCCACAAAGCCCTGTTCTAAAGAAATCTGTATGTATGTATGTATGTATGTATGTATGTATGTATGTAACAAAGCCCTGTTCTAAAGAAATCTGTATGTATGTATGTATGTATGTATGTATGTATGTATGTATGTATGTATGTACACATGTGAATGTATGTGTGTATGCATCTATCTATCTACCTACTTAGCTATCTATCTATCTACCTACCTACCTACCTACACATAAACACACACACACATCCAGGAGGGATGGAAGGAGGAGGGTTGTAGGTGGGGAAATGGGGAACTGAAAAGTCAGCTGCAGTGTTACATCACTTCCAGTAAAAAAGTGACATGGGTAGCTCTAGGAATTGCCAGAAACACTATGGGTTCACCCTAGAGTCTCCAGTGATTCCTAGAACTCCCCTATGCCATTTCTTACCAGAAATGATGTAGCACTGCACCGGTTGCTACTTAAAAAAAAAAAAAAAAATCTCCTGATGGCCATAGTGTCTAATCTAACTTCTCTTCCTATGTGGTGTGAAGTGGTACGATCTGGGAAAAAACTTCACCACTAGATCCTACAAATTATATGAAATGGACTTTGGATTTAAAAGTAAAAAAGAGCAGACCGGTGAAGATAAATGCAACTAGAGATACCAGCTCTGGGTTTGGAAATACCTGGGGATTTTGTGGGTTGGAATCTTCTTCTTCTTCTTCTTCTTCTTCTTCTTCTTCTTCTTCTTCTTCTTCTTCTTCTTCTTCTTCTTCTTCTTCTTCTTCTTCTT
>NW_015168252.1:4538-5176 GCF_001447785.1 Gekko japonicus | reverse complement strand
CCTTCTCCTTCTCCTTCTTCTCCTTCTTCTCCTCCTCCTCCTCCTCCTCCTCCTCCTCCTGCCATAGAGTCCACCTTCCAAAGCAGCCATTTTCTCCAGGTGAAGTGATCTCTGTCAGCTGGGAATCAGTTGTAATCCCAGGAGACCTCCTGGAGGTAGATCACCTTAAATGCAATGTTCAGCAACTGGATCAGGCCGTGGCCTTTAAAAAGTGTACAAAAAAAGTCACCATTAAAGCATATAGATTCACTCCCGTGGTGCCGTCGAGCTGTCATTTCTCGGCAGATCGGTGTTATTAGCATTGATTTTTTTTTAAAGACGAGAGATTAAAAGAGGTTTAGTCAGAAGTGTAAGGCAGGAGTATATATTATCCCAGAAAAACCGTGGCTTAGGGTCTCTACGATGACATTTTCTTCCCCGCTTCATTAACTTGCATAGCTTGTTGGGCTTTAGCCGTTTCTAATTAATTCTTCTTCTTTCTTTTTTTTACTGGCTTTTTCGGAACGTGTATCATATCTGGCAAGCCCTATAAGATGAGGAAATCTCTCGGAGGTTTTAGCCTTTTAATTATTATTTTTATTGCTGAAACGGAACTCTGGAATTGCAAATGTTGACATTTTAGTTGATTCTCTTCATTA
>NW_015168252.1:2450-4517 GCF_001447785.1 Gekko japonicus | reverse complement strand
ATCGGGAAAGCATAAGGATGGGAAAGGAAACTGTGGGATAATTAATATAAATATTTTTTTTTATTTACACATTTTTTTAAAAAAAATAAATGTGCAGAGATGCACAAAGCAGATTTCCGAGGCCACTGGGGTGCAAAAGGGGAAAGAGAACGCGAGTAAATAGATTTGCCAGAAGGACCCTGCTCTTTCAAAAGCTAGGAAGAAAGAAACATGATGAGCCGCAAGCAGTGAGGTATATAAATGAAGTCACAGACTGTCACCCCCCCCCTTGAAACTTCGTGATACCAAGAGATAAATGGAGCGGGGGGGAGGTGTGCAGGCTGCCCTGAGATTCTTGAGGGTGGGATTGAAATTTAATGTGTATTTATTTGTTTATTTCTTAACCCATCCTCTCTAGGAGACGTTCAGGGCTGCGTATGAACATCAGAAGAGCCCTGCCGGATCAGACCAGTGGTTCATACAGTCCGGCATCCCGACTCACATACTGGCCAACCAGTTCCTCTGGAGGTCCAACAACAGGGCAGAGAGGCCGAGGCCTTCCTCAGAACAAAAAGGGAATTAGATAAGCATATGGAGCAGAGGTCCATCAGTGGCTCTTAGCCACAAGGTATAGATAGGGACTCTGGGGCAAGTGATGCTCTTTCATTTTGGTGCTTGGGGGGGGGGTCAACAGTGGGAGGGCTTCTAATGTCCTGGCCCCACTGGTGGACCTCCTGAGGGCACCTGGTATTTCTGGCCACTGTGTGACACAGAGTGCCAGTTCCTCTGGAGGGCCAACAACAGGGCAGAGAGGCCGAGGCCTCTATAAGAACATAAGAGGAGCCCTGCTGGATCAGACCGGTGGTCCACCTAGTGCAGCATCCTGTCTCACACAGCGGCCAACCAGTTCCTCTGGACGGGTAACATCAGGGCAGAGAAGCCTCTTTGGGTTGCCAGGCCCATCTTTGCCCCCAGTGGGGGACTTGGGGGGGCGTTCCCGGAGGGGGCAGGGCATCCCCAATGTGATGGCATCATGCTGGGGATGTCCCCACCCCGGAATCCCTGCCCTCAAGAACAATCACCTCTCTTCCTCCTTTCCTGCGAGATTTAAAGGCCTTGCTGATCAGATGGAGGGCCCAAGAAGAAGAAGAGGAGGAGGAGGAGGAGGAGATTGGATTTATACCCTGCTCTTCACTACCCAAAGAAGTCTCAGAGCGGCTTACCAACTCCTTTCCCTCCCCCTCCCCACAACTGACACCTTGTGAGGTAGGCGGGGCTGAGAGAGTTCTGAGAGAACAGCTCTGACAGAACTACGGCTTGCCCAAGGTCAACCAGCAGCTGCGAGTCAAGGAGTCGGGAATCAAACCCGGTTCTCCCAGATTAGAGTCCACGCACTTAACCACTACACCAAAGGAATAGGAGGGGGAGCTCTGACAGAAACTGCTCTTTTTCAAGAACAGCCGTGCCAGAACCAAAGAGTTTCAGGGGATTCCTAGAGGTACCCTTTGTCACTTGCAGGTTGTTCCCAGAAGTGACATAGTGACATTGGCAACATTCCAACATTGCACCCACCTCCCTTGTTCCCTCCATCTGTCCTTGCCCCAAGGGTCTGCAAACCCCCTCAAGAACAGCATAGGGGGAAATGTGTGGGTCTGTAATGTGAGGGGGGAGTTGATAGAAATGGCTTTTCATGCTCTCATACAAAGAAGTGACCTTAAGTATTTGGAATTATGTGTTGGACACAGTCTAGTGGGGAGCAAAAGAGAGATTGGTGGATAAGAAGCAGGGTTGCCAACAGACCTGGAGGGGGGGAAAGCCTATTCCTTTAATAGAGGCTTAATGTATGAAAATACCTCGTGGGGAGGGCGGGGTATATTTTTATTTTATTTATTTATGACATTTATACCCCGCCCTCCCCGCGAGCGGGCTCAGGGCAGCTCACATAAGGCACCAAGTGCGTTCAGTATACAAATTACATGATACAGAATACAGAATTAAAACAACTTAAAACAACTTAAAATCAGTTCTGCGGATGCACATATAACTCCTAACATCTTGTGTAACAGGGCGGGAAGGCTGGGGTGATGG
>NW_015168252.1:0-1543 GCF_001447785.1 Gekko japonicus | reverse complement strand
AGAAGAAGAAGAAGAAGAAGAAGAAGAAGAAGAAGAAGAAGAAGAAGAAGAAGAAGAAGAAGAAGAAGAAGAAGAAGAAGAGGAAGAGGTGGAGGAGGAGGAGGAGGAGGAGATTGGATTTATACCCCGCCCTTCATCTTTAGATTAGGCTTCATCTATAGATTAGGCTTCTCTCTCTTTCTTTGACTGCAACATGAGCGCGAACTGGATCATCTTGAATAAATTTAAGTTTACCTTTGTTTGCAATCTATTTCTTGGGAGATTTCTCTCCTGCACTCAGTTATCACACTTCTACGACTGGACAAACTGGTATATTAACCAAATATCCCGGCGATCTGAAATCGCTCTTCAGAATAATAAAGGCCGCTAGGCGTTGGTGACCTCATTTCCAATTCTGTACCTCATATTTAACCATTTTAATTATTTTATTACATCCCTATAATTAGAGTTCTTTCTTTTCAATAGGTCTCTGGCATTGTGCCCCGCTGAAGCCGTTAATAGCTTGACTGTCTGTAATTTGCCAGGTTAAAAGGGAACAACCCTGTGCCCTTTGAAGAAGAAGACAGAACACATGGCATTCGGATGATGGCCACTTTCTCCTCTCTGCTGTTCTGCCTTGAAAAGCTCCGTTTACAGTTTTGTTTCTCCCTTGTCAGGATGGTTCTGTATTTGAGGTTTCCTCTTCCCATTCCTCCCTCCCCCGCATCAAATGTATGCATTTTTCAATGTGCATTAGTAAAATGGCATTATGCATTATAGGGATATTATATGTATAAATAACGTACATTATTTGTGTAAATATGATATAAGTTGGGTATAAAAATAGTTCGACGTGCATATGCAATTCAAGTGACTTTAAAAAAAAACACGGTAGCGGGAAGTGGGAAAGGGAACAGTTGCAAAAAACGATGCAAAAATAAATACATGGGGGGAGGGAATTGCTCATTCCGTCGACATTACTATGGATTCTTGTACTAAGTGGTGAGACTGGGACCAAAACGGGGAGGGAACTGAACCTAGCAGCCTGGGATCTAGAACCTGAAAAGGTTAGTCAAATAGGAAAGAGGGCCAGCAATAAAAGCTAAAAATATCTATAGTATATAAAAAGATACATGGGCCCCGGTCACACGGCAAAGTTGCCGCGAGAGAGGCACGGATAGTGGGCAGATTATCCGGGTGCGATCACACCCCAACATCTGGAAAGTGGAGCGCACCCGTGGCTTACCGCCGAAAATGCGCTTTAAAAAAGTAGTACCTCCAAAGTACTGGCAAACGGTTTGCCACGGGCTGCCTCCAGACTCCCGCGGTGTGATCGCGCCGGCTTGTGGCTTTCCCCTCCGGCCCCTCGTTTATGCGCCGGGGCTGAGGGAAGGACCCATGGTGTGCCGCCAGCGCATCTGATCGTGTAAAGTTGCCGCGGGAGAGACACGAATGGTGGGCGGATTATCCGGGTGTGATCACACCCCAACATCTGGGAAGTGGAGCGCACCCCTGGCTTACCGCCAAAAATGCAGGTTAAAAAAGTAGTACCTCCAAAGTACTG
>NW_015168251.1:3059-16851 GCF_001447785.1 Gekko japonicus | reverse complement strand
CATTGGCGTCTCTTATGTTTTCTTATGTTTTCTTATGAGAGAGTTTCATGAAATAGAGCCCACTTTATCAGGTCATCATGAAGAGTATCCTCAGAAGGCACATGATAAATATACAGATATTATATACATATGTTTTGGTAAACAATGGCCCCAAAAGGCTCCAAAATGCAATACATCTGTGACATACCTATTTAAAGCTTAGGTGGAGACAATGAAAGAAAAGTAACCATTCCCATTGTGAGTAATGGACAAAAAAAATGGTGGGTGAGTATTTGTATACGTGTGTGTGCATGCACATGTGTGCCTGAAAGTCATGGTTGACTTCTGGCAGACCCTAGTGGGCCCTGGACATTCTGAGAGGTGGCTTGCTATTGGTTGTCCTTGCATCCCGACCCTGGTATTCCCTTGAGGTCTCCCATTGAAGTACTTGCCAAGGTCAGTCCTGCTTAGCTTCCGATATCTGACGAGATCAGGCTTGCCTGGCTATGCAGCTCAGGGCTATGAGCTGTAAAATTGCACATGATCTGGTTAGATTCCAGTCCAGTAGCACCTTAGAGACCAACAAGAGTTTCAGGGTATACGTTTTTGAGAGACATGATCTGGGACTCACATACTTGAAGGACTACATTTCCTATCGGACTACATTTCCTATCGATCCACTTGCCAGTCAAGGTCTAACCAACAGCTAGTCTTGATAGTGCTCTCATTTCTTCTAAATGGTGGCCAAATAGCGAAGGCTGCGTAATCTCACTATGTGGCACACCTTAACTGTCACGGTGCACAGAGCCCCCTCCCTGATCAGATTCCACAAACATTATAAAGTGCTTGGTCCAAGCCAAATGGTCCCTGCAGACCTTCAGTACTACTGGGGATCAGGTTGCTCCTGGCCACAAGTGGCCTCCTGTTGGCCTACATAGGCCTCAACACACACACACACACTTTTATCTACCAACAACCCTGTAAGAGAGATACCAACTGGCCTAAGTTCCCCTGGTGAGTTTTATTCCTGAATAAAGATCTGAAGCCAGGTTTTCCCACTCCTGGTCCAACAGCCATTACATCACACTGGCTCTATTATTGTACTTTTGGAAATCACCCAAGGCAACCTACAACAACTGAATGTGTATGTATATATAAAACAACATCATTTAAAGCAGTTCTTAAGGAGCCCTGTGTGGCCACAAGGGAGGGGAGGGACCACCCCAGCAAGACTCTTTGGGAGCTGAAGAGTAAGCAAAGCATCAGACTCATCATCTTGTTCTTCCCTTCAAGGCAAATTTGCTCCTAAACAACCCTGTGGTGGTAGTTAGTTTCTTTTTAAAATTAACAGTTGTTACAGTAAATGCTACACATCTTAATTGTGCCTTAATTTTCCTCTGTCAATTGCCTTGGAGGCCAGTTTTCAGACAGAAAGGCAGCAAATTCTTTAAATGAAAAACAAACAAATCAATTAATACAATACTTCCCCCTCGCCGCCGCCGCCGCCCCAGGAAGAAAACTGTCCTTGTAAAGCTGCTCCTGGAACCTTCCAAGAAAACTGGGGCACGCAAAGCATGATTTTGTGTACTTCAAGAAGCAGCTAGCAGCTGTTCCTGTAGGTAAGGAATATAGCTTTTGGTTCAAGTATATATTCCCCAATCTGAATCTGTTAATGTACAATCTTGACATGGCTGCAGTTTAAAAAATGCCAGCTGTATACCACAGCCAAGTTAAGAGCCCCACCATGTAAGAACTAGTGCAAACTACAGTTGACATAACTTTTCCAAAAATGAGAAATATTTGTCAATGTAAAAAACTGATGAATCTTTGAGTTTTTCCCTTTTTGAGGATGCCACTTTGACAGGTTATGTTTCTTTTACCTCTAGTGCTCATTAATTATGTACTCTAAATAATAAATTCATGCAAATTCAGACTAGTTGTTTTGATTAGTCCAACTTGACTTGATGGCTTTACTGCTAATCTCTTGCCCATCTTATTTTTATACTGGATTTTACCGGATATGGGGTGTGTGTGTTAAGGCTAGTTTCTAAATTGTTGTTTCAGGATTTTTGTTGCAAATATTTTTCTGCTGTTGTTAGTATTGATTATTTCAACTTGTAAACCACTTCAGTTGCTGAGAGGTAGTCCAATCATATTTTAATTCAACAATTAAATGAATGTGAGACTTCCGGTTTATGGTGGTGCGCTGAACAGACGCACCTCCCGGACCTCCCGGGGGTGAAGCTGCGCACCAGCAGAAAGGAGGAGGGGCGAGGCATCGCACCCCTCCCAGGAGCCTGGCGAAAGGCTCCTGGCCAGGGGACTTCTGAGAGGTCGCCTCTTCACCAGCATGATGCTGGGGAATTGAGGCGCTTCTCCATCCTGAAGGTCCCTCTGAGTGTCTGAATGGAACTAGTGACGCTGACCGGGACAAGCGCTGGAGATTGAGCGGCTAAAACGGAGATTAAGCGAGGTCGTATGACCGAATATGAACAGTAAGTCGGACTAAAGCATATTTGCTATTTAAAAAGAAAGCTCCCCAAAACCCCACGGACAAGAAGTAAAGTGAGCGGGGGAGGGGCCCCTCACTTGCACATAAACTTAAAAGCAAGACCCGAGGGGGGGGAGCGGAAGCAAACGAGTGCAGGAGGGGCTCCTCCCATGCGCATAAACTTAAAAGCGAGACCGGGGGGAGTGGAAGTAAAAGCGGCGAAATCTGTTGGGAAAGACTTACCAAGGCGCGTATGAGTGTATGAGCGCATATTCAGAGACTTTAAGAATTTTGGCGAAGGTAAACAATCTATAAAGATGGCGAGGAAGAGGATGGAGAAGGAGAAACTTTCAAAAGCGAAAGTAGCTGAGAGTCCACGACTGGAAGGAACCACCGAGTTGGCTAAAACATTAGTGGAGTCCCTGCGCCCCCTGCTGGACCAGATGAGTAATCTCAGGGAACAGCTGTCAATAATGAACCAATGTATCACTACTCAGCAGACACAATTGAACGAGACTCTTAAAATTATGGAACAAACAGCTGAGAAAGTGAAAGAAGTTGACGCCACTGCCCAAAAGGTGAAGAAAAAGATACAAATATTGGAAAAGAAGCAAGTTTCTACAGAAGAACAGCTTTTACAATTACAAATGAAGAAGGCAAACCTGGTCCTTCATTTCCAAGGTGTCCCAGAGACTAAGGAAGACAACGGAGAAAGAAATATAAAGATTTAATTCTTTTTCTTTAAACAAATGCAATTAGCTATCGGTGGTTATATCCAGAGGACATAACCTTCAAACTCCAGGACAAAAAAGAAAAGATTGACTCTGTTTCCAAAGCACAGGACTTTTTGAGAATCCAGTTGGGTGAGCCAGAGTAAGTGGATAAAGAGGAGAAGGACAGTAAGTCCAGTGGCGAGCTGGACTCGGGGTCTTCTGGAGAGGACTCTCCTTCTGAGAAAGGGGTGGCAGCTCCTAAAAGTCCTTACAACCTGTGGAAAAGACAAGATAAGAAAAAATGAAGGCTGAAGGACTCTGAATTGTGCCTTTTAAAATATTGTGGTTTACATTGAGATGCTTAGGGGTCTTTTTACAACAGATAAATTTAAGATTTAAAAGTTATATTAGCATATCTGACTAAGTTCATAAAATTGTTAGCGTTTTAAGAGATGGGTTTGTGTACAAGCAAATTTGATGATCTCCTCTCTTAGATTTTTTGATAGCAGTGGTTATCTTTTCTTTCTCCTTATTTGTAGTTTTCCCTCCCTATTTTCATTGTAGTTTGTAGTCCTTATATAAAATGCAATTTAAAAGAATCCCCTTCGGGGGGCCAAAAACCCCCAAACAATTAAATGAATGTATTAGACTTTTGATCTACAACTGAGTAATTCACAGTTGTGTTTTGGTGGTTTACACATCATGTCACTGTTGTTTGGCTATTTGTTCAGCTCAGCATATTCTGTCTTATCCACTGGCCTTTTTTGTTCATTAAGTGGTAGCCAGAACTTTGCCAGCAGACCTTTCAGGCCCAGAGAAGAGCCTTGCATCCTGATTAAGACCATTTAAATTGCTAATTTGGATGGATATGAGTTTTACTTTGAATGCTTAGTTCAGCTCCAGTGAGAAAAAAAATCCTTGTCCCAAAGTCTTACAAACTAGACACACAAGACAGGTCAAGGAAGTATAATCATTCCCAGTCTGAAAGATGGAGAAGCAATGAAACTAAGCAGCCTGGCCCAAGGTCACACGCAGAACCAAATTTAAAACAAATTAAATAAGTTAGTTTGTGTCATCTTGCTGAGCTTGGAAACGGTTTTTGTTCTCTGATCTCCTAGGCTCGGAACTCTTGGAGCCATGCTGTTACAGTAATAACGCAAGGCCAATAAGGCTTATTAAGCCCTGGAGGGATTCTCCTCGCAGTGCCCAAGTCACAGAGCTGCCTAATAAGCAGTGAACGTTGGCCATGCTAATGTTATTAGTGATGCCATTTGTTTTAGGCTAAATGTTGCACAAAGCAAAATCCGTTTTAATCCCAATTGAGAACGGGCTTGCGGCTGTCACTAGGGGCCTTTTTCCTCAGCCTTTTTTTTTAAAAAAAATAATCTTTTAGACACACACTGGTTGCCAAAATTCCACTGAGAGCTGCCTTATGCTTCCAAAAAAGCTTTTGCATGGTGATTGGCATGTGCTGATGGAAGAGGGGTCTGCAGTGCTTACTAGGCAAAAGAAGCTGAATGGTTTGTTCTCACTTGGGGCCGAAAATCAGAGTGGGCCAAATTAATAGTAAATTGATAGCAGGGATCAGATTTCACCTAGTATTGTTCCCAAACCAACATATACTCAGTCAGCTCCCCTCCCACCCTTTCCTGTGTTGGCTGGTGAGAGAGAGACAGGGACAGATCTTGTTAAAAGCAGAGCTGATTCATTGCTTTTTGCTTGTGATCTGCTCTCTGTTGCTCAGGGCTATGAGCCACCAAGTTTCTCTGCTCATGCTGAGCACTGGGGCTGATTTGCTTGTGATCTGTTGCTCAGGGCTTTGAGCCACCATGTTTCTCTGCTCATGCTGAGCACTGGGGCTTAGCTACTGGGTGCCTCGGCAGTGGGGACCCAAATTTCATAACCCCCACACCCCTCCTGATTGTGTTCTGCTCTCTGCTGCTTGGGTCTGGGTATAAGTGGACTCAGGGTTCTGAGCCACCAAGTCTCTCAACTCACACCAAGTATTGGGGCTTAGCTATTGGGTGCCTTGGCAGAGGACCCAGATTTATATACCATCCCAGGGCTTGGATGTCAGGGATGGTCCCAGGGCTCTGAACCACCCAGTCTCTCTGCTCACACTGAGCATAGGGGCTTAGCTGGTGGGTGCCTTGGACGAGGTCCCACATTTATATACCCTCCCAGGGGTGGTCTCCCAGTCTGTCTGCTCCAGCCGAGCAGAGGAGCTTAACTGGTGGGTGCCTCGAACAAGGGCCAACATCTACAGTGATTAGATTATTCCTAGGTTTCCTCCTGATTGTGAAGACCATGAGGGTGGAAGTGGGTGGAAGGGGTGCTCGTTGTGGGGGGAAGAAGCCCTCCCCATGTGTGAAAGCCCCCTGTCCTCAGACACCAAACCTAGCTTGTCACCTCCCTAAAGCCCCACCCCAGCAGGGCATCACCAGAGGTCTTGGAGCCTATTTTCCCTGCTGTACCCATGGAGCTCTTCCAAGAGGCAAAAAAGTTTTTAGCACTACCCATAGACCAGCAGTTGCTCAAAGTCTTTGAAGAGGACTTTGACATCAGTGGTTCAAAAGTGGGAGGAAGCATCTGGGCAAGAGGGCGGTTCTATCCCAGATGTTATTTAACATCTATATGCGCCCCCTTGCCCAGATTGCTCAGAGCTATAACTTGGTTGTCACCAGTATGCTGATGACACCCAGCTATGTCTGCTATTGGGTGGCCAGTCAGACTCTGGGCCGGAAGATCTGGACCTGGCATTACAAGCTGTGGCTGGATGGCTTAGGCTGAGCCATCTGAAATTGAATCCAACAAAGACGGAGGTTCTGTGCCTAAGTCACGGGGGTCCAGGGTTAGGGATCTCATTCCCAACCTTTGATGGGGCACCATTGGTGCCAGCGCTGGAGGTTAGGAGTTTGGGAGTGCTCTTGGATACCTTCTTAACGATGGAGGCCCTTTTACCATCTTTGGTTGATTAGGCAATTGGTTCCCTTCCTTGAACGTGCTGACTTGGCAATGGTTATCCACACAATGGTCACCTCGAGATTAGACTACTGTAATGCTCTCTACATGGGGCTGCCCTTGTCCCAAATTTGGAAGCTGCAGCTGGTGCAGAATGCAGCGGCCAGGCTGTTGTTCGGTCTCTCTCCATGAGAACACATCCAGCCTATGCTGAAAGGACTGCACTGGCTGCCTATAGCATACTGAATTCACTTCAAGGTGCTGGTTCTTACCTATGAAGCCATTTATGGTCAGGGGCCAGCATACCTGAGGGCCCCTCTGGCATCCCCCAGCCCAGCACCAGAAAGCAGTTGTGCCTAGTCCCACCTGCTCCAAGTGTAGAGCCTCACTTCCAGATCACCCTGTGGAAACATTTCCACACCTTCCCCAGTGACCCATGTGTAGTGGAGTGCCAGGTGTACCACACCCATGTCCAGAAGGGTACAAATCCTGAACACCTGTCTTCCTCTGTCCTCCGCAGGCACCTGCAAAGGGTGCACCCCACTTTGTTGCTGCCAGAGGAAGGAGTGGGAGGCAGTGGGAGGAAGAAGAGGCCCACTCCCTCTCAGCAGGGAGAAGCAGAGGGGGAGCAGGAGGTCCCTCCAAGAAAGGCTCCCTGTGCTCTGGGGGCTGAGGTTGGGACCCCAAGGCAGGCCACCTTCCAAAAGGTCATCATGACCCCAAGGACTCTGACAGTGCCACCCAGAAGGGCAAGGGGGAGGGCTCAGAAAGCACTCACCTCATTGGTGAGATGATTGTGGTGAATGGCCAACCCTTCTCCCTTGTGGAAGACGTAGCCTTGCACTGGCTGCTGCAGCACCTGGCTCCCTGGTACTCCATCTCCTTGCAGAGGACCATGATCTGGCAAGTCTTGCCCACCATGCACTGCTCTGCAGTGGTGATGGTCAAGGCTCAGTTCTCCACAGTGCGAGGCAGAACCATCCACTTCACTGCAGACCTCTGGAGCAGTCAGCAGCATGGCTAACTCTCCCTCACCACCCACTGTTGGCAACTGGAGGACCTCACTGTCCGGACTGTCAGGCCCAGGCCCCAGGAGGGGACAGTCCTGCCACCTGGCTACAAAGTGGCCACCTGAGGGGGTGGGCGGGCAGCAGCAACATCGTCCTTGCTGTGCCCAGGGGATGGATGCAGACCACACAATGGCAAACATCACCACCATGACAGAGTAGCCTGAGGGAGTGGGCGGGCAGCAGCAACATCGTCCTTGGCTACATGGCCATGGACAGCAGCGCCAACATGCTGGCAGAGGTGAAGGCTGTGCGTCTCAAGGGCATCGTCTGCCTGGCCCACATGCCTCATCTGGTGATGAAGGGCTGGGGAGCACTGTGAGGCCCTCCTGGAACGCTGCCACCCTCTAGCTGCAGTCCCTGCTCAAGACCTGCCAGTGCCTGGCTACCATCTATAAAGTCTGCATGTCTGCTGAGCGAAAGGCAGGGGGAGGGGATGAGCCTGAACATCAGCTCAACCAGGACCTACCTACC
This sequence comes from Gekko japonicus, assembly GCF_001447785.1. NCBI lineage: Eukaryota > Metazoa > Chordata > Lepidosauria > Squamata > Gekkonidae > Gekko > Gekko japonicus. The sequence continues at coordinate 9,166 of NW_015168251.1, read as the reverse complement.
AGCTGGAACTCCACCTATGTCATGATAGCGAATTTGGTTGAGCAGAAGAGCGTGGTACAGGGAAGAGGAGCTCAGTATCAGCTCGAGCGACTGGCTGGCCCTCTCCCAAATGAAGCCCTTCCAGGACACCACCAACATGCTCTGTGCCCACATGGCCAGCCTGAGGCAAGTCATCCCCCTGATTCAAGGGCTGGACCGGGCGCGGGCCTCCACACAGCAGCTGGGCCCCAAGGGGGCAGCTGTACTCCCATGGGTCCTTGGCAGAGAGGTTGCAGGTAGGCTTCGCCACCAGGTTGCATCCTCTCTGCAAAAAATGGGAGTACAAGCAGGCCTGTATCTGCAACCCACAGATTTTTAACTATTGATCACTCTAGGGACAAATCTGCTGCTCCTGTTTTCAGCAGAACTTGTATTTGCACAGTTGTGATTGGCTGGCTCTTGTGTCAGTTACAAAACTCTTTTCTTCTCAGAGCAGTTTTCAAAATATAAAAATCCAGTATAAACCATCCCTGCCCAATGCACCAAACAAAAGTTTGAGCAGTTTAAAATGCTGGATCATTTAAAATAAAAAGAACAGGCACACCTCCCCACCCAACACAGTATGAGGAAAGAACAGTATTTAACCCACTGGCTGTGCAAAGGCAGGGAAAAGGTGCACTCAACTTGCTGCATAAAAACTTTGCCCACTCCGTTTGATCTGAGGTGTCAGTGAAGTGACAGTCAGCATGTGACTGTAGTGGGCATGTGACTGCAGCAAGGCTGGCCAGAACTGGATTAAGGCAGTGCAACCTGGCACTGAAGGTATTGCTGAGGGTTGCATCAGCCATGAGCTGATTGGTCAGCAGATGTATAAATGTACAGCTTGTACAGCTCTCTTCCCCTTCTCCATGTATCAGTTGCTGCGGAGCATATTGACACTCAGGACTGTAATTAGGTGGTGGCTTGGTGTAAATAAATCACTGTGGTTGCACCAAAGTACCTGTCTCCAGCATTTGTGGGTTCTCTATCTCCCTTGGGCACTAACGTGCCAGCCAGCATTCCGCGCGGACCGCGACTTGCACTCAACTTGCTGCATAAAAAACTTTGCCCACTCCTGTTTGCAGGGATATCTGTGAGGAGGAGGAGGGGGGTTGGATTTATACCCCGCCCTTCACTCAGAGTCTCAGAGCGGCTTACAATCTCCTTCCCTTCCTCTCCCCACAACAGACACCCTGTGAGGTAGGTGGGGTTGAGAGAGCTCTGAGAGAACAGCTCTGAGAGAACTGTGACTGATCCAAGGTCACCTAGCAGCTCCATGTGGGGAAGTGGAGAATCAAACCTGGTTCTCCAGATTAGAGTCCACCACTCTTAACCAGTACACCGAACTAACCACTACACCAAATAGAGAAAAATGATGAGACAGCCAACCAAGCATGTTTACCCTTCAAGAAGACTAAAAGAAGAGAAAAAGGTAAAGGTAAAGGTTCCTTTGCTCGAAAGCCATTCGAATCCGACTCTAGGGTTGCAGTGCTCATCTCCGTTTCAAAGCCGAAGAGCCAGCGCTGTCCGAAGACGTTTCTGTCATCATGTGGCCGGCATGACTAAACACCAAGGCGCACGGAACGCTGTTACCTTCCCACCGAAGTGGTACCTATTTATCTACTTGCAATTTCTTGCTTTCGAACTGCTAGGTTGGCAGGAGCTGGAACTAGAGATGGGAGCTCACTCTGTCATGCGGCACCCGGGTCTCGAACGGCTGAACTACTGACCTTCCACTGCCTGCAGTTCAGCGTCTTAACCACTTGAGCCACCGCAGCTCCATAAAAGAAGAGAAGCCAGTTTTAAATTCTCCAAATGCATGCTAGGGATATGTTACAGATCAATTGTTTACCTTGCCCAATAGCAGAGAAGAAGCAATTGCTCTATATAGGCAGGATAATTCAGATTATATAACAAATGAAGGGTATCATTCTCCACACAGGTCACCAGAGGCAGTTAACATCAAATGCCATGTTCCTCAATAATAAACACTTAAAATAAACCTCAGCCTAAGAGTTAGTTTATACTTAGTTAATCTTGTTTTGTTGCAGGGAAATGGAGACACGGCCTCTAGGACAGGCTTGGAAAACTGTTATATTTATTTATTTTTATTTATTATTTATTTATTAATCACATTTGTACCCTGCCCTACCCGCAATGCAGGCTCAAGGCGGCTCACAGTAAATGCATAAATACAGTTAAAACATAAAATCATATATGAACAATATAAGATAGTTATATTGACGATAGTTATTCAAGATGGCTTAAAAAAGTTTCATAAAGTGCTGAAGATAGTTATTCAAGATGACTTACTTTGGTGCACCTTCTAAGAATCAATCTGCTCGAGCTCTTACTACGGCACAGGCTAGTTATTAAAGACCAAGGGCCAGGGCACTATAGTTGTGGCAGCTCCCTAGTTGAAAGCCTGGTGGAAGAGCTCCGTCTTGCAGGCCCTGCGGAACTGTAAAAGGTCCCGCAGGGCCCTGATCTCCTCCGGGAGCTCGTTCCACAAGGATGGAGCCACCACTGAGAAAGCCCTGGCCCTGGTAGTAGCAAGCCTGGTGTCCTTGGGGCCAGGTAGGGTCAGTCGGTTTTGAGACCGGAACCAAAGTGCTCTCTGGGGTATATATGGGGAAAGGTGGTCCCGCAGGTATGTTGGACCCAGGCCATATAGGGCTTTGAAGGTAAGAACCAGCACCTTGAAGCAGAATTGGTATGCTACTGGCAGCCAGTGCAGTGTCCTCAGTGAAGGCTGGATGTGCTCCCACCTGGGGAGGCCCATCAAAAGCCTGGCTGCTGCATTCTGCACTAGCTGTAGCCTCTGAATCTGCATCAAGGGCAGCCCCATGTAGAGAGTGTTGCAGTGGCCTAGTCTCAAGGTGACCATAGCATGGATCACTGTTTCTAAGTTGGCACGGTCAAGGAAGGGAACCAGCTGCCTCATCAGCAGAAGATGATAAAAGGCCAACCTGGCAATAGCCACTACCTGGGCCTCCATTGTTAGGGAGGCATCCAGGAGCACTCCCAGACTCCTAACCTCCAACGCTGGCACCAGCAGCACCCCGTTGAAGGTCGGGAGGGGGATACCCACCCCCGAACTGCCCCAACTCAAGCACAGGACCTCCATCTTCATTGGATTCAGTTTCAGCCGACTCAGCCTAAGCCAACCAGCCACGGCTTGTAATGCCCAGTCCAGGTCTTCCGGTCTGGAGTCGGACCAGCCACCCAACATCAGATAGAGCTGGGTGTCATCAGCATACTGGTGACATCCCAGCCCATGCCTCTGGGCAATCTGGGCTAGGGGGCACATATAGATGTTAAATAACATCAGGGGAAGCATTGCCTCTTGAGGCACTCCACAATCCAGTGGGTGTCTCTTGGACTGCTGTTCCCCTAGCACCACCCTTTCCATATTTGGGACTGTTCCCCTAGCACCACCCATATTTGGGACTTAAAGAAGGCTTAATAGATTCCTACTTTTTTATTTCATATAATATTGGCAAAAATCAATGAATTCCAAGTTTTTAAAATGGAGCTCTGAGGATATTTTTGTTGGAAAAGGCAATGTACAAAGAAGGATACCCTGCAGGGGGCAACAAGAAGACAATTAGATAGGACGGTGAGGTCAGCACCTTCTCTCTCCTGTTAAATGTCATTCCTTGTCTGTCTCCAAATTGCTACTCTTAGGGCAATTTCCCCCTTCTTCTCGGAAGTGCCACACTCAGTCTTTCAGCTAGAGATGTAGTTAGGAACCTACCTCTGTCTCTTCTCTTTCCGATCAAATATGTTACTTCCTAAATAAACGTTTATCTACTGTTTGATCAGGTTGTGAACCATTGCTGTGTTAATTATTCTGCCAACAATTTTATCTTCCACATAATAAACTCTTTTGGAGACTCATTCTGAATTTGACCACAGTATGAGACCCGGAATCCTTTACATCATATAAAATTCTCTTATGTATCTGATCAAGAAAGTTTTCAGGCCAGGAAATCCCTTTACTTGCATGCTTTTCACTGTGCCCCATCTGTTATTCTACAAGTAGCTAGAGGAAGAGTTGTGCCCTGGTTCTTTTCACCAACACACACCATTCCCAAAATGTGATCACGTTCTCAAACATCAAATTCATAGATTTCCTGAGGGGGAGAGGAAACAGACACATTCTTAGAGTTTACATTTTGAAACGTGTCCTTTTGTTTTTAACCCACAGAATCATTTGATAACAGCAAATTCCCTCTCTCTTTCACTCCTTTTTGAAAATGCTTGCTGGCTAAATTAACTGTGACAGCCAGTGAGCACATGATGTTCCCTCTGCTCCCAATATGACAATTACAGAAAAATCTTTACAAATTAGCAAGAACAAATGCTACCAAGGGGAGGTTTAGCTACTCGTATTCTAGCCCCACATTTTTCCAATTCTTATTAAAATAAGCTTATTGTCTTTAAAATTTTGCAAGCAGATTACTTTTAACTTCTCACCTCAGGGGACTGGAACCTGTCTTAGCCATCTCTGGAACTTATAGAACTCATATGCAACTGAGGTTCCTGATTGGTTGGCCCTGTGATTATAAGGACACTAACCTGCTACCCGTGCTTCACTACGGTATTTAAGTTCCGTAAATCCAGTTATAATACTGATGGTGTGAAATTTGAAATGTGACATTTGTTGTAGGAATTCTAACAGAGAAGATTGTAGTGTAAGAAATGAAGTGAGACATATGTACTCTTTTTTTTCTCCACTGAAGGACCTCTCTCTAGATTACATTGGTGGTTCTGCCCTCAGGTGCTAGGATCACCAGGCTGCTTGATGAGCTCACTCTGGAGCAGACCACATAGAACTGTCCATTTAATAAGCAGTCATCTGTTAAGTCAACTCCTGCTCCCTTCCACGAAAGTGATGGCCTCTCTGTTCATGGATTGTTTTGCTCATATGGAGACTGTGTTGTTCTGAGCACCTCAGGGTGATCTTGCTGGTACTCTGCCTGTGCAGCTCAGTGCACTGTCGGAGTACTGTGTGCAAATGTCTTTGCCGCATTCCTAAGTTGCCTCCTTCTTGTAGCGTTGGTGTATCTGGCTCGACGTTTGCCAGGAGTTTTCTTGGGGGCAGTAAGAGGTGAGAGTTGTGAGGGGAAGTTGGTGTGAGGGAGTGGTGATGTGGTGGACATTTGTTCAGGTTCATGAGGGAGGCATGCATCGAAATGGCTCCTAGAAATGTCCTTTACTATCTCCCCAAAAACATTCATACCCTGGTCCTGCTCCTACACCTTCCAGACACCGGCCTGTCTGGTGTTGGGGAGGATTGTATTTAAAGGCATCAAGGAGGCTGGGCCAGCAGCAGTGTTAAGGCAATCCTGCTGAGCAAACCTCCCCAGCAGCTGTAAGCATCACACCTCCTCTCCTACCCCTGACAGGCAGCTGCCTGTCCAGCGTAGGACGGGGAGAGGGGAGGAGTATTAGAAGCCACTGTGGAGGCAGGGCTGGCAGGATCACTAAGGCGTTACTGCTGGGGCAGGCTCCCTTGTGGCTTTAAGCACCCTGAAACCACTGCTGCACCTAACAGACAACCTCCTGTTAGGTGTAGGAGGTGGGGGGAGTGTGTTGGAAGCTATCCCACCCTCTCTCCTACACCTGACAGGCAGCTACCTGTCCAGTGTAGGAGGGGAAGAGGAGGAGTATTAGAAGCCACTGTGGAGGTGGGGCTGCACCTGACAGACAACCGCCTGTTAAGACTAGGAGGTGGGGGGAGTGTGTTGGAAGCCATCAGAGAGACTGGGCCAGCAGCTTTGCTTCAACTCACAGGTGGTTTTTGGCCACTCCTGATTTCCTCAACTGTCATTAGCTCTCTGCAGTCCCCTGTAACTGTTGGGGTTTTTTACCTCAGAACACTGAGCTCTGCAGCTGACCAATCAGAGAATGGGGGGTGCAGAGAGGCAGCTGCCTGGCAGCCACATAGGAATCAATGGGGGGAGCACATTTCCCCCCTTTTGACCCATTTATGGATCAAATTTTAAAAAATCCCTTCTTAGCAAGCACCTATGTCACGGTAGGAGCGCTCTCCCCAAATTTGGTGTCTCGAAGCTTCTGGCGAC
>NW_015168251.1:0-2780 GCF_001447785.1 Gekko japonicus | reverse complement strand
TACGGCTGGTTGCCTATTGGGGCCAGGTAGGAATTTTTCGCTTTTACCCAGTATTGGCTGAATGGGTGGAGGTGTTTTTGCCTACCTTGCACTGGGAGCAGTCGAGCGGATAGTTGATTGTGGTGGTCGACACCTAAATAAGCTGGTCACTTGGCAGGTTGGTGCGGGCAAGAAACCGGAACCGGTAAGCACCTTACGGCATTTTCCCCATTAGGGAACAGGGGGTCATCAGGAACTGCCTTCGGATTTCTAAGGTCCATGGTGGGGAATGGTGATCACCTCCTCTGGGAACCTCTTAGGGTATGCTCCTCTCTGCAAATTGGAAGGCTTCAGGGGTAGGCACTCCTATGTGGCGACCAGTTTGCTGGGCTGCCGGTCGCGAGCCAGACCGATGGCTCAAGACCGGAGCTGGGTGAACCGCCCGAGAAAAGGGCAAGGAGGTTGGTCAGGGGAGTGACACCTGCCTTGCCTGTTCCGTGCTCGATTAGCTGGTCCCTTGCCGCAATGTTATGTTAAATAGTTAATAAAGTGGCCTTTGTTTACTTCCAAACTGTTGCCTGTCTCGTTATTCCGCCTGGGGGGGCAACTAGGTTCAGCGGTTTGGCCTGGGCATTGAGGGGACTTTCTACACCAGTTTGGTGTAGTGGTTAAGTGTGCGGACTCTAATCTGGGAGAACCGGGTTTGATTCCCCACTCCTCCACTTGCATCTGCTGATGTGACCTTGGGTCAGTCACAAGCTCTGGCACAGCTGTTCCTGAAAGAGAAGTTTCTGTCAGAGTTCTCTCAGCCCCACCCACCTCACAGGGTGTCTGTTGTGGGGAGGGGAAGGCAAAGGGGTTTGTACGCTGCTCTGGGACTCCAAGTGAAGGGTTGGGTATAAATCCAATCTCTTCTTCTTCTTCTCTTTTATATATTCTTCCATTCTATTTTTTAGAAACACTCTTAGATATCTATCTACATGCCTTTGCCACAAAACCCTCTTTGTTCCTCCCTGACCTTCCTCATTCTGATTTGCCTTTCATCCAGCTTCCATACACTATCTCACCTGTTTGTTACATTTATTTATGTAGGTTATTTCTATGCTGCAGAGTCCTGCTTAAGGCAGCTTACAATTAACTAAGTAATTATGTAACTCTGATGGATTGCACAGAAAAGCAGGCTTTTTAAAATGCCGCTTGTGTCAGAGATTCAGGGAGTTTAATAGTTAATCTTCCCTGGAGAGAAGATCTTATGTGATTGGCTGCTCTGCTCACTCTCTGGTTGGCCAGCATCAGCGGAAAGAAAACAGCTGATCTGGAGGGGAAAAGATTCATTTGCCTTTTGGTCCTGGTCCACAATCTAATGTCTGGATCAGTAGCCAGAGGGTTTGGCTTCTGAAGGAAGAGACCTTGGAAGTCAGTGATTCCTGTCAGGGAATTGTCAGAAAAGTACTTCTATAAAGAGAAGAAGAGAGACACCATTGTCTTAAATATATTAGAACTACTCTGAAAGAGAACAGCTTTATACAGACAACAGATACTGGAGAAGTATTTGGCAGAAGGTCTGGGAAGTTAGAGAGAACTCCCATACAAGCTAAATAGTAAAAGGAGTTATTGCTTCTTAAAGACAAGGAGAATAACTTCCTGCCAGTGAAAGGGATTGGGAAGAGAACCCTGGTCTGTGATAAAGGAGAGAAGCTTAGACACCTCAAGAGTTGGTGGAAAACTGTAATACCTAAAGGAAAAACCTAGATCTCTGAAGGGAGAAACTTGCAGGCACTAAGACAAAGCTATTCTCTAAGAAACTGTATTCAGGATTTTGTGTAACAGCTGAAATCTCTCCTTATATATAATCCTGTTTTGGGGTGAATGTTCCACACGCTCCCACAGCATTTGGTTCATTAACCTGTAACTCCAACGGTGTGCCAATCCAGTGGCTGCATTGCTGGAGTTAGCGTATTGGCCGTTCCCAGCTCTCCCATTGGCTGTGCAGAGTGCTTCCATCAGCCATTGGGCCGTCGGCCGCCAGTCGCTCACATGCCATTGCCCAGGTGCCGGGTCTGCTCCTCTTCCCCGCCCATTTTCACTTCAGCCCCTGTTCCCTGTCAGATGGGAAGCCAGACTCTCTCCTGAGGAAGACACTTCTTTTGGCTCCTGTGTAGGACTAACTGTGACTAACTGTCCCCTCAGTGGCTGTTGGTAGGCAACCAACTTCTGTAAGTAAAAAAAAAAAAGGACTTTCAGCATAACCCCTTCCCCCTCCCACTGCCAGCTTCACCACTTTCCTGTCAGAATAAACTTTGAACGGCTCTCTCTCCTTTTTGGCTCCACCATGGGTGGCTAATGAGGTGGGCCAGCGACCATCAAACCATTCTCTTCAACCCCCTGCTGTGCAGCTGACTTTCCCCTAGGGTTACCAGTCTCCAGGTGGGACCTGGAGATCTCCCGCTGTTACAATTGATCTCCAGATGACAGAGATCAATTCCCCTGGAGAAAATGGCTGCTTTGGACAGTAGACCCTATGGCATTATACCCTGCTGAGTCCTTCCATCCCCCCCAAAAAAATGCTGCCCTTTACAGGATCCACACACACACCCCAAGTCACCAGGTATTTCCCTAATCAGAGCTGGCAACTGTACTTTCTCCTCAGTGCCTGTTGCTAGGCAACCAAGCTTGGTTCTGTTAGTAAAAGGTCCTTTCCACACCTATGTTGGCTGTGCTGTCCGGGTATGGTAACTATAGGGTTAACAGCTTGTACTTTACAAAGGACTGTTGGGAGACACTGCTGCTGGCCACTCCCC
>NW_015168250.1:15000-17238 GCF_001447785.1 Gekko japonicus | reverse complement strand
TCCAGGGAGCTGTTTCCACCATTGTGGGGGTATTGGTGCTCTCCATGACAAACACCTACATTTTCAGAGCATTTTTTAAGATTATATTTCTGGTTATTTCGTTTGGAACCTCTCATGGTCTCTTTTTCATTCCTGTATTTTTAACCTTCTTTGGCTTTTGTGGGAGATTGTCAACCACGCAGCACCAAATTGACTGCCAGTTCAGTGAAAATTCAGCCAGCATTGAACACAGCATTGCAAAACTGCCTGTTGTAAACACCTAGGCTCTACAGACGCGCTGATGCATCGATACGGCAAGCCAACCAGAAGGATTATGTTCAGTGGCTACCTGATGTGCCTTATGTTGCAATTCTATACATGCTTACCTTAGAGGTAAGTCCCAATGGACACAGTATGACTGACTTGCGCTGTGAACGTGCATTGGATTGCACTGTTAGTCAAACTAGCCTTGAGTCATTCAACAATGTAAGAAAGTGCTTCCGTATGCAGAATTTATAATAAACTGTTTAAGCTCTTTTAGAAGCCTGCATATGGCTGCAGTGATCATCGACCAATCAGAGCAGAGTTCCTTACATTACTAGCAGGAGAAAATCTTTTCATGTTATATCTCCTTGTCTGACTCATATTCAGTGGGAACCAGTTGCTTTAAGGTGGAATGGGACTTAATTATTTTATATGATCAAATAAATTATCCTGCTTTTTTACAATTAAGACATTCCCTCATTATTAAGGGAGCCATTTTAAACCCTCCCTGATAGGGTCGCCAAATGGCTGCAGAAAAAATGTCCTGTCCCTTTAACAGATAGTTAATGGGACAGTATTTCCCAGGTGTTATAAGCCTCTATTAAAGGGACAGGATTTTTTTTACCCGTCATGTTTGTTAGTAAACTGACCTTCTGAACATTTTGGGATTGCAGCTAAACCTTATGCCAGCATAATGGCTAGATGCACCCATGTAAGCAGGAGAAACAATAGCATATACTTCTCTTATGTTGATGGTTTACATTTAAGGGAAAGAATGGGAGCTGAAAACTACAACATTATTTTTAGGAAACTTAAAAGAGCTGCACGCCATGCATCTTATACTGACAGTGTTTAACTTTGTTTTTGGTGGAGGAATCATGGCACCTTCAGCTTTACTGTCATTCTCTGCACTGCTTTCAAGTTCCATTTCAGGTGGAGAGAAATCTGATTGAGAACTATTTGCACCACATTCCTTTTTACTGAAGCTGGGGTACCCAGTGTGGTGCCTGTGGGGGCACCATGGTGCCTGCCAAGTGTCTGTAGAAAGAAGGCAGGGCCCGATGGGGCTATTGCCCAGCAAAGATTCTGATTGGCCATTGGAGATTTGATTTGTCAGTGCAAATTTTTAAAAGCTTTGCTTTGGCGGCAGCTGCCATCACAGCACGCAGATCTTCACCGTGTGACTGAAGGTAAGCTGCGACAGCCATTTTAGGGCTGGCTCTGCCTCCTGTGGCAGCCATTTTATGCCCGTGTCCACCACACCATGTCAGAATTCCAAAGCTGCTTGCACCCTCAAAAAGGTTGAGGATCCTGGTGTGAAGAAATGCATTTTTTCCCCTTTGGAGGTTTGAAATGAGCAAAACCTTCACTCTGAGTTTTAAAAGGTTTTTTCCCCCTCTCTGGGCAGAGAACAGGCAGGAAGGGAGGAAGTCAGTTCAGTTTCTTTCCAGACTTACTTCAGCCCACCTTCATACAACTGCTTGTTTGTTTATTTGTTTATTTATTTCAGTTTATATTCCGCCCTCCCTGCCAGCGGGCTCAGGGCGGATCACAAAGCAAAATGTAAAACATACAATAAAAATTACAATATAAATATAATTTACAGAACAATTCAAACAGTTTGAAACAGCATAGATTGAAAAACAGGTCACACCAGGGCTATTTTTGGGCAGGAACGCACAGGAACGGAGTTCCGGCTGGCTCCCAAGTTGACCACGCCCAGCAGGAACTCATTAGCATAATAGGCCACACCCAACAGCAGAAACTCATTAGGATTGGCTACATTAGGGGTGTGTGGCCTAACATGCAAAGGAGTTCCTGCTACAAAAAAGCCCTGGGTTTTGACAACAAACAAAGGTAAACAGAATAAGAAGCAAAAGGTGGGTGTGGCTGGATCATTAGGATTGGCTACATTAGGGGTGTGTGGCCTAACATGCAAAGGAGTTCCTGCTACAAAAAAAGGCCCTGGGTTTTGACCACAAACAGGGTCAACAG
>NW_015168250.1:14759-14934 GCF_001447785.1 Gekko japonicus | reverse complement strand
CTGGGTCACATTATTCATATACATAGATTTGAAGCTGGTGTTATTTGGTCTTCAGAATCTCCTTGATCAGGGCCACATAGAGATGGTAAACTTCAGCAGGGGGTGGAGGTGAGATTTTAGTGGATGCCCATCGCCTCAGCCAAAGGCCTGGTGGAACAGCTCCATTTTACAGGCC
>NW_015168250.1:10996-11149 GCF_001447785.1 Gekko japonicus | reverse complement strand
AGAACACACATTATCAAGAGTGTATGTATACAGCAATAATCTGAGATACTATGTCATCTACTGAAGGACACTGCAAGCAGTTTGGTGTAGTGGTTTAGAGTGACAGACTCTAATCTGGAGAACCAGGTTTGACTCCCCATTCCTCAACATGCA
>NW_015168250.1:0-10570 GCF_001447785.1 Gekko japonicus | reverse complement strand
AGAGTTACAGAAAGAATATAAAAATAGTTTCTTAATTACTTGGAGGTAGGTAGGTATATTTCGGTTTATATTTGCCTGCTTCCAGGAGTCCTGTCTTGTTGCAATGGAAAAATTGGAGGATAAGGGACAGGTTCTTAGGGGTAATTATTAATTCACACTGCCAGAACCAGCAAGCTAGTGTGTTTGTCTGTGGATGTCTTTTGCTGCGCACCCCAAAGAGACCCAGCAAGAGCAAAGAGTTTTAAAGCAGGAAAGGGGGGGGGGGTTAGGAGTGTGGCCAGCCTGCAGCATGGTTGCGTTGATGGTGGAATGTGGCTGGTCCGAAGACCTAAAGCATGGTCTCTGCGTTATATAGTTTGATGTCAGGGGGTGTGGCCTTCTGTCACTTCCGGTGATGTCAGAGGGCGTGGCATATGCAAATAAGTTATGCTAATGAGTTATGCTAATGAGCTCCGGCAGCTCTTTTTCTACAACAAGACCCCTGCTACACTCTATTTCATGGAACACCATTTGGCTAGGTGTGAAGTCGCTTCTTCCTGTTTCTCCTTTGAAGTCTTGGCTTTCCCAGGCGTAAACAGGAAACTTGCAATACAGATGCAGATCAGGTCTGTCCTACGTGACATCTCGTCTTTGCAGTAATGGGGGATCATCTTCTCTGTTTTGTTGTTTTCTGCTAACAAAGGCCACCATGTGCTTCTTCTTCCCATAATGCCCTGAGCTGAATGTGTGCAAGCTACATTAACATAAACTGCAGGCAAGTCTTTCCCATGTGAATTCTGTCTCACAGTAGGTAATTCAAACAGCTTTTTCTGGCTTATGGTATACAACTGTGTGCACAGTTCATTTGGTGCGTGTGTAGCAGATATAAATTAATAAACTGAGTCCATTGCTCAACAGGCCGATGGAACGTTCGCAGCCACACTCTTTGAATCTATGTGGGATTTGTTCCCTATCAGGCAGGTGTTATGTATTTGGATTGAATCACCCCTGATTGAATCACTCTAGAGACTGGCTGAGCTTGGAGCACAAGAACAATAGCCAACCAGGACTCTGGAATAAACCAATCAAGCAAGTCAGGTGTTTAAGCTGCCTTAGTTGTGAAAGTGCATGTATTTTTGTAAATAGCTTATCATGGCTATTTTGTAAATAGCCGATCATGGGGAGTGTGTGGGTGTGTGGGGGGGTGTTTTGCATGCATATAAGCCGGGCTCCAGCTCTGCTAGAGTCCTCTTAGTATATTAATGATTTCAGCTTAACTCTATGAGCTGATCACTATACGCATCTTGAACCCAGTATATTTCACTGGCAACGAGGATGGGATCCTGTTGAGCCAGCCCAGCACCCTCCAGCACCGCACTGCACACTGAGCTCCAGTGCCAAGCGCATCGCATCGCTACTGGGACCATGGCTGCCACTCCAGGACACTTTGATGCATTCAACGCCACCGCAGAGGACTGGGAGTCTTACCTCGCCCGGTTTGAGTTCTTCCTCAAGTTCTCCGGGATCAAGGCCGTGGCAAAGAAGCGAGCCACTTTCTTCCAAGTTTGTGGCTGCACGACCTTCAAGATCACCCGCTTACTCCTTGCTCCCACGGAGCAAGGACACTGTCTACCAGATGATCCTGGACTGGCTTAAGGAACACTTCTCTCATAAGCCATCCATCATCGCTGCCCACCACACATTCCACACAAGGAACCAGACCGCCAACAAATCCATCACGGATTTCATCACAGTACTATATTGGCTCACCCGGCACTGCAACTTTATAGACCTCGAAGACACACTCCGGCTGGTCTGTGGCCTGAGGGACAAGCAGATCCAGAGGAAGCTCCTCACAAAAGGTGACCCCAACTTCAAGGAGTCCATGAAGCCATGGAGCAGTTAACCGCCGAAGTCCGACATGCGAAAAGCCTGCCATCTTTGCGGAGACCTACCACAGCCACCCACCATGTAGACACCTCTGAGGAAGAAGCCAATGAGGTTCTACAGCTCCAGCGCCCCACACGCTGCTTGCACCACAACACCCATTTACACCGCCATGCACTGTTGGCACCACTGCATCAACAATGTGTGCCAGCTGTGGAGAGCCCCACGAGCGAAGGTCCTGCCAGTTCTGGGATGCCACGTACAGGAACTGTGGAAAAGTCAGCTACATCACCGAGGGCAAGTTCCGAGTGCAGTACCAGAACTTCAATGGACTTTTGGACTTATTGGTGGTGAGAGGCAGTCGCACGAGCCTCATAGGACTTGCTTGGTTCACGCCCCTGGGGTTCAGAGTGACTGGGGTGCACCACGTGGCCACCAGAGACTTTTAGAGGGTGTGCGATGAGTTCCCGGTGATGTTTGATGGGACGCTCAGTTGCTACACTGGACCTCCAGTCTCCCTACAATTCAACCCGGAGGTACGGCCCATATGGCTGAAGGCCAGGTGTGTCCCGTTCGCCCTAAAGTCTAAGTTAGACAGGGAGCTGAATCGGCTAGTGACCCAAGGGGTTTTGGAGCTAGTACCACATGTCCTATGGGAAACCCCTATCATGACTCCAGTAAAGCCCAAGGGAGACATCCACATCTGTGCGGACTACAAATGCACGATAAATGCCCTACAGGACCACGTCTATCCGGTCCCAGTGGTCAGCCACATCCTGGCATCTCTAGCAGGTGCAAAGATCTTCAGTAAGCTGGACTTAGCTCAGGCTTACCAACAGCTCCCAGTCGGCGATGCGACTGCAGAGGTCCAGATAATGATGCACAGGGGTGCATTCCAGGTGTGGTGGCTACAATTTGGGGTCAGCGTAGCCCCGGGAATTTTCCAGAATCTAATAGACTCTCTCCTGAAAGGAATTCCCAGGGTACAGCCCTCCTTTGATGACTTTCCAATTGCTGCACCCATGGATGAGGACTTCGCCAACAGACTGCGCACCATCCTGCAGAGATTTCAAGCTGCCGGTCTCAAAGTAAAGCAGGAGAAATGTCTCCTAGGAGTTCCGTGAGTCAAATTCCTGGGGTTCTCCATCGACACACAGGGCATTCATCCTGCTCCCGACAAGGTCTGCGCCATCGTCAATGCCCCGGCTCCCACCTCCAAGCCAGAACTTCAGGCCTTCTTGGGGCTGTTGAACTTTTATCATTCATTCCTGCCCCACAAAGCAGCAATTGCAGAGCCACTGCACTGACTACTCAACAAGAAAGCCCCCTGGGTCTGGGGCCAGAAGCAAGTCCCCGCATTCCAGGCTGTCAAGGAGCTGCTCACGTCCAACAACGTCCTTGCACACTTCAACAAAGTGCTGCCCGTCATCCTCACTTATGATGCTTCCCCATATGGGGTCGGAGTTGTCCTCGGACACCAGCTTCCTGACGGCAGGAAGGTTCCCGTGGCATACTACTCCCACACCTCGTCCTTGGCCAAGTGCAATTATGTACAAATAGACAAGGAGGTGCTGGCAATCGTGGTGGGAGTAAAAAAGTTCTACGATTACCTCTATGGGCGGCCCTTCACCATCATAACCAATCACAAGCCCCTGCTGGGCATGCTGGCCCTGGATCGCCAGACGCCACAAATGCTATCTCCCAGAGTGCTGCACTGGTCTATCTTCCTGGCTGGCTACCAGTACTCTCTCATCCACTGCCCTGGAAAGGTGACGGGTCATACCAACACCCTCAGCTGCCTGCTACTTCCCTCCTGTGACCCGGACCCTGCTCCGGCACATCAAATCCTGCTCCTCAAGGACCTTCCCAACCGTCCTCTTCAGGTGTCCAATGTGTTCCGCCACACCGGCAGGGAACATGTCCTCTCCCATGTTTTGGACTGGGTGGGGAGGGGCTGGCCCACCAGCTGGGTGGGCCCAGAATTCGCAGCATTCTCCTCCCACTGAGATGAACTTTCAGCACACAAAGGTTGCCTGCTGTGAGGGAGCCGGATGGTGGTGCCAGCACCAGCAAGTACTAGCGGCACTGCACGAAACACACCCAGGGATCGTGCAGATAAAGGCGCTGGCCTGCAGCTATGTATGGTGGCCTGGCATGGACAGCGAAATTGAGGACTGTGTAAAGCGCTGCCAGGCATGCCAGGAAACCTGACCGGAGCCTCCCAGGGTACTAGTGCAACAGTGGGAATCCACCCACAAACCATGGTCCCGGTTACATCTGGACTTTGTGGGGCCCTTCCAAAGACAGATTTTCTTCATTCTGGTGGATTCCTACATCAAATGGCTGGAAGTGGTGCTGGTCTCCTCCACCTCTTCCAAGGCAGCAATTCGGGCCCTCCAATGGATCTTCTGCACCCACGACCTACCCGACACCATCGTGATGGACAATGGAATGGCCTTCATCTCGGGTGAGTTCCAAGAGTTCATGGGCCGCTACTTAATCAGGCACATTCGATCCGCTCCCTTCCACCCAGCCACCAATGGCCAAGCCAAAAGGATGGTGAGGACCACAAAGGAGTCCCTCTGGCGGATCATCCATCTGGCTCATGGCTTTCCTTTTCGGTCATTGTGTGACCCTGAGCACCTTCACTGGCCACAGCCTCGTGGAACTCCTCATGGGCAGGCACCTAACTACCCTTTTAGACCAGCTGCACCCAGACCACGCTCCGGAACACTGCCTGGCCCCCAAGAGCCAAGCAGCACCCCGTAGATTCTTCCCGGGCGACCCCATCAACGCCTGGAACTTCTCTAGTGGCCTAGCCTGGATCCCTGCCAGGGTTACCCAAGTTACAGGGCCCCTGTCATATGAGATTTCTACTGAGGACAGCCAGGTGTTGCGGAGGCACATCAACCAACTCCATAGTTCTCTACCCCAAGTTAAACCACATCTCCCGCCAGCAGTCTCAGAAGATGGCGAGACGCAGCTGCTCAGCCACAGAAACTCAAGCCTGCGATGTTGCCCTGCAAGGCCCTTGATGTGCTGTTATGGACTGTATAATAAGTGATAAAGTGGACTGTGCAAACACTTGCTTAAGGGACTGTACTGCATGGTGACCCAATCAGATGCCAGTTGAGAATACACACATAAGAGAAGAAAGTCTTCCTTTGCGTTGCTGTTCCAGTTGGTTCTTCAAGTTTACCTGCCCTCTTACATGCTGTGAGATGGACCAGTTCCCTAGCTGCATGGAGGAGTTGAATGCCATGCCTTACCAAAGCACAAGGACAAAGAGCTCCAAACGCCATAAGGAGCTCCCTCGGACACATGCCGGCAACCCCCCCACGCAAACATCTACATGCAAGACTGCACATAACTGAGAGGCTCTACACCTGGTTGCTTGGAAACTAATCTCTCGCCCATCAACAGGCTTGGCTAACCCCTCAAGAAACAATAGCCCTAGTCCGGTGACTTATACCCTCTTCATCCAGGTGCCAGTCTTCAGTCTAAGTTACTAGCTCTCAATATTGACCACTCCCTGTCCCCCTCCCCTTGTTCCCTTTACCCAATAGGCGTGTGCATTTTCATTATCCATATGTCATGCTCCTGGTGCCCCTTGGGGGGGTTGGCCACCGGTCGTCGTGCTGCCCTGGTGATCAGGAGTCGAGCTGCAGGGACCGGACGCCCAAACAACCCCAATAAATCATGCTCCTGGTGCCCCTTGGGGGGGTTGGACACCGGTCGTCGTGCTGCCCTGGCGATCAGGAGTCGAGCTGCAGGGACTGGACGCCCAAACAACCCCAATAAACGGGGGGGAGAGCGAGAGCAAGCTGAGGGAGACCTCTCCAGTGGAGGGAGCTTTGGCTTCAGATGACGGGGTATGCAGAGGGTTGCCTCACCCTCTTGCCCGCCTTGGGTTTCTGGCTCTGGCCGTTTGGCAGCAAGCTGCCAATATGTTGTATGTTTTATTCTGCATGGTATATTGTACTCGATTCATCCCCCCTCCTGTTGCCCCTTGTGTAGGTGTTTACTTTCTGTTGCTAGCACACCGCGGAACTGCTCAAGGTTAACCAGCTGGTGGTGGAAAGGAGTTATGGCTTGCTCTCTTTATTATGTATTCGGAGGCCTGAGAACGAACTTGTGTTTATGTAGTATGAACCGTTGTGTTCCCAAGGAAAGGGCGCTAATACTTATCACACTCCCGCCAGCGGGAATTGGGCTCATTGGTCATGTCTCGGTTCAAGTTCCTTTATTATGTTTCCCTTGGACTTTTGTAGTCATTACTAACAATGATTTTGTTCCTGATCTAACCATCTCTTTGAATAAATCTTATTTTGTTCATCAAACATGGATTTACTTTGAATGAATGGGGAATCGGACACCGTTCCAGCCCTCCAGCTACCATCCCTTCTCTCTCGCCAACTTCTCTCTTGCAAGCGGCACGTTACAGCTGTAGCCAGCCCAGTCCCTCCTCATTAGCCAGCTCCTCTCTGTCTTTTATTACCCCCTCAGCTTTCTTCTCTCTCCCCCTTCTGGCCCCTCCCCCCTGTAAAGGGTCTGACGCCGAGACTGGCGACTCCGCCCTTCCTCCCACTGTTGGAGCTGAGCCTCGGCACGCTGACCATCCCACGGCTTCTCCCGACTTCCATGCAGTGGGCCTTGGAGTGGCCCGGGCCCGTCCCAGTGCCGCGGCTTGGCTTCACGGTTCCTGTCACTCCTTCGGGGCCTCCTCAACAGTGCTCCGGGCCCCGCCGACCTCCCCGGTCTCCACCTCACCAGCCCTTCGTGCGTCCGTCACTCTCCTGGGCTCCCAGTCTTCCTCCTTGGTCCTCTCGGTGAGTTGGGGGTGTGGGGGTGGTTGACTGGCGCCCGATCCCTCCCCGTCTCCCGCCGGGTCCGGGAGCTCCCAGCCAGGACCGGGACACCATGTGATGATATATATTTATTACAAGGCATTCCTTGCAAGTAAATTTATCTTCTCATACAATATGTGGGAACTGATAAGAGTTTTTTTCTTTCTTCAGGTGTTGGTGTTGATGACATGTTCATCATGGTGTCCTGCTGGCAAAAGACTAAGAGTCATTCACTTAACACTGGAGATAAAATGCCATTTTTCTGCCAGGCCATTCTTAAAGGTAAACACTTTCAGTTCGGCCGCCTGACTCCTTCTGCTTCCAAACAAAATATCAACACAAGATTCTTGCTGGTTGATATATTTATAGTCCAAAATACAATAAAGCAGTTGAAGATGTACCGGCTATATTTTATAGTCCAAAATACAATAAAAGCAGTTGAAGATGTACCGGCTATACGAACATTTCAAGAATCCTTTCTCAAGACTGGATTTATATTGAAGCTACGCCTCCAAACTCAATTTCCAGCCCTGGAGCTCCTAATTCTGGCACCGCATCAATCTCTCTAATGAGGCCAAAACAGCTAAAGGACTGTGAAGGGTTAATTCTTCACAGAAACAGAGAGCCTTGAGTGACAGGATGCTAAGATTGGTTACTATCAGCTGATTAGAAAAAGTATTGAGAGCTGCATGCTGAGGAGACAGTCATTCAGATTTCTGTCTTGACTGAGTTGAGCACTGGAAGTCTGATTTCAGCCCTAGTGGAGAAGAGTTGAGTACTGACAGTTTTGGAATTCAGCCCTGACTGAGAGCAGTTTAACACAGACAGGAGAGCTGGAGGTAAGTTGGCAGGGAAGTTTGGGAAGTAGTCAAAGACTCCCATTTAGGCCAAGGAAAGGGGATAGATCTCCTAGAGAGAGAAGAAAATCCCCTACCCAGTCAAACAGGGAGTTAGCTCTAAAGAGTGCAGAGATCCCTGCTCTGGTGTGGTTAGAAACTGCCTTTAGAGACCTTAAGAGTCAGTTAAAAACTCAAGACAGGTACTGGTGTTTCAAGAGAAAAGGTTTGGGTACTGGAAAAAGTGCACCAGCCTTCTGGAAACCAAAAGAGTTAGAGAATACTCAAAGAAAGTGTACTGAAGTGTTTGGAGAAAACACTGGAACAAAAGCCTCTCAACATAAAGACTTAAGTTACTGTGAAAAACTCATTAGCCTGAAACGTAAGAACTAAAGTCTGTGCATGTATTGATTTTACCTCAGAAATTTCCAACCCCTTATTTCACCTCTACGTTAAATAAAATATTTTGTTAATTTTGAATTTCAAAATGCCTCGAGTGCCATTTAAGTTATTTAAGTTAAAGCAGGCTCCTGATCCTTCCCTTGGGTTCCTGGGGCCAAAGGCGAAAAGGGTGCTGTGCACTAGACTTGTGTTTGTTTTGTTATTAATCATAATGCTTACAAAAGCAGTTTGTTTTGTAAGGTGTTATGTAAGATGAGGGTGTTTTGTAAGACAAGTTTCTTTATGTTGTTAATTCCATTTAAAGTACTTTTTGAGGAGAAATTTTTTCTTCCTGGCACTCCCCTCATCAAAACCAGTTTATTCGTAATCTCAGCAGTTTTGGTACTGTTTCAAGCTGTTTATCCTGTATTAGCCAACAATATTCAGTGAGTAACAGCCTGTAAAACTGCTCAAACCCTATAAGATGGATAACCTCTTCATGGCTTTCCACTTTTCGTAGCCATTGTTTTAATAACTGACCCAATTTATACACTACCTGAACAGAAGTCTCGTTTTTCCTTAAGCTCCTGAACTCTTTCCTGCAGTGTTCTGGTATCACTCCAGATCTTTGCTTTGCTCACACTTTAAACAAATCAAAATTGTTTCCTTCCTTATCCCCCATTAAATATGGTGTGTAAATATTGTGGACTAATCTCCCACAGACCCTCCCGGAAGGCAGTTCTCCTGCACAACTTATCCTCGTTCCCTATGTCGTCCCTGCAGGAGGGTGTGCCTGGGAGCAGGGTGATGCTGGTTTTGGCTCCACCGACCCTCTGGTAGGATTAACTACTAGCATAACCACACAGCGACCCAAACAAACATTCATTGTGCAGGGTCATCCTTTTTCAGGCATCATTGACACCGGTGCAGATGTGATTGTAATCAGTTCCTCTTCATGGCCCTCTGAATGGCCTTTAGAAGACTGCCTGAGTGTCTGGGGGGTGGGGGGTCAGCAAGGAGCTCAGCAGAGCTCTCACTTTCCTTTGTGTTGCCAAAATCCTCAATTGTTGTCTCTGTGTGCCCCTATGTGTTGAAAGTGCATGTTACTTATGGGGCCGTGGATGAGCAAACTTGGTGCCTCCTTTACAATTCCTGAGGATGGCTGCTCCTGCTGAGCGCACAGTGCTTCCCCTAACCTCGCTCCCTGGGGAGCCAGTTTGGGTAGATCAGTGGCCGCTACTCCGGGACAAGCTGCAGGCCCTCACTGCCTTGGTGACGGAGCAGCTTGCAGCAGGACATATAGAGGAAACTACTAGCTCCTGGAATACTCCTGTTTTTGTTATTAAGAAATAGAGTGGCAAATGGAGAATGTTGCATGATTTGAGAGCTGTTAACGCCTGTATTCAGCCTATGGGTGCTCTCCAATGTGGGACCCCAAATCCTAATTTCATTCCGAATGATTACCAGGTGTTTATAGTAGATTTAAAAGATTTCTTCTTTACAACTCCTTTATACCCCGTGGACCGAGAAAAGTTTGCCTTTACAGTCCCGGTGGGGAACTGTCAGTGCCCAACAAAGCGCTATCAATGGAAAGTGTTACCCCAAGGGATGTTAAATTCACCAACCTTGTGTCAATATTATGTTCATAATGCTCTTCAACCCTTCTGAGACCAATACCCACAGGCTTTAATTTATCATTATATCAATGATATTTTGGTGGCTGCACCCCAGGTTCCCCCTGAATGGGTGGGAGATCTGGCTGCGACTCTTGCCAGCTGGGGTCTTCAAGTTGCCCCGGAGAAAATTCAATTACATGAGCCTTATGTCTACTTAGGGCATAAGATGTTCCAGTCATTTGCATCACCGGTGCTTCCACAACTCTCTTTTCCACAGCCTTTAACATTTGTCGCTCTTCGACAAATGCTCGGTACCCTCAATTGGGTCTGACCCTATTTTCCCTTATCTACTGACCTTCTTAGCCCTCTTTTTGCTTTGTTGACTACCGCAAAGCATCCAGCCGATCTCATTATCCCCACTGCAGAGGCAGTCTCAGCCCTACAGACTGTCAATCTCCTTTTGAGCCACAGCTGTGTTGATTGGCTTCCAGCTATTCATACTGGCCTCCAACTCCTAATCCTTCCAACCCCGAAAATGCCTACTGGCTGCTTAGTGGTCCAAGAACAAGAGGCTGGACCAATTTTTATTGTAGAATGGCTTTTCCACTCCCATAGTCCTCATCAAAATATTCTTCCATATATCGAGGCAACGGCTGGCCTCATTAGCCTGGGTCGGCACTGTGCTCTTTCTCGAGGTGCCTGTGATATTACTAATATTGTTCTACCCTTCCCACAGTGTGAGGTTCCACATCTTCTGGAGTCCTTCCTGCCAATTCAGCTGGCTTGTGCTGATTATGTGGGTCGTCTTTCTTGTCACCTTCCTAAGGACCCCCGGTTTTCCTTATTGCAGTCTGTTCCACACTCTCTCTGCCACTTAGACCGTTCACAGCCCGTCAGCTGCCCCCACATTTTTTTCTGACGGGGGGAGACAGCGTGGCACAATTGTATATCAACAAGCCGGGGTATGGCAAACTCAATATACTGCCCCCCAGGTGACCCCGCAACGGGCTGAGCTAGCTGCTGC
>NW_015168249.1:14569-17368 GCF_001447785.1 Gekko japonicus | reverse complement strand
TCCTGCAGGAAATGACCCCTGGGCTTATCCACCATTTTGGGCTCACAGTAGATACACTGCAGTGCCGGCTGCCGGTCACGGTCTGTCCATCTCTTCTGAAGCCCTGCCTCAGCCACAGCCTGTTTTAAAAAGGTGAAAGAAAGTTCAGCATCTCCAGCCACTTCCAGGGCAGTTCATTTGCGGGTCAGTTCTGTGGTTGCTAGGCAACCATTGCGAACTTCTTCCTTACCCCGCCTCTTGACTGGCAAAAATATTTTGCAGTGAGAAATGGAACGATGGGATCGTCATAAACCATGCAGAAGTGGATATGTTCACGTATAATTTGCTTCCACTAGTCATTGGACAAGGAACCTTGCAGATAGGGTTGCCAACCGACCTGGAGAAAAACATCCTGTCTCTTTTAACAGAGGCTTTGGGGAGGGGCTTCGGCTTGGCACACAGAAGATCCCAGGTTCAGTCCCCGGCATCGCCAGTTAAAAGGACCAGGCAGGAGGTGGTGAGAAAGACCTTGACCTGAGACCCTGGCTCAGTGGCAGAGCCTCTGCTTGGCATGCAGAAGGTCCCAGGTTCAGTCCCCGGCATCTCCAGTTGAAAGGACCAGGCAGGAGGTGGTGAGAAAGACCTTGACCTGAGACCCTGGCTCAGTGGCAGAGCCTCTGCTTGGCATGCAGAAGGTCCCAGGTTCAGTCCCCGGCATCTCCAGTTGAAAGGACCAGGCAGGAGGTGGTGAGAAAGACCTTGACCTGAGACCCTGGCTCAGTGGCAGAGCCTCTGCTTGGCATGCAGAAGGTCCCAGGTTCAGTCCCCGGCATCTCCAGTTGAAAGGACCAGGCAGGAGGTGGTGAGAAAGACCTTGACCTGAGACCCTGGCTCAGTGGCAGAGCCTCTGCTTGGCATGCAGAAGGTCCCAGGTTCAGTCCCCGGCATCTCCAGTTGAAAGGACCAGGCAGGAGGTGGTGAGAAAGACCTTGACCTGAGACCCTGGCTCAGTGGCAGAGCCTCTGCTTGGCATGCAGAAGGTCCCAGGTTCAGTCCCCGGCATCTCCAGTTGAAAGGACCAGGCAGGAGGTGGTGAGAAAGACCTTGACCTGAGACCCTGGCTCAGTGGCAGAGCCTCTGCTTGGCATGCAGAAGGTCCCAGGTTCAGTCCCCGGCATCTCCAGTTGAAAGGACCAGGCAGGAGGTGGTGAGAAAGACCTTGACCTGAGACCCTGGCTCAGTGGCAGAGCCTCTGCTTGGCATGCAGAAGGTCCCAGGTTCAGTCCCCGGCATCTCCAGTTGAAAGGACCAGGCAGGAGGTGGTGAGAAAGACCTTGACCTGAGACCCTGGCTCAGTGGCAGAGCCTCTGCTTGGCATGCAGAAGGTCCCAGGTTCAGTCCCCGGCATCTCCAGTTGAAAGGACCAGGCAGGAGGTGGTGAGAAAGACCTTGACCTGAGACCCTGGCTCAGTGGCAGAGCCTCTGCTTGGCATGCAGAAGGTCCCAGGTTCAGTCCCCGGCATCTCCAGTTGAAAGGACCAGGCAGGAGGTGGTGAGAAAGACCTTGACCTGAGACCCTGGCTCAGTGGCAGAGCCTCTGCTTGGCATGCAGAAGGTCCCAGGTTCAGTCCCCGGCATCTCCAGTTGAAAGGACCAGGCAGGAGGTGGTGAGAAAGACCTTGACCTGAGACCCTGGCTCAGTGGCAGAGCCTCTGCTTGGCATGCAGAAGGTCCCAGGTTCAGTCCCCGGCATCTCCAGTTGAAAGGACCAGGCAGGAGGTGGTGAGAAAGACCTTGACCTGAGACCCTGGCTCAGTGGCAGAGCCTCTGCTTGGCATGCAGAAGGTCCCAGGTTCAATCCCTGATGCCTCCAGTTGAAAAGGACTGGAGGCTAGGTGACATGAACCTTTCTCTGCCTGAGATCCTGGAGAGCCACTGCCTGTCCAAGTAGACATTTCTGACCTCGATGGACCAACAGTCTGGTTCAGTATGAGGCAGCTTTCATGTATGTTACTGCACTTGAACAGAACAGCTTTGCCCGCCGAACCCTAAGAGTCCCCCTCCGTCTTAACCTTTTCGTCTTTGTTTTCCGTTGTCAGAGCAAAGAGATAGAACAGCAGATGCAAGATGAGCTCCTGAAGGCCATTTCGGAGTTGCAGATGGTGAGTGGAAAGCCGAGACTCGCCCCCGGCGCTGGCAGCAGGGAAAGACGGGCCCTGGCTTGGAGAGGGTGGAAAATTGGAACCTTCTGAGCATAAGGTGGTGTTTTTTTGGGGAGGGGCAGTGTTCCCTCTGTGTTAGTGTGGGCTAGCTCACTGGGTTTTTTTAGCCTCTGGCTCACACATTTTTGTCTTAGCTCGGGAAGGATGGCTCCAGAGCAAAGGACCAGTAGCCACATCACCTGCTCACAACTTTAATGCCAGTAGCTCACAAAGTAGAACTTTTGCTTACAGGACTCCGTAGCTCAGAGCAGGGGGCGGCCAAACTTGCTTCACGTAAGAGCCACGCACAATAAACGTCAGATGTTTGAGAGCTGCAAGACATGAACAAATATTACACACACTTTAAGGATGGCCCCAGAGCAAACTAATTTATGCAGTAGCCACATCACCTGCTCACAACTTTAATGCCAGTAGCTCACAAAGTAGAACTTTTGCTTACAGGACTCCGTAGCTCAGAGCAGGGGGCGGCCAAACTTGCTTAATGTAAGAGCCACCCAGAATAAACGTCAAATGTTTGAGAGCCAGAAGATATGAACAAACATTACACACACACTTTTTTTGACAAATATGCAAATTTGCTTTAAGAGAAGCCAATGTT
>NW_015168249.1:10362-14147 GCF_001447785.1 Gekko japonicus | reverse complement strand
GTTACCCCTTTTAAAGTTAAAAGTGGTCGTGTCAGTCTTTTTGGGCAACTCCCTATTTATACAAATGTTGAACTCAGTAACATTATGGTCACTGTTCCCAAGTGGTGCAATCACTTTTACATCTCTCACCAGGTCTTGGGCATTACTTAGGACCAAACCCAGGATCGCATCTCACCTAGTAGGTTCTGTGACCATCTGCTCCATAGCACAGTCATTGAGAGTGTCTAGAAACTCAGGGTGATTTCTCACAAGCGCTGCTTCGTGCTAACTCTTCTCTTTGGCCCGATGGTACATGTCAGTTTCGCACAAGCTGCTGCACGGCTGCATTTTGCCTCGCAGCTTTGTGCGATTTCCCCCGCGTCTACTCAATCCTGTTTTTTGAGGATTGAGTAGACGTGGGGAAAATCGCAGGAAGCTGCGGGGGGCAAAATGCGGCTGCGCAGCAGCTTGTGTGAAATTGACACCTACCATCGAGGCAAAAGGGAAGAGTGAGCCCGGAGCAGCGCTAGTGGGAAATCACCCTAAGAAAGCAAATAAATGGGAGAGGGGAGGAAGGAAGGAAGGAAGGGAGACGGAGAAAAGAGAGAGAGAGAGAGAGAAAGAAAGCAAATAGATGGGGAGCCTGCCGGGAGCCACTCAATATGTGAAAGAGCTGCACGCAGCTCCCGAGCCACAGTTTGGCCACCCCTGGCTTAGAGGGAGCATTGGTGGGAAGGTTGCCCTGGAAGTCATATTACACTGTCACTGATGGCTGCTCCCCCATAGAATCATAGAGTTTGCAGGGACCTCCAGGGTCATCTAGTCCAACCCCCTGCACAATGCAGGAAATGCACAAATACCTCCCCCTCCATACCCGCCGTGACCGCTGTTCCACATCCTGTTCCACCCGCAGGCTTCCCGCTGGTTGCCAACCCCAAGCTGTGATGTCACATCCGGTCCTGAATTGAAGTGACGTCAGTTTGTCACTGGCGACGTACCGGCATTAGCCACAACTCTTAGGTTTGAGCCATAGAGTTTGGGCGGATTGCTAGACTGTTGTCTGCGATCCACTGGCGGCACTGGACGTGGCGTCAGCGTGCTGGGGGTGCTGATGTCCGCCGCCCCCCATTCCCCCTATCTTCTCCCATAGCCCAGCGAAGTAGCAGAAGGAGGAGTTCTCCCACACGGGAACGGAGCCACGCTACCAGCTACCATCGAAGAGGAGGGGCCCTTTCACAGGTGCTAAATCAGAGGTGTCAAACTCATTTGTTACGAGTGCCAGATCTGACATAAATGTCACTCTGTTGGGGGGTCGTGCAGTGTCATAAAATGTAATGCCAGGCACTGGAGATGTAACCTTTATAAAGGACACAGGCAAACCCAATTAACAATACGATTTTTCAACATGTTGTCGAAGGCTTTCACGGCCAGAGTTCATTAGTTGTTGTAGATTTTCCGGGCTGTACAGCCGTGGTCTTGGCGTCGTGGTACCTTGGCATTAGGTAGCACCAATGCTTCCTCTAAGCTGGGGAGTCTTGTGAGCAAAAATTCTACTTTGTGAGCTACCGGCATTAAAGTTGTGAGCGAGTGATTTGGCTGCTGCATAAATTCGTTTGCTCTGGAGCCCGTCCTTCCTGAGCGAAGACCAAAATGTGTGCGCCAGAGGCTAAAAAATGTGAGCTAGCTCTCACTAACTCAGCTTAGAGGGAACACTGGGTACCACAATGCCAAGACCACAGCCATACAGCCTGGAAAATCTACAACAACTAATATTATTTTTTACTCAAAATGTAAACATGCTTAAAACATTAACACTCTTACAGTATTTCCTTACAGTATCTCCCCAGTGCCCACTCTCCCACTTCTACCACCCATTACGCATTAGCACTGGGACAGTATGCAGGGACATAATGCACCGCCCCTGTCATCTAGTAGTAAAGGTAATTAGTTGCTCGTGGGCTGAATAAGAGCTCTAGGTGGGCCAGTTCTGGCCCATGGGCCGTGTGTTTGACACCCCTGTGCTAAACAATGGCGTTTCAATCCACCTCAGTGATTGTTTGCAAGCGCCTCTTGCCATTTCGCACCATAAAATCCAGTTGAAAGTGCATTATTTAGTTTAGGGCAGTATTCCCTCTAAGCTGAGTCCTGAGGGCTTCTCTCAGGCCCACAGTGAAACTGGGCTATCTTCTGCTTCTTCGTCCAGTTCTGCTGCTGCTGCGTCATCGTAGGTTTGCAGCTGACAGATACACGCCTGAACAGCATACTCAAAATTGCAACAGCACAGACATTCTGATGCAAGAATTCAGAGCAAGAGGTGTCAGTTATCAGACACTGTTAAATAAACAAAATATTGCAAGAGTGCTAATGTTTTAAGCATGTTTTTATTTTAAGTTAAAAAAAACCCCTCTGTGTTTGTGTCCTTTTTTTTCTTTTTTCTCATTAACATTTTATTGGTAGGATTAAAACAATAAAACAAATGTAACAATAAAAATATACATAAAGGTCGTAAGAACAGTTATACATTCAAACCAACACACTAATTACAAAAAAAAGTAAGCTTTAAAGAATGTTACATTCTTCAATAAATCTTTGAACAAAGTAACTTATTTTAGCCTAGTTCTTGTTTCAATTGCCCAACGATTAATCCCTGTTCCTGACCCATTAGCAGTCTACGTTTTGGCTAATATTTCCTGGGGACCATGTGACAGCAGGCAACTGCTGTAGGTCATCTTTTTAGGTATTAAAAAAAGAGCATTCAGCCATTGCTCTCTCTCTCTTGCTTTTATCTTCCTAACCCCCACTCTATCTTGCTGGTTCCATTCTTAGTGCTGTTTGGAACCTCCCATGTGTGTTGCTGGCCAACTCACAATCCCTTCCCATAGTTTTTATCCCTTTTTCGCTGCAGAGTTGACTAATCTTGTCGGACAGGTAACATAGCGCCCCCAACAACAATACTTCCTGCTAATGCAACCATCTCTGTACCTTTCTCTCTGAATTCTTAGACCTGTATCGCTTGTGTGTATGCTTGATTTTATATTGTATGTGTGAGAATCATTAGTAAAGAAATCACCGCTTTAGTAAATCTAGCCTCAGTGTCTATTTCTAGGCTCTGGAAAATCAAACTCCCATATACATAGGTTATTGATCCCAAAGTTAAAGCGTATTGCCATTTAATTTTCATAATTCCCCACATTTATTAAGAAATAAGGCAATTTGGCTAACAGCATTCCTCATGTTTGTTACCCAGATATAGAACTTGGCACTTATCCTTTTGGTGTAGTGGTTAAGTGCGCGGACTCTAATCTGGGAGAACCAGGTTTGATTCCCCACTCCTCCACTTGCACCTGCTGATGTGACCTTGGGTCAGCCACAAGCTCTGGCACAGCTGTCCTTGAAAAAGAGCAGTTTCTGTCAAGAGTTCTCTCAGCCCCACCCACCTCACAGGGTGTCTGTTGTGGGGAGGGGAAGGGAAAGGAGTTTGTAAGCCGCTCTGAGACTCCAAGTGAAGGGCGGGGTATAAATCCAATCTCTTCTCTTCTTCTTCTTCTTCTTAAATTCCACCTTGTTCACATCCGCCCCCTTTTCCGGCATGTTCAGATCTCATTCAATTCTATAACTTCTGGTGTGTTTGCTGTTCCTCCAAATTTAGTGTCATCTGCAAATTTAATGAGTAGCCCCTCCATCCCCTTATCCAGATCATTTATAAAAATATTGAAAAGTACCAGACCCAGAACTGAGCCCTGTGGCACCCCACTGGACACCGCCCTCCATTCAGATGAAATGCCATTGACAACTACTCTCTGAGT
>NW_015168249.1:5540-9634 GCF_001447785.1 Gekko japonicus | reverse complement strand
CCCCAAGCACCAGGAATACAGAGCATCACTGCCCCAGACATAAGAATGTAAGAGAAGGCATGTTGAATCAGGCCAGTGGCCCCTCCAGTCCAGCACTCTGTGTCACACAGTGGCCAATACCCAGGGACTGTTAAGAGGTCTGTCAGCAGGGCCAGAACTCCAGAAGCCTTCCCACTGTTGTCCCCCAAGCACCAAGAAGACAGAGCATCACTGCCCTAGACATAAGAACATAAGAGAAGCCATGTTGGATCAGGCCAGTGGCCCCTCCAGTCCAACCCTCTGTGTCACACAGTGGCCAAAACCCAGGAGCCATCAGGAGGTCTACCAGCGGGGCTAGAACTCCAGAAGCCCTCCTGCTGTTGCTCCTCCCCCTCCCAGCACCAAGAATACAGAGCATCACTGCCCCAGACAGAGTGTTCCATCTATACCTTGTGGCTAGTAGCCAGTGATGAACCTCTGCTCCATGCTAATAACCACTACTGGACCTCTGCTGCGTCAGATATTCCATTTTAAAATAAAAGGTCACCTTTTGATTGTTTTCTTCTTCGCTGCCTCTTGCAATAACGCACACCAGAACACTCGAAACAGCCTTTTAAAATTGGAACCCGCTGGTTATTCATCAAAAAGCTTCCATCGACCCATCTGCAAATGTCTATTGCTGTTCTTGCAAATCCATTTGTGCAATTCAAGCGCTCCCAGCGGCTTGGGTGTGGCATGCTTTGGAAGAGGGGGGGATGCAGCAGAAGGAGAGGATCGTGGGGAATGAGCATCATGTGAGCCAGTTTGGCATCGTGGTTAGGAGTGCAGGCTCTAATCTGGGAGAACCGGGTTTGATTCCCCACTCCTCCACATGCAGCCAGCTGGGTGGCCATGGGTCAGTCACAAGTTCTCCCAGCGCTGTTCTCTCAGGAGAAGTCCTCGAGAGAGCTCTCTCAGCCCCGCCCACCTCACAGGGTGTCTGTTGTGGGGAGGGGAAGGGAAAGGAGATTGTAAAGCCTCTCTGAGACTCCTTCGGGTGGTGAA
The DNA here is from genome assembly GCF_001447785.1 of Gekko japonicus. Taxonomy (NCBI): domain Eukaryota; kingdom Metazoa; phylum Chordata; class Lepidosauria; order Squamata; family Gekkonidae; genus Gekko; species Gekko japonicus. Next base: position 8,611 of record NW_015168249.1, on the reverse strand, counting down.
CGACGGGGTATAAATCCAATCTCTTCTTCTTCTCTTCTTCTCTCCTTCTCTCTGTAGAACATTTATAGGAGAAGGATGGTAGAGGGGGTAATCGAGAGGGAGGGGACTAAACCCTAGCCCCTCCCCCAAGGTAGTACAAAGGTCCTTCCTCCCATGTTGGAGAAATGCAGGGCTATTTTTGGGCAGAAACGCACAGGAACGGAGTTCTGTCTGGCTCCCAAGTTGGCCACGCCCAGCAGGAGCTCATTAGCATAATAGGCCACACCCAACAGCAGAAACTCCTTAGGATTGGCTACATTAGGGGTGTGTGGCCTAACATGCAAAGGAGTTCCTGCTACAAAAAAAGGCCCTGGGTTTGGACAACAAACAAGGTAAACAGAATAAGAAGCAAAAGGTGGGTGTGGCTGGATGACCACACTTCTGGTAACATGGGGGTGCGGCCTAATGTGGTAATGAGCTGTGCTGGCAGGGGTGTGGCCTAATATGCTAATGAGTTCCTGCTGGGCTTTTTCTACAAAAAGAGCCCTGGAAATGTAACACAGAGAGACTGCAAAATTCAGACAGACCAATGGGTACCCTGTTAAGGGAACTGATTCCCAATTCTTGTTAGGAAAGATCACCTCTAGGAATCTAGTGGGGGGAAGATCTGAGGGTTGACTCGCTTGTAGGTCTGTTTTGCTCCCCGAGCAAGGGATATCCAGCACCTGCTGGGCGCATGGGTCTGTGGGCTGGATCCAGCCTCGGCCCCTGAGGTTTGGACACAGCCCACCGGTGGTGCGGTCCGGGAAGTAATGCGGGTCACCTCTTGCCAGGAGCCAGTGGAACATCGGATTGGTGCCCTCCCCCAAAAGTCACATGGGGGGGCGGGTTGGCTGGATAACTGACTCTTTAGGGTCTCCGTACCTCAAGCCTCACGTTTCTCCCCTCCCGGCAGAGGCAGTCCAAGTTCCTGGAGAGTAAGCTGAAGTGCGCCAAGGCCCGGAACGACTACCTGCTGAGCTTGCACGCCGCCAACGCTGCCACCAGCAACTATTACGTGCGGGATGTGAACGACCTGCTAGACGTGAGTCTGTTTGCCTCTCCCTGCGCCCCACCTGGGAAGGTTAAGGGTTGGGAAAAAACATGTTCAGTTGGGTCATCTCTGCGACGATCTCTTAATGGTTTATGTCCCCTTTAGGTGGCGTTGCCGGGTAACTGGTGGGAGGGCTGGAGGCGGGGACATGAGGGGTGCACAACCATGGAATCATAGAGTCGGGAGGGACCTCCAGGGTCATCTAGTCCAACCCCCTGCACAAGGCAGGGAATACACAAATACCTCCCCCTCCACACCCACAGTGACCGCTGTACCATGTCCAGAAGAGGGCAAAAAACCTCCAGAGATCCCTGGCCGAAGTGGCCTGGAGAAAATTGCTTCCTGACCCAAAGTGGTGATCAGCATTTTCCTGGTCATGTACAAAAGGGCCATGAGAACTAAGCACTGATGCAACCCTTCCTACCCTCCCCCTCATGATCTGCCTACATTAACAGAATCAGCTTTGCTGTCAGATGGCCATCTCGCCTCTGTCTGAAAACCAGAGGCCTCCCAAAGCATTGGTCTGATTATCTACCACATCGCCTCCTGTTCAGTGTATGGTCTACTAAAACCCCTAGATCCTTATCACACACACACTACTGCCAGGACAAATCTCTGCCATCCTATAATTATGCATTTGATTTTTCCTACCTAAATACAGAATTTTACATTTTATCCCTATTAAAATTTATTTTGTTTTAGCCCAGTTTTCCAGCGTATGAAAATCATCCTGTATCCTGACTCTGTCTTCTACCGTATTTCCTACCCCTCCCAATTGAGTATCATCTGCAAATTTAATAAGCATTCCCTTTGTTCCTTCATCCAAATATTTTATAAGGTCATAGTCCTCTTCCTGTATTAGGATTTCCAAGTTCCTCGTGCTTGTTTCTCATACTCTGCACATTAGTGTAGAGACATCAGAATCTATGGTTTATGTGTCCTGAGGCTTTCATTTCTGTACTTACCTGCAAGTTAGTTTCCTAGCATATGTGTCACTCCCCACAAATCTTTAGTGTTCTTATTCCCATTTATTGGCATCATACTAAGCTTTGAATTTTTGTCTCGCTCCCCCATAGGATTTAGTTTAAAGCCCTTCTTATCAGGTTTGCAAGGCTCTTTACAAACACATTTTTCCCTGTGCTCATGAGGTGCAAATCATCTCTTGAAAGAAGAGCTTCAACCCAAATCTGTAATCCATGGTTCAAAAATCCAAAACTTTCCTGATGACACCATCAACATAGCCAGTCATTTATTTGCAGTATTCTTCTTTCCCTTCCTAAGCCATGGCCTTTGACAGGAAGAACTGAGGAAAACACAACTTGTGCTCCCAGGTCCCTCACCTTTCCCCTCAGAGCCACATAGTCTCTTTTAATATGTTCTGGGCTGTGCCGGGCAATATCATTTGTTTCCACATGGATGGCAAAAAAGGATAAGAATCTGTGGGCTTGATAAGCCTTACTACCCTTTCTGTCCCATCTTGGATGCATGCACCAGATAGACAGTATACCCTGTTTCCCCAAAAATAAGACCTACCCAAAAAATAAGCCCTAGCAGGATTTCTATGCATTTGTGGTATAGGCCCTAGTGTGTCTTCTTGAGAAAAAATAAATATAAGACAGTGTCTTATTTTCGGGGAAACACGGTACCTCTTGAGATAACAAGTCTGGTCCGCACACTTTAGCCTCTACCCCTCTCAGTAGGGAATCCCCAATTACCAGCACACATCTTCTCCTATATTGCGGAGAGATTCATAGAACCATAGAATCATAGAGTTGGAAGCGGCCATACCAGAGGTCGATTCGGGGGAGATCGCGGGGGATCGCCGTTCCCCCGGGTGAGGTGCGGGGGCGGGGCACATGATGAAGCCCTGCCCCCTGCCAATCTAGCCGAGCTCTTCTCCGAAGGGAGGGTCCCTCCCCATTTCCCACTGGGGTCTGCAGGCAGACACGGCTTGTGACATGAGCCAAGTGTGCGCGCGCTCGCCCTGTCAAGGCAAAGT
>NW_015168249.1:0-4172 GCF_001447785.1 Gekko japonicus | reverse complement strand
TTTTAACTGGCGATGCCGGGGATTGAACCTGGGACCTTCTGCAGGCCAAGCAGAGGCTCTGCCACTGAGCCAGGGTCTCAGGTCAAGGTCTTTCCAATCCCCTCCTGCCTGGTCCTTTTTAACTGGAGATGCCAGGGACTGAACCTGGGACGTCCTACATGCCAAGCAGAGGCTCTGCCACTGAGCCAGGGTTTCAGGCCAAGGTCTTTCCCATCACCTCCTGCCTGGTCCTTTTAACTGGAGATGCCGGGGATTGAACCTGGGACCTTCTGCATGCCAAGCAGAGGCTCTGCCACTGAGCCAGGGTCTCAGGTCAAGGTCTTTCTCATCACCTACTGCCTGGTCCTTCTAACAGGAGATGCTGGGGATTGAACCTGGGACCTTCTGAGTGCCAAGCAGAGGCTCTGCCACTGAGCCACAGCCCCTCCACGGTATCCGCCAGGGCATGGTGCTTCATCCCTTCTTTCCGACTTCCATCTTGTCCTTTCCAGGTGTCTGCTGTCCGAGCCGAAGGTCCCCTGAGAAACGAGCTGGTCTCCCGCTTCCAGCATATCCAGTCTCGCCTCAATGCCATCACCCTGGAGACTGATGAGGTGAGTGAGATCCGGGCAAAGCCCCCCTTTCTTCTTCCACTAGAAATTCACAAGATGCAGGTTTGGGGGGGGGGGTCTTTCGCCATCGGGAATGCTTTGTGCATGAGCTTCCAAGAACCCTGGCAGCAAGGGATGGGTTTAATGTTAAGAACATAAATGAAGCCAGGTTGGATCAGGCCAATGGCCCATCTAGTCCAACACTCTGGGTCACACAGTGGCCAAAACCAAAACTCCCATCAGGAGGTCCACCAGTGGGGCCAGAACTCCAGAAGCCCTCCCACTGTTGCCCCCCAAGCACCAGGAATACAGAGCATCACTGCCCCAGACATAAGAATGTAAGAGAAGCCATGATGGATCCAGCCAATGGCCCATCCAGTCCAACAGTCTGTGTCACACAGGGGCCATCAGGAGGTCCACCGGCAGGGCCAGAACTCCAGAAGCCCTCCCACTGTTGCCCCCCAAGCACCAGGAATACAGAGCATCGCTGCCCCAGACATAAGAATGTAAGAGAAGCCATGTTGAATCAGGCCAATGGCCCATCCAGTCCAGCACTCTGTGTCACACAGGGGCCATCAGGAGGTCCACCGGCGGGGCCAGAACTCCAGAAGCCCTCCCGTTGTTGCCCCTCCGAAGGACCAAGAATACAGAGCATCACTGCCCCAGGCCGAGTGTTCTATCTATACCTTCTGGCTAATAGCCACAAATGGACCTCTTGAAGTTGTCTATGCTTGTAGCCGCCACCACTTCCTGCGACACCAAATTCCACCTGTTCATGACTCTTTGGGTGACGAAGGACTTCCTTTGATCTGTTCTAAGTCTACATTCATTTCATGGAGTGCCCACGAGTCCTTGTCTTGTGAGAACGGGAGAAAAGTGCTTCTTTCTCTACTGTCTCTATCCCATGCATCATTTTGTAAACCCCAGTCATCTCACCCCGGAGATGTTGTTTCTCCAAGCTAAAGAGCCCTAACCTCCTTAACCTTTCTTCATAAGGAAAGTGTTCCATCCCCTTAATCATTCGAGTTGCCCTTTTCTGCACCTTTTCCAATGCAATAGTATCTTTGTTGAGGTGTGGCAACCAGCACTGTACACAAAGTTACACAAGACCACAATTTAGTTCTAGTTTAGTCCCGGTGTCACTGAAGAAGTAAACTTGGGTCTGCAGGTGAGGCCTTAAAGATGGGACGCTTCTCCATAGAAAATGTATTTCCTTCAACATAGAAGACCCCGTGGGTTAAATGTTACCGGGCCAAATGGCTATTCGTGGCTTTGCCCTTTCCAAATACAGTATTTCACTTATTCCCTCCTAGGCATGAATGGTAACCGTTCATTTGTATGTGAGAAAGTAAAGGGGTGCGCAGTGGCGCACATTGCCTTGGTGTGGGAGCGGAGAGAGTTAAATTTGCCTCTAGTGACCCCCCCCCCAGATGTGGGAAGAGGAACTGGATTTGCTTCTTCTCAGTGGTCAGTGGCTGCAGAGTCCAAGGGGCGGAGCGCCCTGGCTGTGGTCTCTAGCCAGAGGAAGAAGAGCTGCTGGTAACGCATTTCTCCAAACCTCCACATGAATAACTTAGGTCCCAGTAAGCAGGGGTCATTTCGTAGAAAAAGAGGTGCATTAGCATAACTCATTAGCATAACTTATTTGCATATGCCACACCCCCTGACAGCACCGGAAGTGTGTCAGAAGGCAACACCCACCGCTCAGGCTCCACTGGACTGTTCTGGATTGCTAGCTATTGGGGGAGGGGAACATGCAGATCTGTACTCACAGAGGAGGGAGAGCTTGTACCTGAATAAAACTTGGTCTTAAAGGTTCCACTGGACTGTTTTGGACCGGGGGGGGGGAGCTCTGCAGCTTACCTGGCTGCTTCTTGCTTTGAATGAGGACTGCTGGGAGAAGGGGGTGGGGCTTGTTGCCTGTGCTCTTGGGCTCTTTACTGCTGGAGCTCCGCTCCTGTGTTGTGCATCGCTGCAGGAAGTGCCCCCTGCCAGTAAGTCATGCAAGCTTTTCCTTACAATGGCCCTACCCGTTTTCTGACAAGCTCGGGGAGCGCCAAGGGAAGTTCTGGTGGGCACTGTGGTGCCCACGGGCGCCGTGTTGGGGAACCCCGCGACAGAGTTTGCTGTTTTCCTCCACAGGTGAACAAAACCCTCAAGGCCACCCTGCAAAGCCTGGTAGACCTGCTGGCGGCAGAGGAGCCGGAGATGCTGGACGCCTTTCAAGGTTGTCAGTCCACGGAGTCGCTCAAGTCTACCGGCTCCGACGCCGGCGGGAAGCAAGCGCTGGCAAAGCGCCGGGCCAACCAGCAGGAGACAGAGAGCTTCTACATTATGGTATAGTCCTAGTTTTTTAAAAGCATTATTTTGGCCCCGGTCACACGCGCAGGAAACTGCGGGGGAGAAGTGTGGCTGTTTGCCCCGGGGCAAACTAACACGCAGTAAAGTGATCATACCTCCTGTGGAGGTTCTGTGGAGGTACCGTGGAGCTTCCGTGGTTACGGAGAGGCGTCGATCACAACACATGCCTGCGCGCAACGAAGAAGCGCGCGGCGCGGCGAACTGGGTTTCTTTTTTTGTGTACACTACGAATGCGCATGCTCCGTCGAGTGCTTATTGCTCCGTGTGAACGGGGCCTTTATTTGACAGATTTAGAAAAAAGTATGAATAAGTTGTGTCTATAGGAATAACAATTAACAAATAACAATGAACATTTAACTATTAACAGCTGTTTGGGGTAACGCTTGTTAAACAGGTATGACATATCCTAATCTATCTAACAGTTATTGTAGGTTATAATAGGAATATTGAAATGCTATTATTAGTGTAGGGCTATCCTTGAATAGTAATTTGCGTGCAAAATATTGCTATATAAACATTGATTATTTTTTCCATAAAGGGAAACCATTTCTCCATTAACTTAGATGGGTGGATAGTGTATCTTCATTAGCAACATTATCTGAAATTTTGTCTAAGATCTTGGCATATCAGTGTTGCACCCTTGGGGGGGGGGTCTTTGCTCTTCCATTGTAAAGCTGCTAGGGTTTTTTGCTGCTGATCGCATAATTGATATTTTCCCCCCTATGTGGTGTTGTCATATTAGGGAGGACTGGTTTTCCCTTTAAAGGTGCTCTTTGCTTTTGTAAACGGGGTGGATTCTGCTGCCACCAGGAATGTAAGGATTCCCAAACCTTGTCTCTATTTCTTTTGCTGGTAAGGTGACCTAGAGTTGGGGCTTTTCAGGGATCTATGTGGTCCTGAGGAAAAATAGAACTAAATTCGGGGATAAACAACTTGAACAAAAGATGATTTATTGAAGTAAGAACAAAATATGAGGTTGGTTATTCTGTAATTATCTTGGATAAAGGGACTTGAAAATATGTCTATCAAATGTATCCCACACACAGTCTTTTTTCTTTTACTTTTTGTTTGTTTTGACACTCAGTTCCAACATTAACAGGAGTCACTATTTCCTATATCAGCCACGCAGGCAAAGGACATATATACTGCACTCTTTAAGAACTCACTGAGAACTAACTGAACACTCACTGAGTTAACTCTCTAACTGAACAATTCCAACTG
>NW_015168248.1:13331-17622 GCF_001447785.1 Gekko japonicus | reverse complement strand
GCCCCACCTCCCTCACAGGGTGTCTGTAGCTCCCTTGGGAGCTACTGAGCCTGGTGAATAAAGAGAGCCTCCAGCATCTGGGGCAGCAGAGCTCTGAAAACCAGTTCAAAGAGGGCAATAATCATCTTTCTGTGTTACACCTCTGAGGATGCCAGTCACAGTTGCTGGCGAAATGTCAGGTACTACAGTGCTAAGACCACAGCCATACAGCCTGGAAAATCTACAACTACTCCTCATGGGGAAATTTGGCTTTCCCCCCCTTGGGAGGGGCTTGAGGCAGATGTGGTGTGATGTTGATGTTGCGTCTGGCTGAAAACCTGGTTCTGAAGTTAGCACGCCAAGAGACACACTGAAAAACTCATTTGTATTACCCTTGCGTCTCCAGATGTGCTCAAGTCACATCTGGGCCGAATGTGACAGTGATGGGTTATGCAATGTGTCAAGGAGCTTCACAGGCTAACCCTGTGAGTTCCCAGGGTGTGAGCACGCAAGTAACCAGGCTAATGTTATTATAAAAAAACAATGGTATAGTTTGTTGACAGGATAGAGAAGTTAATAAGACTGAAGCCAAAAGATTGTCAAAAGCCACACAGAACACAAAACAATAAAGCTAGCTTTTACTACTTAAAATTTCAAAGAACTGTCAGGTGGTACTAGGGTTGCCGAGGAGCTGCGGTGGCTCAAGTGGTTAAGACGCTGAACTGCAGGCTGTGGAAGGTACCTATGAGCCGCAGGGATTAGAAAGGCTGCATGACAGAGTGAGCTCCCGTCTCTAGTTCCAGCTCCTGCCAACCTAGCAGTTCGAAAGCAAGAAATTGCAAGTAGATAAATAGGGACCACTTCGGTGGGAAGGTAACAGCATTCTGTGCACCTTGGTGTTTAGTCATGCCGGCCACATGACCACGGAAACGTCTTCGGACAGCGCTGGCTCTTCGGCTTTGAAGCAGAGATGAGCACCGCAACCCTAGAGTCAGACTCGACTGGCTTTCGAGCAAGGGAACCTTTACCTTTTTACTAGGGTTGCCAGGTCTGGAGTCGCGGATTCGGGAGAGGGCAGGGTTTGGGGAGGGGAGGGGCCTCAGCATGGCACAATGCCATAGAGTCCACCCTTCAGAGTAGCCATTTTCTCCAGGGGAGCTGATCTTGGCCAGCTGGAGATCAGTTGTAAAAGCAGGAGATCTCCTAGGTGGTACAAAACTTACATCCCAATTAGCGTAGACTACGATCTCAGCAAACTTGCCAAGCATAGATTCAGGGCTTTACCCATGAAATCTCACAGAGGAAACCCTGCCTCTGGGGCAATAGCACAATTATAGTTTCTGACCCCCCCCCCCAAGTCAGGTGACGGTAACATCCAATCCTGGCGGACCTTTAGAAGAGTATTCCAGAACCTTACACCATCGCTTCTGGTGTTCCCCCTCCCAACTCTAAGAACATGTTCTCACGAGAAGATAACGCCTTTGACCTTGGGCTGATAAGTTGCCAGCCAGGCCGAAGCCCTTAATTAGCGGCACCTGCAAGAAAGAACTAGGCCCGTTACTTTGTACATTAACCGGGGGGGGGGGCAGGGGGAAGAATGGTGGTTCACCTCACACAATGCCATTTCCACCACCACCCCAGGTCAGACACAGGCCTCACAGAAGTCTGTAATACGTTGGCAGCATTTATAATCCCTGAGGTACCTGCTGCTTCTCAGCTGGCGCAGTGGTTAAGTGTGTGGACTCTTAATTTGGGAGAACCGGGTTTGATTCCCCACTCCTCCACTTGCAGCTGCTGGATGACCTTGGGCAAGCCATAGTTCTGTCAGAGCTGTCCTTGAAAGGGCAGTTTCTCTCAGAGCTCTCTCAGCCCCACCCACCTCACAGGGTGTCTGTTGTGGGGAGGGGAAAGGAGTTTGTAAACCACTCTGAGACTCCGAGTGAAGGGCGGGGTATAAATCCAATCTCCTCCTCTTCTCTTCTGCGTCTCCCAGAATTTAGTAAAAAGTATTGACAATTTTGTTGACTGTAAGACTCAGGTCTGAATCTCCACCTCGCTGTGGAAGCTCACTGGGTGACTTGGGGGCAAGTCGCATATTTTCAGCGTAACCTGCTTCACAGGGTTGTTGTGAGGAGAAAAGGGAACAGAGGAGAAAGATGCAAGTCCCCTTGGCCCCCACTGTGAAGAAAGCCAGGGTATAAATAAAGTAAATAATATTGCTGAAAATGAGAGCAGATAAAAGGTAGGTTGGTGAATGGCCGAGAAGGAGAGGAGGAGGCAGGGAAAGGGGAGAGGATATGGGGGTTGCCAAGAGGAGGAAAAAAGGAAATAGTGGTGGGGTCAGAGGGGAAAGTGAGGTGCCCTCCCAAGTCCTTGAGGGCTCCCTACCATGCAGGTTGGCCTGGCCCAGTGGCCACCTTCACAGAACTGGGCCATACTTTTCCTAGGTAGAGAATGCTGGAGGGGGAGAGAGGGAAACCTGGAGACAGAGGAGCTGGAAAATATAGGTTCGTCATGGGATGGGAAGGAGAGAAGGAAGCATACGGGAAATATGAAATAGTGGGGGAGGGGAAAATGAGATGCATCCCACAAGTCCTTGCTGGTTCCCACTTGGAAATACATAAAAACAGAAGTCCTGAGTGTTCTGCACCTAACTCTGAGAAGAAGCCCCCCCCCCGCAATGCAATCCTTACAACCAGGGGTCATTTCCTGCGGGAGCACACGGGAGCAGAGCTCTGGCAGTAAGGAGCCCAGGCTGTGGGCGCATGCAACAAGCCCCGCCCCCTGCTCCCAGCAGCCCTCAGTCGGGCCACGAGGAGCAAGAAGCAGCCAGGTAGTTGCAGAGCCCCCCCCCTTCAGGTACAAGCTCTCCCTCCTTTGTGAGGTAGGCTTGCCAAGTCCCCACGGGGGGCGGGGAAACCCCCGCTCCAGAGGCCCGTTCCCCGCTACCGGCAGATCGGGCCCCGGGGGGAACCCCACGTGCACGACCATCCGAGGGAAAACTCTATGGTTTTCCCTTGGACAGTCGTGGCCCCGCCCCCAGTGTGCCCGGCATCGTCACGTCACTTCCTGGTGATGTGCATGCGGCGCGCGTGCGCTTTGCGCGTGCTCAAGCCGGGAGTACCCCGCTGCGGCGATTTTTTCACTTGGCAACCCTACTGTGAGGGCAGATCTGTGCGTCCCCCCTCCCCATAGCTAGCAATCCAAAACAGTCCAGTGGACACTCCCGGTGATGTCAGGGGGTGTGGCATATGCAAACAAGTTATGCTAATAAGTTATGCTAATGAGCTCCTGCACCTCTTTTTCTACAAAATGACCCCTATTTACAACTATCTGGCAAGGTCTGTTAGCCTGAAAATGTGACAGGCTAAAGGGCATCCAAAGGCCTTCCAAGCCTATGTCATAACCCAACACTCTGGCTCCTGAACTTAACTGACCCACATAATGAATGGGGGCAAACTGGGTCGAGTTCATTCATGGGGATTAGTTCTGGCCCCCAGTGTGAGTCTCAAGCTTCTGCAAATGGATTTCTTATATTAAAACTTTATGCACAACTGAAAAAAAATACGTGCCACACTAACCTTTGACACATTTAATGAAGCCAAACTCATAAAAACCCACAAAGCACAGAAAACACAAAGTCTGATTTACCTGATACAAATAATAATCTCATTAATGAGCTATGGCCCTTCCTTAGCTTTTTGTTTATTCTGATTCATTAATCTGGGGTTGCCAGCTGCCTGGAGGGGAAAAAAGTATTCTTTCCCTTTAACAGAGGCATTGTGGGATGTTATTTATCACTTCAGTTAGCCACCCTAATGCAGATACCTTTCCAAATTAGTGAGATGAAATTTCTCAGACTGCTGCATAAAGTCACAATCTTCAAGGTGAAATTCAAGGGGATCTCTGAGGAGTCAGAGGTGGGGAGTAAACCGTGGCTCAGAGCTTAATCCATGTCATTTCTGGCTCGTGGAGTTGGGGGGAGGTAAGAGAAGGAAATCTTACTTCTCCTTTCTTTTTATTTTTTTATTTAAAGTTTATTGAGTACATATTTAGTAGGACTAGTTCATACAATATATATTTATACTCTATTTCATAGGCTTCCCCCCCTTTTCCTATATCCTACCCGCTTAAAAAAACCACCATACAACTCCCTCAGAGTCACGTTCTCACCATTAATACGTCTTCATTTGATTATTCATTAATTATTACCCATTCAATCTTCTAACTTCTGTCTTCTATACCTGAAAAGAAAGCTGGATGGGGTTGCCTGCCTCTGGTACCAAGGACTGAAGAGGTAAATCCCTTCAGC
>NW_015168248.1:3185-13265 GCF_001447785.1 Gekko japonicus | reverse complement strand
CAGGAAGGCAATCCCTCCTCCCTGCTCCCAGAGGTCTTGGGGGAGGCACACCCTCCACCTCCTTGCCATGCCCTCTGATTGTTTAATTACCGCTTCCAGTAGTTTCTTTCCAGAATGCTCATCATATGCTGTAAATGTCTTGCCATTGAAATTCACCACTAGATGGCCTAAAGCAAGCCATCTATATTTCATTCCACGTTCTTTCAGTTTCTTTGCTGTGTCTCAGAGCTTTCTTTTTGCGAGAAGTATCTCATCTGGAACACTGGCAAATAGAAAAACAATTGTGTCTTCAAGGCACAAGCCCTCTTTTTCTCTAGCAATTTTTAAAAAGTTTATTTTTGATCTACACCTCCATGAATTCAATCAGGATGTCTGGTGTAGCACCCTCAGGTGCGGTTTTCAGCACGTTTAAACGAAAGGCGGAGGTGATGATCAAGTCGGAAGTCTCTGATGTCTCTGCTGAGTCGAGTACCTGCCACAGCCATTTATTTAAGGATACAGTAAGGTCTTCTGCTTCTGAAAAGTTAAATGAGACCCCACGGAGTTTGGCCTTTCTTTCTCTTAGTTTAATCTCTTGAAGTATGATTTTATTTTTGGCCCAAGCCTCAAAATCCTTTACCTCCTTCATTTCATCCACTGTTTTCTTTGCTATTTGATGAGCTGCTTCTGCTTTCCCCCCATCGAGTTTCTTGTCTATCGGCTCTATTGTTTGATTGAGCTGGCCAAATTCTTTTCTCAGTTGTCCGACATCCCCACTCAAAGTCTTTAGTTCCTTTTTAAGCTCATCTTTTATCTCCATCAATGCATGCAGGATCATGGTCTGATAACTTGGGTCAGAGTTGCTAGCTCCCACCGCCATATCCTCTGGCAAGAGCATCTCTAGGTCTTCCGAGTCTCTATTAATCTTCCTAGGGGGTCTGCAGGGATTTTTTTTGGCCCCCTTCTTTTCCCTAGTCCTTCCCATACCCGGCATTAAAGTTTGTTTCTGAGTTAGTTTTATATTTTGAGAGCAATTTTGATAATCCTCAGTGAGAACGGTAGGAGTGTGAGAGGGATGTGGCCAGCCAGAAGCTCAGCCACCATGCCCCTCCCCCCCTTACTTCTCCTTTCTGATTCTCTCTGGCAGAATCTGCTGGTCGGTGGGGAAGACAATTGGAATTAGGGAATTTGTGCCCCACAAATTTCTCCTGGCAACTCCATGGATACCAGCACATTTCCACAATTCTGGATTATATTGGGAGGTCTAACCCTTTAGAACCTACTGAGTCATTGGGTTGGGGGACACAAGCTTTCCCTTTCAACCCAAATAAATCCTATTGCCAGAGCTCTTTGGGATTCAAGGTGGTGACACTCCAAAAAAACTCACAGCAGGCTGGACTGGGGAGGGATTAGGGTTGAGTAATGCCTCTCTAGAATGGCTTGTCAGATAAAAATGTCTGTGAATTGAGGATGCCAAATGGTTACACTATGTTTATGACAGTAGCAGAGAGGCTGTGGATATCTGTTACCCTCAAATTGTCTCTTTCTTCATAGGATTTGGGAAAGGAAATGTTTTTGCCATTTTTGTAGATGTTAGAAAGAGACTAGAAGATAACCCCAAGTTACAGATAGAAGGGCAACCACTAAAAAGTCCCTTCTTTGTGTAACTACTTCCTGAGCCTTCCGAACCTCCAACACCTGGGCATCGAAAGAAGACCCTAATCAAAACCAGCTATAGGAATACTTCACCCCTGTATAGATTCTCTGAAGAACATGGAAATTGGATCTGTGCCTCAAGCTATTGCCACACACTGAACATTTATGAGGTTCGTCCCACATGGGGAATCCTCCAGACTAAAGAAGACATGAGCTCATCTTGAATCTCCTTCAAGTAGCAGAGCCTATCTTTGCTTTCTTCTCTGTGAGATCTATTTGAGGGCTTCAGACATGGCTAAAGCTCCTTTCACAGTCCAAGCATTTTTTTATATTTCTTCCTGGTTAGGGTAAGATTTCTGTGTAGATTCAAGCTTTCTATGAGAGTTTATATCATTTCACTGCTTTATATCAGGAGTCTCAAACGTGCATGTGGGCCGAGTCCTTAACCTGCTTCCTTTTCTAGGGCTGCTACTGCAGCCACACCCTAGCTTGCTTTTTCCCCAGCTCCCTCAGTGGTTCTTTGCTCCCTGCTTCTTGTCTCCCTCCCCCGCTCTCTCTCTCTCTCACACACACACACAGAGCGAGAGAGAGCTTCATGGCTGCTTCGTGCTGCAGAGATAGAAAGACAAGCCTGCCTCCCCCCCACACACACATACAGAGTGCCAGCTTCTGCTTTCTTCTCCGGGGCCACTCCTTCTCTTCTGTAGTCCCATGTTAGCAAAATTGGGAGTCCCATGGCAGCTTTAAGACCAACAATGTTTTATTCCAGGCATAAGCTTTTGTGTGCAAGCAAACTTTCTTCAGAGAGAGAGAGGGAGGGGAAGGGAGGGGGGGGAAAGAGCTAGCAAGATCTGCTTCATTATCAACTGCAATTCAGCAGTCTCTCTTTATAATCTCCCTTTGAAATTCTTTGTAAAAGCACTGCTACTCTTAGGTCAACAACTGAATGTTGTGGTTTCTAATGTCAGATGTATGTCCATTTATTCTTTGCATCCTCCTGGACTGAATCCTCATGGATGGAATTGAGACCTAGGTTTCCTGTCTCGTTACCAGTGCTGGTATCTCCACACCTACTACCCTTCTGCATATCACACCTAATCCAATCAAGCCTGCTATTGCCATTTGACATCTGAAATCACCTTTATAAAGTTTATATCTCTGGTACTTCGTGTTACATTTTATAGCACACATTTATGTCAGATCCAGTCCTCGTAACTAATGAGTTCAACACCTCTGCTTTATATGTCTTTTAGGTGTAAATGGAGAAAAGCTCTTTCCACAGGGTAAGCAGTTACATGGATTCTCCTTGTATGGGTTCTAAGTTGCTGCAGAAAATGTCCATGCTGAGTGAAATTCCACACTTTTAAGCATTCATGTTTTTCCTCTGTATGGGTTCTCTAAGGCTGTTGAAGCCTGCTACAGATACTCAATCTCTTTCCGCACTCTGAGCAATCAAAATGTTTATTTCATGTGGGTTCTTAGATCCTGTTAAAGATGGCAACTCAAACTGAATCTCTTTGCACACACTGAGCATTCAAAGGGTTCCTCCCCTGTGTGGCTTGTCAAATGCTCTTGAAGACTGCCACTCAACCTGAATCTCTTTCCACACTCTGAGCATTTAAAAGGCTATTCTCTGTGTGAGTTCTTTGATGCCGTTCAAGAGTGCCAGTCTGTCTGAATCTCTTTCCGCACTCTGAGCATTCAAAAGGTTTCTCTGCTGCATGGGTTCTCTGATGCCGTTTACGATGGCTATTGTGACTGAATCTTTTTCCACAAACTGAGCATTCAAAGGGTTTCTCCCCTGTGTGGGTTGTCAGATGGCTTTGAAGATGGCTACTGAACCCGTATCCCTTTCCACACTCTGAGCATTCAAAGGGTTTCTCCCCTGTGTGGGTTCTCTGGTGCTCTTTAAGATTGCAACCCCAACTGAATCTCTTTCCACACTCTGAGCATTCAAAAGGTTTCTCACCTGTGTGGATTCTTTGGTGCAGTTTAAGAGTGCCACTCCGACTGAATTTCTTTCCACACTCTGAGCATTCAAAAGGTTTCTCCCCTGTGTGGGTTCTCTGATGCTGTTGACAATTGCCACTCCAACTGAATCTCTTTCCACACACTGAGCATTCAAAGGGTTTCTCCCCTGTGTGGGTTCTTTTATGCTCTTGAAGACTGCCACTACGTCTGAATCTCTTTCCACACTCTGAGCATTCAAAAGGTTTGTCCACTGTGTGCGTTCTCCAATGCCGTTGAAGATGGCTACTGTGATAGAATCTCTTTCCACAAAGTGAGCATTCAAAGGGTTTCTCCCCTGTGTGGGTTCTCTGATGCTTTTCAAGATTGCCACTGTAACTGAATCTCTTTTCACACACTGGGCATTCAAAGGGTTTCTCACCTGTGTGGGTCCTTTGGTGCAGCTGAAGAGTGCCACTGTGACTGAATTCCCTTTTGCACTCTAAGCATTCAAAAGGTTTCTCCCCTCTGTGTATTATTTGGTGCACAAGAAGCTTTGATCTATTTCTAAATAAATTCCCACAGTGAATGGATTGACTTGCCTTCATTATCTTTTGCTTTGGAAAATGTACATTGCACATTGTTCCATCTTGCCTCTCAATTATATCGCTGCCTTTCTTTCTCTGAGGGCTGCCTTGATTCCTGATGTTTTCTTTCAAGTCTTCATTTTCAACTCTAACTGCCATTTGCTGATGAAGCGCCTCACCCTCTTCATTCCTCTGATCATCCTCTGCTGGAACAAAGAGAGAGATCCTGTTAGCACCTGGGAGGGCTGGTAAGGTCCAAAGGCATCTGTGTGACTACAGTAGGAATCGATTGATGGCCCTTTGGCCTCCTCCAGTTTGTCTGATCTTAACCATCCCTCCACCTTTCCCCAGAATATTTAGTATTTAAGGATAGCTAACCCTCTGAAGAGACACATCTGAGCTCTTACCCAGAAGGAGTTTCTGAGTCTCCAGATTTCAAGCTCCCAGAGAGCCTCCCTCCCTTCTTACCTACCGGGCTGTATCACTGTACCAAAACAAATGTTTCTCAAAAGTGAATCAGAAATCCTCCATGGCTATTCATTGCCATTCCCTTGACATAACCGTGAAGGATACTCATTCTTAATTAGCTCATTTGGGAAGGAAATCCTCTCTTGGGATCTTCTGGAGGAACCATCCAGCCTTTCTTTGGATGCAAGGCAGTTGTCTATCTCCATCATAGTCTCTTATACTTCTCGATTGTTTCGCAGAGAGAGAGAGAGACAGAGATAGTTCTTATATGGGAAAGGAAAGAAATGCAAGAATAAAAATTCTTCTGGAAGGATGGATCTATGGTCAAGATCAAAGCCCACAATCTCAACCAGTATAAGGGCAATGGATCTGTGAGGCAAAGCACTGTTGTTCCTCCAAGGGGTAACATGATTGTTAATTTTTTTATTTATTTTAAAAGAATATTGAGGATACAAAAGGCAAAAGGGAGGGTGGGAAATAGAAAAAAGAATTATAAAAATGTTTACATTTGTCTAGGACAGCCGTACTACAAATATTGTATTTTAAAAACATAGTAAGGACTGTGATAAATTAAATTAGTGGTTAACCAAACCTCAAATATATTAATCTGATAGTGAGTATTAAGTACTTAATTCTAATTCTAATACAAAACAAAAACTTTACTATATGTGGCACCATTAACTCCTTAATAACATCAAAAGTATCTTGAGAAAGCTTAGGAGAAAATGAGATCATACAAACTCTACCAATAAAATAAATAGCATAAAGTCATACAACGTGTTATTGTTAAAAAGAAGGATATTGTGCATTAGGTATATCCTCATTTTTCACACTTCTACTCTTTTTTTAACAATTTTTTTTATTTTCTAAAACCAGAAGAAAAACCAGGATGGGGTAATTACAAACTATGGGAGAAAGTAAAGCATAACCACTAAAAACCCAAGTACTCACACTTCTACTCTTATAAACGTCATCAAAATAAATCAAACAATTCAAAATATTAATTTATACATTAATTTAGACATATCTTCTTTGAGTAATATCTTTTCTCCCCGATTATGACTTAAAATATGAACAATATACTTTTAATTTCTCCTGAAATTCTTTAACCAGACTCCTATTTACTTAACTCATGAACGTTGCCATTGCTGCCTATCCAGCTAATTTACCTTTCCAGTTCTCTTGGCTTGGGCATTCTTCTGTTTTTCATTTTGTTGCTACTATAACTCTGGCCGCCGTTATCATACAGCTGAATAGATCCCGCAAGGTTTTCTCAATATTCTCAGGTAAAATGCCCAATAACATAGTCTCAGCTTTCACAAGGTATTTAATTTTTAGAATTTTCTGCATTACTGCATGTATTTTATTCCAATATTTATTTGTTTTTTTACACATCCACCACATATGGTAGAAGGCATCATCTATCTCTTTACATTTCTAACAAGTCCCTTTGTAATTTTTGTCCTTTTTTAATGTGTGTGTAAGTAAATGGGGATACGGATACAGAAAAGGAAAAGGAGGAACAAAGATTTAGAAAAGAAATTTTGAATATCTTATATATATAATGTGTTGGCCATTTCCAGCTCTCCCCTTGGCTGTGCTGTACATTCCATCAGCCATCGGCCCATCAAACGCCACTCAAGAGTACTCGCGTGCCATTGGCTGGGGGCTGGGTCTGCTCCACTCTCCCGCCCACTGCCAGCTTGGCCACTTCCCGGATAGAATAAACTGCCAAATGGCGGTCTCTCCTGCTTGGCTCCTCCATGGCTGGATGGCTGGCTACTGAGGTGGGCCAGTGGCCATCAAACCATTTTCTTCAACCTCCTGCTGTGCGGCTGACTTTCCCCTAAGGTTGCCCACTGTTACAATTGATCTCCAAATGATAAAGATCAGTTTCCCTGGAGAAAATGGCTCCTTTGGAGGGTAGACCCCCTGGCATTATATTCTGCTGAGTCCTTCCCCTCCCCAAACGCTGCCCTCCACAGGATCCAGCTCCCATTCTCCATGTATTTCCCTACTCAGAGCTTCAGAGCTGGCAACCCTTCGTTCTCCTCAGTGCCTGTTGGTAGGCAACCAAGCTTGGTTCTGTCAGTAAAAGGTGTGTGGGGGGGAGGCCCTTTCCATGCCTCTTTTGGCCTTTGGGAGAAAACTCATTAGGGCCAGTCCTGACTAGGGTTGCCAGCTCCAGGTTGGGAAATTCCTGGAGATTTTGCAGTGGAGTCCACAGAAGCCAGAGTTTAGGGAGGAGAGTTGCCTCAGCTGAACAGAATGCCATAGAGTCCACCCTCCAAAGCAGTTATTTTCTCCAAGGGGAGACAGAGATCTGTTGTCTGGAGTTCAGTTGTGATACCAGGTGATACCACAACCACTTGAGCCACCGCAGCTCCTGCCATGCTAGTACGCCTTTATATTTTCTTGCTTCATCACGATGAATAGTTTTATGTAGAGTAACTTAGGCTACAACTGGAAGACTTATGCTGCAGCAAGAGGTGCCATTTAATACCAGATATGCCATTTATTGGAGAGAACCGTTAGCTTTTCTAGTTTTTTTGTTGCTGAGCTGCAGAAACTCTGCTGTTTAGTGATGCCTTATTTTAAATCCTTAATGAACCTTTATATATTTTTGAAAGGGGTCTGTTTTACTTGTGCACACTCTCCTTGTGAACCCAGCTGAACTGGGTGCTGGCTCAGGTACAAAGATTAGTGACCTGTGGGTACCCAGGCTTCAATTTTTGACAGGATCATTTTCACATCACAGGCAGAGTGGATGTTTGTAATCCCATCCAGGGGAAAGGATGTGCTATAAAGGTCGGCAACAGAGAAATGAGGATCTGGCCCCTTCCAGAGTCTTTCTGAGAGCCTCTCAAGCCCCCCCCCTTGCCTCAGGCCAGGACACCTTCTCTGTCTTGAGTGATGGCCACAACACTGACATCAGTTACCCCTGGGAAAGAACACACCTGAACACAGGAAGCTGCCCTATACTGAGTGAGACCCTTGGTCCATGGAAGTCAGTATTGTCTCCCCCCCCCGTTTATTTATATTTTTGCAATATACATCTTACATTCGATTTACATTCCTTATTCTTTTGAGTCAAAATTAATATACAGTGTCTAGCCATACATAAAACATTTTCCATCGTTTCTCAAATATTTCTTTGCTTTTCCCTTCTAATATTATGCTTAATCTGTCCATTTCCGCTACTGACAACATTTTATCTATTACATCTTTTTTTTGAAGGTACTCCTTCCTTCCATGCTTTGGCTATCGATAGTCTAGCTGCTGTGAAAAAATATGTAATTATATATTTATTTGATATCTGAACTCACCTTGCTGTAATTTTCGAGAAGAATATTCAATAAAGCAATTTCTGGTTTAACTGGTATCTGTATTCCTGTAATTTCATTTAACGTTTGGTACATTTTTTTCCAAAACCTTTGAATTTTTTCATATCTCCACCACATACGCATAAAGGTGCCTACATTTTTTTTTACATTTCCAGCAATTTTTATTAGTATTTTTGTAACTTTTTGCTAGCTTCTCTGGAGTCCAGTGCCACCTATAGAGACTGACAACATTTTATCTATTACATCTTTTTTTTGAAGGTACTCCTTCCTTCCATGCTTTGGCTATCGATAGTCTAGCTGCTGTGAAAAAATATGTAATTATATATTTATTTGCCTTGCTGTAATTTTCGAGAAGAATATTCAATAAAGCAATTTCTGGTTTAACTGGTATCTGTATTCCTGTAATTTCATTTAACGTTTGGTACATTTTTTTCCAAAACCTTTGAATTTTTTCATATCTCCACCACATACGCATAAAGATCTCCACCACATGCGCATAAAGGTGCCTACATTTTTTTTTACATTTCCAGCAATTTTTATTAGTATTTTTGTAACTTTTTGCTAGCTTCGCTGGAGTCCAGTGCCACCTATAGAGCATCTTGTAAATATTCTCTTTATATGGAATTGCTCTCATTAGTTTTATTGAATTCCACACTTTTGTCCATTGTTCTGCTTCCAATGTATATTGCAAATCTTTCACCTGCCATGTAATCTGCTATTAATAATTTATATAATTTTTGAATTAGTTTGTCTTCTCAGTATGGCAGCAGGTCTCCAGGGCCTCAGGCAGAGGTCTTTCACGTCCCCTTCCTACCTGATACTTTTCACTGGAGATGCTGGGGATTTAACCTGGGACCTTCTGCATGCCAAGCAGAGGTTCTGCCAGTGAGCCGCAACACCTCCCCAAGTAGCAGGGTAGGCCTCAAATAGTGTATTGCTATTCAATATTTTGATTCATGCCCCATCATAATGGCAGCAATTCACACCTTTGGCATGCATGAACAATCCTTACCCAGAAAGGCAACATTCCCATAGTTCTCCAGCATGACTTCCCTGTACAGAGTTCTTTGTCTCGGATCCAGCAGGGCCCATTCTGCCTCAGAGAAATAGACGGACACCTCCTCAAAGGAAAGGGGACACTGAAAGAAAAAGCAGATTCCCTCGTCAGAGATCACGCCAGGCAGAGATGGCACACTGGAAGGGAGTAGTTGGGAAGGTACAGAATGTAAGGCAGGGGTGTCGAACTCATTTGTTATGAGGGCCGTATATGACATAAATGAGACCTTGCAGGGCCAGGCCATGTGTGTCATGAAATGTAATGCCAGGTAGTGGAGACATAAACTTTGTAAGGACACAGATAAACACAGAGATTTTTAAAAACTGAAACATACTTAAAACATTAGCACTCCTGCAATATTTTTTTATTTAACAGTCTCTGATAACAGACACCTCTTGGTCTGAATTATTGCATCAAAATCTGGAGACAATTTCTGTGCTGTAGCACTCTTGAGTATGCTGTTCAGGTGTTGTTCAGGTGTGTACCTGTAAGTTGCAAACCTACTTTTGATTTACTGACATTCATTACAGAAATCTCATGGTCAATGATTTGAGCCTAAGACGCAGAGGAAAACATGATATGGCTGGGCATTGCGAGCTTTTGTATATAAGTTGCTTTGTGTGCTGGTCAAATACATGTGAAGGCACCATGACACAGACTGAGGGCTATGTGTTTGTCTACCAAATGATACTATTCCCCCAAGAAATAGCTACAACTCCTATGAGGCAGTGCAAGAATAGAGAGACAGCAATATATAGTGGTCAGTAACAGCCTGCTATCAGGGAAGTCTAAGTTCAAAATCCCCAGTCTACAAAGAAAATGTGCTGGGTGAACTTGGTCTTGACACACACTCTCAGCCTAATCTACCTTGTTTATTCCTCATCTAAATAGTTCCCATTGCTTTCCTACTAAGAAAGAATAGATCATGAATACAGTGAAAAAGAGGAGGCAAACCCAGTTGCAGCCAGGAGAGCCCTGGCATAACAACCCCAACAAAACTCTCTCTCTCTGTAGCAAGAAAAAACACTCATACCTTGAATAA
>NW_015168248.1:296-3118 GCF_001447785.1 Gekko japonicus | reverse complement strand
TCTTTCCCTCTCCCTCAGGGAACAAGGACGGGGAGGCGCCTCAACCAGTGGAAGGAAAAGAGGCTTGGCTCAGTAGCTCTGCTGTGTGATTGAGAGACCCTGGCAAAGCAAGCTCTTGCTCTTTTCCTCCCTCCACCTCTTCCTCCCCAACGCAGGAGGAGCCTCGGCCCATGGAGGAAAGAGAGGCTTTGTTCTGTAGCTCCTGTGCAATTGAGAGAGCCTGTCAAAGCAAGCTGTGATGCAGAAGGAAGCAAGAGAAAGAGAGAAGGAAGCAGACAACAGCCAGTTGCTCATGGGCCACATACAAGCCCTGTGGGGGCCAGATCTGGCTGCATGTTTGACACCCCTGATGTAAAACTTGGTAGAGTAAAGAGAATGGTGTTCATAGGATCTCTCGCCTGGACACCTTGTAGAAACTCCAGGAGCAAAAGTCCCCAAGAGAAAGGAGGGGGGACCCAGGCTGTCCCCCGCTCAAATCCCTTACCTGGACTGGAGGTGCAGCAGCCGTCTCCACCCCTCTGAAAAGACGACGGCTCAACAGCGTCTCTCCACTGCCTGTGAGTGAGACAAAGGAGGAAGGAAGGTTGGCTTGTTTGCTCCCTGCTTCACCCTCCCTTCCCTTCCCTTCCCTGGGTTGTGAAGCCTTGCCCTGTGTCCACCCTACAATTTTTAAAACAGTTTTTATTAAACTCTGGGAGAGGCAGAATAGAAGCACCAGGTACCTATTAGCCTCAGGGGTGATAGATGCTGCCAACGTATTTCAGACTTCTGAGAGAACAGCGTCTGGCCTGGGGGGGGAGGAAAAGAGGGGGATGGAAATGATGCCGTACGACCTGTCACCGTCACATTCAGTCCAGATGTGACTTGAGTGCATCGAGGGTAATATAAGGAGTTTCCAAAGTGTCTCTTGGCATGGGTTATTGGCTCCTAGGAACTGGTTTTCAGAGCCCTGCTGCCCCAGAAGGTGGCGGCACCCTTGATTCACCAGGTTGAAGAGCTCCACCAAGGTGTGTTTACCTTTTCTCTTTTGATCCCCTGGGAGGTCCTCTTATGTAAGGAAGGTGAGATGTGCAGGGCTATTTTGGGGCCGGAACGCACAGGAACGGAGTTCCGGCTGGCTCCCAAGTTGGCCACGCCCAGCAGGAACTCATTAGCATAATAGGCCACACCCAACAGCAGAAACTCATTAAGATTGGCTACATTAGGGGTGTGTGGCCTAACATGCAAAGGAGTTCCTGCTACAAAAAAGCCCTGGGTTTGGACAACAAACAAGGTAAACAGAATAAGAATCAAAAGGTGGGTGTGGCTGGATGACCACACTTCTGGTAACATGGGGGTGCAGCCTATTGTGCTAATGAGTTGTGGTGTCAGGGGCATGACCCAATATGCTAATGAGTTTCTGCTGTTGGGTGTGGCCTATTATGCTAATGAGTTCCTGCTGGGCTTTTTCCACAAAAAGAGCCCTGGGTGTATATTTAAATTAATGGGAGGGATTGCCTTCCATGAATTTGTCTAATCTCCTTTGAGAGGCATCACAGTTGGTGGACACGGAGTACCGCAAATTAACTCTGTGTTGGGTGAAGAAGTATTTAAGAATTTAACTTTCCCCCCCTGACTTGAACTCTCCCATCGAATTCATGCTGTTCCCCTATCACCCCCAACTGCATCCAGGCACGATGAGTCCTTACCACAGGAGAGGGCATCTTGGGCATACTCCACGGCCTGTGCCCTCTGCCCATGCTCCAAAGAAACTCCCTCTGCCTCTGGGAATGTAGCTTCTTTCTTCACGGATGGTGCCCACATCTGAAACAGCAGCGAGGGAGAGGGGTAAGAGATGGAATGGGAAAGAGACCAAGGAATGGATCCTGCCCCACTCCCAGACTCTGCACCCTTCCATCAGCAGACCTGGAGAGTTACCTGGAGGAATCAGAAATTCTCTAGTAGAACAGACTGCTTAAGGAAGCCATGAAATATTACAAAGACGGAGGTCCTGGGTCTGAGTCGGATCGGTCAGGGGTTGGGGCTCCCTCCCCCGACCTTCAACGGGGCGCCATTGGTGCCAGCGTCGGAGGTTAGGAGTTTGGGTGTGCTCCTGGACTCCTCGTTAACGATGGAGGCCCAGGTAGCAGCCACTGCCAAGTCAGCCTTTTACCATCTTTGGCTGGCACGGCAGTTGGTCCCCTTCCTCGACCGCGATGACGTGGCCACAGTGATCCACATGACGGTCACCTCGAGGCTAGACTACTGTAATGCTCTCTACATGGGGCTGCCTCTGTTGCAAATTCGGAAGCTGCAACTAGTGCAGAATGCTGCAGCCAGGCTGTTGATGGGTCTTCCTAGACGAGACCACATCCAGCCTGTGCTGAAAGCGCTGCACTGGTTGCCAATAGCGTACCGGATTCGCTTCGAAGTGCTGGTTCTTACCTTTAAAGCCCTATATGGCCAGGGACCGGCCTACCTAAGGGACCGCCTTTCCCCACATGTTCCCCCAAGGGCACTACGGTCGGGGAATCAAAATCTCCTGGATGTTCCAGGCCCCAAGACCATCAAATTCGCGATGACCAGGGCTAGGGCGTTTTCGTGGCGGCTCCTATCTGGTGAATGAGCTCCCAGAGGAGATTTGGGCCCTGCGGGACCTTGTACAGTTCCGCAGGGCCTGTAAGACAAAGCTCTTCCGCCAGGCTTTCGAATAGGAGCCGCCACCACCACTGTTCCATCAACGTCCTATAATTTTTGCACATTACCATCGTTGGTGCGGGTACCATCGGAGGGAGCGGGACGTGCCTAGGGGAGAACAGTGGAGATATGCACTGCTGTGAGTA
>NW_015168248.1:0-229 GCF_001447785.1 Gekko japonicus | reverse complement strand
TTAATTGTTTATTTTGCATTGTTAGTATTTTATACTGTTTTATTGTTATTATCTGGTGTTATGCCTCTGTTAGCCGCCCTGAGCCTTCGGGGAGGGCGGGATATAAATCCAAATAAATAAATAATAAATTTGGATGATTAACACTTAGACAGATGTCTGGCCAGGGAACCTTTAGGATGCCAGGTATCATTGCTTGAATGGGACATATCTAGAGGGAATCCCCTCACCT
>NW_015168247.1:7654-18422 GCF_001447785.1 Gekko japonicus | reverse complement strand
CATCTCCCCCTTCAGGCCAAAGGCAGAAGTGTGGGTGCATAGGGCTGGTCTCAAGCCATTCAGCTGTCCAAAGCAGACTGTTCCCGTCCTTTCTCCCCATGGTGTTCTGGGCAAACCATGGCAGCCTGTGCTAAATATTGTGTCAGAGGAATTGCTCACAGATCTGATGGTCCTGCAGAGTGCAAATTTCCTTTGCTTACATGCCAGTTTTTCGGAAATAGTTCCCAGATAAAAATACTGTGACTTTTATGGGTTTTATAATAGTTGTTTTTATTGTCAGTTTTATCTCATTGGAAACTTTTCTAGATCCGCACCAGCCAAGGAAGCTTTCTTCATGCAATGCAGACCAAGTGTAAGGAAGTAACTTCTACAAGACATGGGGATGTCCACCACCACAGGGGCTTTAAGAAAAGAGCAGACAAATCTATCCAAGAGGAGAGAGCCAATAATGGCTAAACATGCTAACTAAATGAAATATCTGTATTCAGGGGCAGGTTACTGTGACTTTTATTGGTTTTATGTTTTTTATTGTCACTTTTACCTCATTTGAAACTTTTCTAGGTCCACACCAGACAAGAAAGTCTTCTTCTTCTGAACGACATATATTGGAGGACAGAAGTGATCTGTGAGAAGGAAAGATCTGAGATCTTTGCCTATGTGGGAAACTAGTGAAGATCCTCTTGAGATTTTCCTCGACCATTCCTTTCATGTGAAACTTTCCCTCCCCACCATCCCCCAGTTGTTCTTTGTCTTGTTCATTTCAGCCCCCCCCCCGTTCCTTCTCACTGCACCCTCGTTCAATGTCATTCTTAGCTTATTAGAAACTCTCTTTTTTTGTAGAATGGACATCCATGAGACAATGATAGATTTCAGGGGACTCTCAGAGCATACCACCTTGGGGCATCGTGAGGTTGGATCATAATTATAAATCAGTTTGCTGTTAGGAAACTGATACTCCTGCCTTGAAGAAGGGGGTAGGTACTTTCTGTTTCTTTGAACACTGTAATTCAGAGATCCTGAAGCTCACATTGTATCTAACTGGGAAGTTATTTTTCCCTCTGCACTCTGGAGAGGCAGACTGCAGGTTTTTGTCTCAGTTCCCTTCCCCATCAGATTTTACTACTGTGGGACTGGCTGCCTCTCTCATACCACATGTAACAGTAATAATCAGCCTCGTCTTCAGCCTGGAGATTAATGATGGTTAAATAGCCAGTGTTGCCAGATTCAGAAACGCTGAATCGATTGGGAACACCAGAACCCCTGCTGCCACCATAGAAGAGAAACCGAGTGGCCTGGCCAGATCTCTGTTGAAACCAGCCAAAGGCATCTTTGTTATTGCTGATGGTGCAGGAGAGTTTCGTTGTTTGTCCAAGAGAGACAGTTTATAAGGAAGAGTGAGTCAGAGTTGGCTGTGAACTGGCACCTTGACAGAGAAAAAAAAGACAGGGAAAAGCAAAATTATGAGCGTGGTTCTATTTCTGTGTTCTGAAATATCACAAAATATTGTGGTTCTGTAACAGAAGCACAATATGGCTTTCTTTCTTGTTCCCCACGCCTTACCTGTGCAATAACTGAGGAGTATGATGAGAAATAGGGCCCTAGTCATGGTGAAAGGCAAAAGGAGTCCGAATTTGTGGAGTCAAAGGTTATCTACCTGACGCCCTCTCCTTTCTTTCTTAAATCCCCCAGGATCTAACCAATGGTTCATTATGCAAATTTGTCCTTGACCTGGCTGAAAATACTACACCTCCTCTGTAGGGATGATCCTGTGTCACCCAGCCAATGACTAATGAATGTATTTGCATAAATAAAACTTTTTTAAAAAAAGAGAGAAAAGAGAAGGTCCCTTGCTTTGTCCAGGATAAAAACGAGTCCATAGTGGCATAATTTGCAGTGATAAAGATTAAGAAGGGTAACCAGGAGTAGTATGATGGGTACAGATGAATTTGCAAACCCCTGGCCCACCTTCAGGTACAAGCTCTCCTTCCTCTGTGAAGGCAGATCTGCACATTCCCCCCCATTGCTAGCAATCCAAAACAGTCTAGTAGAGCCTGAGTGGTGGGTGTTGCCTTCTGACACACTTCCGGTGATGTCAGGGGGCAAATATGTTATGCTAATAAATTATGCTAATGAGCTCCTGCACCTCTTTTTCTACGTAATGACCCCTGATGATAGGGACAAATGAATTGCAAAGGAGAAATAGGAGGGGATGGGGTAAAACCAGTCTTTTCCAATCCTATATCCAGGGCTTTTTCTTTCTTTTTTTCTTTTTTTTTAAAAAAGAGGTGCTGGAACTCTCAAGAGGGAAGTGAAATTTTCAACCTGTATACTGAAAACTCATGAACTTTTAAACATTTTAAAAAGAATTTTGTTGAAGAGGATCTGGAACTCCATTCCAGCGCGTTCCCCCAGAAAAAAAGCTCTGCATATCCAAAAAGTTGAAAAGGAACAACTGACAAAGAGGAGTAGAATTTTCTCTAGTAAATTTCTCCTGCAATTTCCCTGCATCCAGCCTCCCACCCCCCCACCCCGCACAGGCCATCTTTCTCTCAAAGCTTGCCTAGGTAAAAATAGTAATATCTAGATTAGTTGGGACATTTTGAGCATGTTTGTACAAGCTGCATAACAGGGAAGACATTCTAAAGTTGCTTGAGCCTAATTCAAAGGAATGTTTGTTTTTTACCAGGCAGAGTATATGGGATCACATCACTCCCACTACACTCCAACCTCATGCAGATGACATGTTTATGAATACTTTGTGCATGGATACAAGAATCAGGATCACACCATTTTAACCTGACTCTAGGCCTCCTCCTGTATATTTGCATAAAGCAAGCATCTATACTGGGAACAAAATGATTCTTTTTTTGGTATTTGTGTCTGTGTGTGTGTTTGTGTGTGTACTGACCACTTCTGGGGGCCTGGAGGATATTCAGAGAGCTGGCTGAATAAAGCCTGCCCCCACCTCCCGCATCTGGTACTCCAAGGAGGTCTCCCTTCCAAGTAGTTGCCAGAGTCGACCCTGCTTAGCTTCTGAGATCTGATGAGATCAGCTTGCCTGGGCTTTCCAGGTCATGGCCAGAACAAAATGACTTTTAATTCTTAAAATTCCAGATCTAGTTTAAAAATTATTTGGCAAGGAGCTCTGATGCCTGGTTTGCACGCAAAGAAATGAGGCAAGTTGCCCAAAAGAAATCTTTCTATCTACCTGATATCGTGTGTTATTTCTGGTCAGTTGACAATCTGCCATGTTTAGAGAATGAAGAAGGAGCAGAAAATGCAGAGCAAGCAAAATTGGACAGTGGGAATAACATGGCTGGACTGAGAGCAGCAGGAAGTGGGGAGTATCACACTGAGGGGAGGGTGAATGAAATGGGAATAATGGCACAGAGGCAGGCTCGGCTTGGAGAGGTGCACATCTGCCAATGACTGCTGGGGCTTATTCTTCTGCATAAGTGTACAGGAGAGACTAGAAGACACACTTCCTTTGAACAATTTCCTGTCCTGGTGGAGGTTGGGCTGGGCTCTGTAACTTTGGCCCCGGTCACACGGGCAGGAAACTGCGGGGGAGAAGCGTGGCTGTTTGCCCTGGGGCAAACTACTGCGCTGTTACACGATCAGACCTCCCGTGGAGGTTCCGTGGAGGTACCGTGGAGGTTCCATGGCAAGGGAGAGGTGCTGATCACAGGACAAGCCGGCGCGCAACAAAGAAGCGTGCGCCGCGGCAAACTGTTTGTTTTGTGTGTGTACACGACAAATGCGCATGCTCCGTTGGGTGCGTGTGCGCATCCACAGAGACTTGGACAAAAAAAAACCACCTTATTTGCAAGGGGACATGGGTGGGCACCAGATGCCACCGGAAACGCGATCAGACGCCCGCCCTTGCCCCGCAGTTTCTGGAAACTAGTACCTCCGAGGTACTAGTTTTTTGCCACGCAGTTTCGGCTGGAGGCCTCGGTTGAGCCACGGGAGTGCTACGCTTCCCAGATGTGCTGGTGAGATCGCGCCTGGAAACTCCGCCTGTTTTCCGTCTCACTTGTGTGGCTTCTGTTCCGTGTGACCGCAGCCATTGTCATTCTAAGAATCAGGACTGCATCTTTTTACCTGACCACAAGCCTCCTCATATACATTCAAATGTTTGCACAAAGCAAGCATCCATATGGTGGGGGGGAAAGTCTTTTAATTCTTAACATTCCAGTTTCAGTTTGGGGGGGAAATTGGCGAGGAACTGTGATGTCTGACTTGCACACAAAGAAATTAGGCAACTACCCCAAAAGAATAGACAGAAAGACAGATAGATAGACAGAGAGTGAGAGAGAGAGACTAACACTTTGTGGGGTGGAGGGTTTCCTGGCAGTTGACAATCTGGCATATTTACAAGAAGAGGAAGAAGAGGAGAAGGAGGAGGAAACTGGATTTATACCCTGCCCTTCACTCAGAGTGGCTTACAAACTCCTTTCCCTTCCCCTCCCCACAACAGACACCCTGTGAAGTAGGTGGGGCTGAGAGAGCTCTGAGAGAAGTGTCCTTGAGGGAACAGCTCTCACAGAACTATGGCTTGCCCAGGGTCATCCAGCAGCTGCAAGTGGAAGAGTGGGGAATCAAACCTGGTTCTCCCAGATTAGAGTCTACACACTTAACCACTACACCAAACTGGCTTAGAAGCTAGATTGAAGGGGGCAGGACAGAAAATGCAGACCAAGCAAAACTGGACAGCGAGAAGCAGACAGGCAGAGTGACTTCTTTGCTGGGACAGCTGCCTTGGAGAATTAAACATCCATCCATCCAGTTTTCTAGACAGCTGTTTTGCCCTGGGCAAATTCAGATTTGCCGAGGGCTGACTGAATTTGGTCTCCACACATGAGTGAGCAGGGAAGAAGAGCAGCAAAAAGCACACATTCATCAGCCTCCACCTGGGTGCCGGTAGGCAGCCCCACCCCCAGAACAAATGTGGCCTAAATTAGGGTTAATGTGACTAGCACCCCCCATGTAAACCGCCCAGAGACCCCCAAGGGGGTTAGGGCGGTATATCAAATCGAATAAATAAATATATTGAAGAAATTCCTGCTTCTCTTCACACTGCTGGCGCAGGCCAGACAGTGTTTTCTGTGATGTCATATTGTAAAAAAAAAAAGGTGAGGATTAGTCAATCACTCCTCCTGCAGGCAAAAGGGAGAACAACACAGTGTGCAGCATTTCACACACATACACAAATTGACTCTTATATGAAGGATCGATCAGAGCTCGCATGAATGCTGAGTTATGCGAATTCATCACAGAAGCCATGACCATGTCATGTAGACATTCGTCTTTATTACATTGCATATGAATTCTTCACAAATATTTTGGAGCTTTTTAAAAATCCTTCTCCATTTTAATTTGATATCTGAGAATTTGTGGTCAAAATTTATAGATTTAATATTGGTATTTCAATGCCAAATCTCCACAGAGATGGATGTCAATAGTTGCCATGATCATCATCAGAAATCCAATCAAATAAAAACCCTAACAGAGGATACTCAGACCTCAAGCTGTGCATTCAAAGGGAATCGCTCCCAAGATCACAGCCCTGCAGATATCATTAGAAGAATCTATTCAACTGCAAAATTACTTGAGACAGCAGAAAATTAACCTAAAAAAACTTGTCTTGAGGTCATGAAAGAAGCTATTCACTGTTAGCTTATTAGAATGTTTTTAAAGAATGGACATCTATGAGATAATGATAGATTTCTGGAGGCTCTCAAAGCACACTACCTTGGGGCACCATGAGGTTGGATCATATTTATGAATCAATTTGGTGTTAGGAAGCTGATACTCCTGCCTTGAAGAAGTGGGTAGGTACTTTCTGTTTCTTTGAACCCTTATTATTCAGATATCCTGAAGGTCACATTATATTTAGACAGGAAGTTATTTTTGCCTCTGCACTCTGGAGAGGCAGACTGCAGGTTTTTGTCTCAGTTCCCCATCAGATTTTACTACCGTGGGACTGGCTGCCACTGCTGTACCACGTGTAACAGAAATAATCAGCCTCGTCTTCAGCCTGGAGATAAACAATGGTTAAATAGCCAGTGTTGCCCGATTCAGAAACGCTGAATCGATCGGGAACCCCGGATCCCCTGCCGCTGCCATAGAAGAGAAATCGAGGGGCCTGTCCAGATCTCTGTTGAAGCCAGCCAAAGTGATTTTTGTTACCGCTGACAGTGCAGGAGAGTTTAGTCGTTTGTCCTGAAGATGTAGAATGTGAGGGAGGCTGAGTCAGAGTTAGTTGCGAAGAGACACCTTGACAAAGAAAAAAAGGGCAAAGAAAAGCAAAATCATGAGCTTGAGTCAATCAATCAATCAATCAATAGACCTTTATTGGCATATAATGAGCTTGAGTCTATTTCTGTGTTCTGAAGCATCACAAAATATTGTGGTTCCTTAACAGAAGCACAATATGGCTTTCTTTTTGTTGTCAATTTTGTATTTCCCGACACCTTACCTGTATAATAACTGAGGAGTATGACGAGAAATACGGCCCTGGTCATGGTGAAAGGCAAAAGGAGTCCAAATCTGTGGCGTTATCTACCTGAAGCCCTCTCCTTTCTTTCTTAAATCCTCCAGGATCAGACCAGTGGTTCCTCATGCAAATTTGTCCTTGACCTGGCTGAAAATACTACACCTCCTCTGTAGGGATGATCCTGTGTAGCCAAGCCAATGACTAAGGAACGTATTTGCATAAAGAAAACTTTTTTTAAAAAAGGAAGAGAAAAGGTCCCTTGCTTTGTCCAGGATAAAAATGAGGCTGTAGTGGCATAATTCGCAGTGATAAAGACTAAGAAGGGTAACTGGGAGTAGTATGATGGGGATAGATGAATCTGCAGAGGAGAAATAGGAGGGGATCGGGTAAAACTTTTCCAATCCCATATCCAAAAAGCTGAAAAGGGACAACTGACGAAGAGGAGTAGAATTTTCTCTAGCAAATTTCTCCAGCAGTTCCCCTGCCTCCAGTGAGAAGGGATCAGGTCTTTTCCCCATCAATGATCTTTCTCATGTCTGATAAGTATGTGTGTCTATTGAGTGGAGTCTCTGCTTCTATCCCTCTCCAGTCTCAGGGACAGGTAGGGTAGAGGAACAAACCTAGGACATTACCTACATTCACTCCTGGTCTCTAAAACCCTTCTGACTCACCACCAGCATGTGCCTTTGCCTCTCTCCCATACAGGGCAGGATACCTACTGAAAGACTTTGTATATACCCTTCTTTCCTGCCTGCCCACCAGTATCAGCAAACAAAACCACTGCCTGGTGAGCACAGCCCCAGAGAATGAAATACGGTTATGGAAATTCAGAATCCATGCTTGCACATTATTAGGAAGCCCTTCCAACATCCCTGTTACACACATGTCTGCTGAGTCATCTCCCCTTAATGCCCCTCTTGCTTCCCCCTCCCTGGGAAACTGGAAGGTTTCTCACAAATGTGTGCAATAACTCCATGGCAATTCAGAGCATTTATTGTATTTGAAAATGGGCATGATTTAACCTGAATCATATTTCTTTTTGACTGCATGTTGTCAGACCTCCTACATTTTCAAGTAAGCCTTGTCCATGGCTCTTATGACAGGCACTGATCAAATTTAACTTGAAATGCTTCTAAATTCTTCACTCTAGGGAGAAACAGTGAAAGTTTTTGTCTCAGTTCCCTCCACATCCCGTTCAATATGATACAGAAACTTCAACTTCTCCAAAAACCTGCAGCAAGAACGTTAAGAGCATTAATCTGCTATCCCTGTGCTGCAAGATCTCCAGTGGTTCACAGTCTGTTTTCCAAAGTGCTACTTTTGACCAATGAAATCATAAATAGTTTCAACCCCATTTAAAGCATTGGTCTTCAACCATACCATATCTGGAGCCCATCTTCAACTCCCAGGTGGCAATATGAGACCCACTGAACTTCAAGCATATGACAGGGATGACATGAAATCACTGTTACGTGGCAGGGAGAGAGAGAACCAGACTTATGACCTCACCAGTACCAAGGCCAGGATCATGGGCACCTGACCAGAGACCAAGGAACAAGGCACAGTAGCCAAGCACCAGGAGGTATACTCAACAACCCAAGGATCAAAGTCAAGGAGGAACCCTCACCTCCACTGAGTCACCTCATCTCATCCTATTTGTGTTCTGCATTTGGAGGTATATGCTGTTTTCCAGCTGTTGAGAATCAGATACATAATCAAATGTTTGAAACAATCTCCTAAATCAGGAGATTAGGAACTTTTTGGACTGGTGTCTCCAGCCCAATAGGAGTTGATGGATCTTGCTTTCTGTTGGTTGGATAATCATGTTGCTTGGCTCTGCCCACTGATGGTGTAAATGATATGGCACACAGTTCTGTCTTGCATTGATACTGAAGCACAAAAGAGAAGGGAATAAGTGGGATTGTCATAAGGTTTCTCTGAAGAGGTCAGATCCTAAATTTGGTCTCACTTCAAAGCGATCAGTTTTCTTTGCTTCAGTGCAAGCACCTGCTAAACTCAGGGCCTTGAAAGGGAAGGGAAAAGGTCTTTGTCTCAGTTCCCCTTGTAAATGTGTCACTGTTGAGTAACCATAGACACCATCAATGCACCACAGTAGTAATCAGCTTCATCTTCAACCTGGATGCTAGCAATGGTCAAGTAGCAAGTGGCAGGAGTTGTGCTCATGTAATTCTGCCCACTATGGAGAAACTGGAACAAAAGGTTTCTTTACAGCCAGGACAGCAAACTTTGGAAGGCAAGAGAATGCAAAATATTTTTTAAAAATAATTACTGCATAGTTCAAGAGGAGAGTTGAACCTCAACGGCTGGATCCAATGAATTGCCATGATGAGGCAACCTCCAGATAGCCCAGGTCTATATGTGTATTGTAATAGTCTATGAATCGTTAGCATCAGAAACATACAAAGCTGAATACAAATATTATTTCAAGTTCAAAAAACGTGTATCTATTTATAATATGTTCCTTATCCACCTCTCAGGGCTGTTGTGAGGCTAAAATGCTGGATGGGTATGACAAGAACATAAAAGGAAACCTACACTTTCATAATGGTACAGGGAGCTATACACCCTGGGATGAGGGTGTTATAGGAAGAGAACTATACAAAAATAACCAATAAAAATGGGTTGTCTTAACTGATGCCATTAAATTCCAAGCTGTTTCACAGCTTCTTGCACTTCTGCAAAAGTGGAAGATGTTCTGAGCTGGAGCAAACCTCATCCAATCACTTCCTGGCATCCTGACTCAGCAGCATTTCAGTGGCTTCTCTCCCACATTTAACATTTTGGGACAGACAAGACACCATGGAGACATGAGAGAGTCCAGGGTGCTCTTGGAGCCGTGTACTACCCAGGCACTTTCTGTCCTCACACGGTGGCATTGGTGGGGTGGATTATGTAGAGGGATGCATTTGGGGCAGAGGTGGATGCTCCTTTCTTGGAGAAGGAGGTGGGATTTCACAGCCTTTTTGTACATGCCAACAGCCCCATTCGAACAACATCAGGCTCACATCACATTTCACTCTGCAGTCACTCTTGCTTCCCCTCCCTGGGGAGGAAGAGTGCACGTTTTTGACGAAGTTCCTCATGAGATTTTACCACCGTGGCATTGGCTAGCCCCGCTGGGCCACATGTAACAGTAATAATCAGCCTCATCTCCAGGCTGGAGATTACCGATGCTTAGATAACCCGTGTTGCCTGATTCAGAAACGCTGAACCGATCGGGGACCCCAGTTCCCCTGGTGCTGCTATAGAAGAGAAACCGAGGGGCCTGGCCAGGTATCTGTTGAACCCAGCCAAAGGCATTCTTGTTACTGCTGATAGTGCAGGGGAGTTTCGTCGTTTGTCCAAGAGAGCCAGACTGTGAGGGAGGCTGAGTCAGGGTGTGCTGTGAACTGGCACCTTGGCAAGAAAGAAACAAAGGCAAAACCATGAGCTTGATTCCATTTCTCAGCTCCGAAATATCAGCAGACACTGTGTTTTCATGACAGAAATACAGCATTGCTTTCTTTCTGTCACCTTACCTGAGCCATAACTGAGGAGCGTGACGAGAAACAGGGCCCAGGCCATGGTGGAAACCAAAAGGAGACCGAATTTGGGGAGCTAGAAGTTGTCTAGCTGAAGCCCTCCCTTTTCTTTCTTAAATCCTCCAGAACCTGAAGAAGGGCTCCTCATGCAAATAGGTCCACGCCCACTGGCTTCTCCCAAAAAGGCTGCACTTCCTCTTGAGAGATGATCCACTGTAGCCAAACCCATGACTAAAGAACCCATCTGTGTGAAGAGGTGAACAAGAGAGATTTCCTTTTCCAGGATGAAGAAAGATCCAACAATATACTAACCAAATTCACAGTGGGGAAGGCAAAGTAGGGGAATTGTCAACAGAAATCCATTACCCCAGGAAAGATGGGATTCCCTTACAAGTAATGGGAGGATGGACGAGATTGCAGGGGGTAAGAGGGGTAAGAGGAACAATGCTTAATCCATCCAATAGCTAATACTTTGAAGGGATGTGCAGTGAGAGAATCCCTCTCCTGATTTCTCCAGCCAATTTTCTCCTGCAGTTCCCACGCACCCAGCCTCATTCCAGGATGGTAACAGTCTGGGAGGAAAGTATCCTGGCCATTTAATAGAGGCTTCATGTGTAGAAATGGGCAGACGCTCCCAGCCTCATTCCAGGATGGTAACAGTCTGGGAGAAAAGTATCCTGGCAGTTTAATAGAGGCTTTATGTGTAGAAATGGGCAGTTGAAGCAAT
>NW_015168247.1:0-6046 GCF_001447785.1 Gekko japonicus | reverse complement strand
TCATGAGCTTGAGTCAATCAATCAATCAATCAATAGACCTTTATTGGCATATAATGAGCTTGAGTCTATTTCTGTGTTCTGAAGCATCACAAAATATTGTGGTTCCTTAACAGAAGCACAATATGGCTTTCTTTTTGTTGACAATTTATTTCTTTTGTATTTCCCGACACCTTACCTGTATAATAACTGAGGAGTATGACGAGAAATACGGCCCTGGTCATGGTGAAAGGCAAAAGGAGTCCAAATCTGTGGCGTTATCTACCTGAAGCCCTCTCCTTTCTTTCTTAAATCCTCCAGGATCAGACCAGTGGTTCCTCATGCAAATTTGTCCTTGACCTGGCTGAAAATACTACACCTCCTCTGTAGGGATGATCCTGTGTAGCCAAGCCAATGACTAAGGAACGTATTTGCATAAAGAAAACTTTTTTTAAAAAAGGAAGAGAAAAGGTCCCTTGCTTTGTCCAGGATAAAAATGAGGCTGTAGTGGCATAATTCGCAGTGATAAAGACTAAGAAGGGTAACTGGGAGTAGTATGATGGGGATAGATGAATCTGCAGAGGAGAAATAGGAGGGGATCGGGTAAAACTTTTCCAATCCCATATCCAAAAAGCTGAAAAGGGACAACTGACGAAGAGGAGTAGAATTTTCTCTAGCAAATTTCTCCAGCAGTTCCCCTGCCTCCAGTGAGAAGGGATCAGGTCTTTTCCCCATCAATGATCTTTCTCATGTCTGATAAGTATGTGTGTCTATTGAGTGGAGTCTCTGCTTCTATCCCTCTCCAGTTTCAGGGACAGGTGGGGTGGAGGAACAAACCTAGGACATTACCTACATTCAGTCCTGGTCTCTAAAACCCTTCTGACTCACCACCAGCATGTGCCTTTGCCTCTCTCCCATGCAGGGCAGGATACCTACTGAAAGGCTTTGTATATACCCTTCTTTCCTGCCTGCCCACCAGTATCAGCAAACAAAACCACTGCCTGGTGAGCACAGCCCCAGAGAATGAAATACGGTTATGGAAATACAGAATCCATGCTTGCACATTATTAGGAAGCCCTTCCAACATCCCTGTTACACACATGTCTGCTGAGTCATCTCCCCCTGATGCCCCTCTTGCTTTCCCCTCCCTGGGAAACTGGAAGGTTTCTCACAAATGTGTGCAATAACTCCATGGCAATTCAGAGCATTTATTGTATTTGAAAATGGGCATGATTTAACCTGAATCATATTTCTTTTTGACTGCATGTTGTCAGACCTCCTACATTTTCAAGTAAGCCTTGTCCATGGCTCTTATGACAGGCACTGATCAAATTTAACTTGAAATGCTTCTAAATTCTTCACTCTAGGGAGAAACAGTGAAAGTTTTTGTCTCAGTTCCCTCCACATCCCGTTCAATATGATACAGAAACTTCAACTTCTCCAAAAACCTGCAGCAAGAACGTTAAGAGCATTAATCTGCTATCCCTGTGCTGCAAGATCTCCAGTGGTTCACAGTCTGTTTTCCAAAGTGCTACTTTTGACCAATGAAATCATAAATAGTTTCAACCCCATTTAAAGCATTGGTCTTCAACCATACCATATCTGGAGCCCATCTTCAACTCCCAGGTGGCAATATGAGACCCACTGAACTTCAAGCATATGACAGGGATGACATGAAATCACTGTTACGTGGCAGGGAGAGAGAGAACCAGACTTATGACCTCACCAGTACCAAGGCCAGGATCATGGGCACCTGACCAGAGACCAAGGAACAAGGCACAGTAGCCAAGCACCAGGAGGTATACTCAACAACCCAAGGATCAAAGTCAAGGAGGAACCCTCACCTCCACTGAGTCACCTCATCTCATCCTATTTGTGTTCTGCATTTGGAGGTATATGCTGTTTTCCAGCTGTTGAGAATCAGATACATAATCAAATGTTTGAAACAATCTCCTAAATCAGGAGATTAGGAACTTTTTGGACTGGTGTCTCCAGCCCAATAGGAGTTGATGGATCTTGCTTTCTGTTGGTTGGATAATCATGTTGCTTGGCTCTGCCCACTGATGGTGTAAATGATATGGCACACAGTTCTGTCTTGCATTGATACTGAAGCACAAAAGAGAAGGGAATAAGTGGGATTGTCATAAGGTTTCTCTGAAGAGGTCAGATCCTAAATTTGGTCTCACTTCAAAGCGATCAGTTTTCTTTGCTTCAGTGCAAGCACCTGCTAAACTCAGGGCCTTGAAAGGGAAGGGAAAAGGTCTTTGTCTCAGTTCCCCTTGTAAATGTGTCACTGTTGAGTAACCATAGACACCATCAATGCACCACAGTAGTAATCAGCTTCATCTTCAACCTGGATGCTAGCAATGGTCAAGTAGCAAGTGGCAGGAGTTGTGCTCATGTAATTCTGCCCACTATGGAGAAACTGGAACAAAAGGTTTCTTTACAGCCAGGACAGCAAACTTTGGAAGGCAAGAGAATGCAAAATATTTTTTAAAAATAATTACTGCATAGTTCAAGAGGAGAGTTGAACCTCAACGGCTGGATCCAATGAATTGCCATGATGAGGCAACCTCCAGATAGCCCAGGTCTATATGTGTATTGTAATAGTCTATGAATCGTTAGCATCAGAAACATACAAAGCTGAATACAAATATTATTTCAAGTTCAAAAAACGTGTATCTATTTATAATATGTTCCTTATCCACCTCTCAGGGCTGTTGTGAGGCTAAAATGCTGGATGGGTATGACAAGAACATAAAAGGAAACCTACACTTTCATAATGGTACAGGGAGCTATACACCCTGGGATGAGGGTGTTATAGGAAGAGAACTATACAAAAATAACCAATAAAAATGGGTTGTCTTAACTGATGCCATTAAATTCCAAGCTGTTTCACAGCTTCTTGCACTTCTGCAAAAGTGGAAGATGTTCTGAGCTGGAGCAAACATCCAATCACTTCCTGGCATCCTGACTCAGCAGCATTTCAGTGGCTTCTCTCCCACATTTAACATTTTGGGACAGACAAGACACCATGGAGACATGAGAGAGTCCAGGGTGCTCTTGGAGCCGTGTACTACCCAGGCACTTTCTGTCCTCACACGGTGGCATTGGTGGGGTGGATTATGTAGAGGGATGCATTTGGGGCAGAGGTGGATGCTCCTTTCTTGGAGAAGGAGGTGGGATTTCACAGCCTTTTTGTACATGCCAACAGCCCCATTCGAACAACATCAGGCTCACATCACATTTCACTCTGCAGTCACTCTTGCTTCCCCTCCCTGGGGAGGAAGAGTGCACGTTTTTGACGAAGTTCCTCATGAGATTTTACCACCGTGGCATTGGCTAGCCCCGCCGGGCCACATGTAACAGTAATAATCAGCCTCGTCTCCAGCCTGGAGATTACCAATGCTTAGATAGCCAGTGTTGCCTGATTCAGAAACACTGAACCGATCGGAGACCCCGGTTCCCCTGGTGCTGCTATACAAGAGAAACCGAGGGGCCTGGCCAGGTATCTGTTGAACCCAGCCAAAGGCATTCTTGTTACTGCTGATAGTGCAGGGGAGTTTCGTCGTTTGTCCAAGAGAGCCAGACTGTGAGGGAGGCTGAGTCAGGGTGTGCTGTGAACTGGCACCTTGGCAAGAAAGAAAGAAAGGCAAAACCATGAGCTTGATTCCATTTCTCAGCTCCGAAATATCAGCAGACACTGTGTTTTCATGACAGAAATACAGCATTGCTTTCTTTCTGTCACCTTACCTGAGCCATAACTGAGGAGCGTGACGAGAAACAGGGCCCAGGCCATGGTGGAAACCAAAAGGAGACCGAATTTGGGGAGCTAGAAGTTGTCTAGCTGAAGCCCTCCCTTTTCTTTCTTAAATCCTCCAGAACCTGAAGAAGGGCTCCTCATGCAAATAGGTCCACGCCCACTGGCTTCTCCCAAAAAGGCTGCACTTCCTCTTGAGAGATGATCCACTGTAGCCAAACCCATGACTAAAGAACCCATCTGTGTGAAGAGGTGAACAAGAGAGATTTCCTTTTCCAGGATGAAGAAAGATCCAACAATATACTAACCAAATTCACAGTGGGGAAGGCAAAGTAGGGGAATTGTCAACAGAAATCCATTACCCCAGGAAAGATGGGATTCCCTTACAAGTAATGGGAGGATGGACGAGATTGCAGGGGGTAAGAGGGGTAAGAGGAACAATGCTTAATCCATCCAATAGCTAATACTTTGAAGGGATGTGCAGTGAGAGAATCCCTCTCCTGATTTCTCCAGCCAATTTTCTCCTGCAGTTCCCACGCACCCAGCCTCATTCCAGGATGGTAACAGTCTGGGAGGAAAGTATCCTGGCCATTTAATAGAGGCTTCATGTGTAGAAATGGGCAGCTGAAGCAATTCACAGCACAGGGACGTTTTCAGCAGGGATGGTTCTCCTTGTGCCTGCACTTGTATTCCGCTGCTGCTTCCCCTCATTTCCGCAAACTTTTTGCAGTCCCCGGCACAAAAATGTAGTCTATTCCCTGTTGCTCTGCAGCATCCAATAGCTAATACTTTGAAGGGATGTGCAGTGAGAGAATCCCTCTCCTGATTTCTCCAGCCAATTTCTCCTGCAGTTCCCACGCTCCCAGCCTCATTCCAGGATGGTAACAGTCTGGGAGAAAAGTATCCTGGCAGTTTAATAGAGGCTTTATGTGTAGAAATGGGCAGTTGAAGCAATTCACAGCACAGTGACGTTTTCAGCAGGGATGGTTCTCCTTGTGCCTGCACTTGTATTCCGCTGCTGCTTCCCCTCATTTCTGCAAATGTTTTTGCAGTCCCAGGCACAAAAATGCAGTCTATCCCCTGTTGCTCTGCAGCACTGAACTTCCCTGTTTACGGGAATTCCCATGCTGCGCTGCAAGAGAGAGCAACCTGCATTTTTGCTCCTGGGACTGAAGAAACATCTGCGGAAATGAGGGAAAGCAGCAGCAGAATACAAATGCAGGCACAGGGAGAACTCTCTCTTGTGAAACCATCAGTGTTTGGCGGCCCTATGCCTTTGTGTTCTTCTTACTGTCTCTGTCTCACGGCTGGCTGGGATAAATGTTGTATGTTTGTTTTCAAGCCACAGGCTTCAGTTCTGGGAACTGGGTCTGTGCCTTACAAAAAAAAAACCCAACAGTTCATAAAATAGTTCCAGTTTTACTTGAAAAGAAATCCTTGCAAACAGCTTTGAAATGCAAAGAAAGTCAGCCGTTAGCCCAAAAGAAAGAAAAAAGTCACTCTGCTTGGTTTGTCTCTAGTCAGTTGGGAACCCTCCCTGTTTAGAGAATGAAGAAGCTGGACTGAAGGGGGGGGAACACAAAACTGCAAAGCAAGCAAAACTGGACGGGGAAATCACCCCCTTGGCCTGAAGTGGCCTCAGAACAGGGAATTTCACACAGAGATTCGCACCCCCAGGATCTACAACAGACATTCTTGGAATTACATTCTTGAATTTGCAGGGGAGCCCTGGGAGTAACAGGAAGAATGCTTAATCCATTCAAAATCCAACAGTTTGAAGGAATTTACGGGGAAGGGGGATTCACCTCCTCTTTTTCTCCAGCCAGTTTTCTCCGGTAGTTCCTGTAGACCCAGACCATTGTAGGGATGCCAGCAGACCTGGAGAAAGATGCCCTGTCCCTTGAATAGAGACTACAATCACACGAGTCTTTAGAACTGACATAGGAGCAAACGCCTGACGGATCAAAAGGGAGCGATCAGACAGCAAGATCTAGGAAACATCCTGCAGGCGTTGGCAACCCATGCTGCTCTACTACAGAGTTAAAAGACACCGGGGAATGTCCGGCCCTAACCAGTTCTGAAGGGTCACAGACAGACCTTCCCCTGTCTGATCATGCAAGCACACTCTCATGCCGTTGGGATGGTCTGATCATTCCATACTGACTCCATGCCATTCCCCCCCCCCTTTCACAGTATGCACATCATTGCATACTCCATAGGGGGCCCTCAGTGCGGAGGTGCGATTCCTCATTGATGTGCAAGGGAAATAAATGGTAAAAACATGACTCATCCACAGTTGCATCTGATCAC
>NW_015168246.1:17983-18616 GCF_001447785.1 Gekko japonicus | reverse complement strand
TCCAGGAGATCTCCAGCCTCCAACTGGAGTTTGGCAATCCTACGGTTACTACTCAATGGTGTGTATGAGTCCGATGTCAATGGGCAGACAGCACATGTGGGAGTCTTCTGTACTGCCATGTTGCTGTTGTACTGCACCTCCTCTTTGACAAGTAGGGAGAGAAGAGGAGGAGGAGGAGGAAGAGAAAGAAGAGAGATTGGATTTATACCCCACCCTTCACTCAGAGTCTCAGAGCAGCTTACAGTCTTCTTTTCCTCCCCCTCCCCATCCCCACGACAGACACCTTGTGAGGTAGGCGGTGGCTGGGAGAGCTCTTTCGAGGATGGCTCTTGAGAGAACAGCCCTGAAAGAACTTGTGACTGACCCAAAGTCAGACCAGCAGCTGCATGTGGAGGAATGGGGACTCAAACCCGGTTCTCCCTGATTAGAGTCCGTGCTCTTGACCACGACACCAAATTGACTCCAAGGGAGAGCAGTCGGAATTTTGGGCTCTTTCTGTAGCAGGAACTCCTTTGCATATTAGGCCACACACCCCTAATGTAGCCAATCCTCCAAGAGCTTACAGAGCTCTTCTTACAGGAGCTACTGTAAGCTCTTGGAGGATTGGCTACATTAGGGGTGTGTCACTTAATA
>NW_015168246.1:16298-17038 GCF_001447785.1 Gekko japonicus | reverse complement strand
CCATAAGTCAGCTGTGTAGAGGTAAAGGTTTCCCTTGCTTGAAAACCAGTCGAATCCGACTCTAGGGTTGCGGTGCTCATCTCCGTTTCAAAGCCGAAGAGCCAGCGCTGTCCGAAGACATTTCCGTGGTCACGTGGCCGGCATGACTGGATGCCGAAATGCATGGAACGCTGTTACCTTCCCACCAAAGCGGTACCTATTTATCTACTTGCAATTTCTTGCTTTCGAACTGCTAGGTTGGCAGGAGCGGGGGACGGAGACGGGAGCTCACTCCGTCACGTGGCACTCGGGTCTTGAACTGCCGCCCTACCGAACTTCCGGTCTGCAGCTCGGCGTCTTAACCTCTGAGCCACCGCAGGGCAAAGTCAGCTGTGACCCAACTGCAAATAAATAAATAAATAAATCAGCATAGGACAATGATGGTCCCAATTGAGTCTATTCTATTGCCAGGGTCATCCTCTATATAGTCCCTGACTGCAGTAGATCTATTCTGAATGTGTCTCTGCTTTTCTGGTGTGCTGTTGATTTCACAAGGGTATACATCTCCTTTATTTTCAACTACCACTCTTGTAACTTAGGAGTATTTTATTGTGGTGGTTGGTTTCCAGTTTGAGAGCCAGTTTGGTGTAGTGGTTAAGAGCGCGGACTCCAATCTGGGAGAACTGGGTTTGATTCCCCACTTCTCCACATGCAGCTGCTGGTATGACCTTGGGTCAGTCACAAGTTCTTTCAGAGCTGTT
>NW_015168246.1:3988-16251 GCF_001447785.1 Gekko japonicus | reverse complement strand
ACAGTCCAGTGGCACCTTTAAGACCAAGTTTTATTCAGGTACAAGCTCTCCCTCCTCTGCGAGGACAGATCTGCACGTCCCCCCCCCCAAACAGCTAGCAATCCAAAACAGTCCAGTGGAGCCTGAGCGGTAGGTGTTGCCTTCTGACACACTTCCGGTGATGTCAGGGGGTGTGGCATATGCAGATAAGTTATGCTGATGAGTCATGCTAATGAGCTCCTGCGCCTCTTTTTCTACGAAATGACCCCTGGCTGTGATGCCATTGAGGCCACTCTAGGAGAACTGATATCTGTGGTCTGGAGAGCAGCTGGAATTCTTGGAGAGCTCCAGGCCCTGCTTGGAGGTTGGCAACCCTCAATATGTGACAGTGGCGGAGGAGGCCTTCTTGTCACACAAGACTCTCCTCCCCATACATTTGCCAGTATAGTGTAGTGGTTAGTGTTCCAGACTAGGATCTAGGAGACCCAGATTTGAATCCTTCACTGGGTTAACTTCAACCAGTCTCAGGTGAATTTACCTCACAGCATCGTTGTTACAAAAAGAAAAAATATGGAGAAAAAAGAACAATGTTGTAAGCTGATTTGGGTCTCCGTTGCTGAAAATGGAGTGGTACACATTTCTAAATAGATAAATAAAAATGGAAGGGTATGTATTTTACTCTGAAGGAGGAGGAGGATTGGATTTATACCCCGTCCTTCACTACCTGAAGGAGTCTCAGAGGGGTATACAATCTCCTTTCCCTTCCTCTCCCCACAACAAACAACCTGTGAGGTAGGTGGGGCTGAGAGAACTCTTTTGAGGATTGCTCTTGAGAGAACAACTCTGAGAGAACTGTGGCTTTTCTAAAATTGTGAGCAAGCAACTTGGCTGCTGCATAAATTAGTTTGCTCTGGAGCCATCCTTCTTGAGCTAAGACAAAAATGGGTGAGCTGGAGACTAAAAAACTGTGAGCTAGCTCACACTAACTCAGCTTAGAGGGAACACTGCCTGTGAGGTAGTTGGGGCTGAGAGAGCTCTTTTGAAAACTGCTCCTGAGAGAACAGCTCTGAAAGAACTTATCACTGACCCAAGGTCACCCAACAGGCTTCATGTGGAGGAGTGGGGAATCAAACACCTGGTTCTCCCAGATTAGAGTCCGTGCTCCTAACCACTACACCAAACTGGCTCTCTTAATGGTCAAAGAAACACACCAAAGAGCATTAAACCACCGCTCCTTTCATGCTTCTTCTCATCCTTTCAGCTGCGGGCTCCTTTTCAATACTGGATCCACGAAAGGAGAAAATCACGCTGGAACAACTGATTGAGGAGTGGGGAATCAAACACCTGGTTCTCCCAGATTAGAGTCCGTGCTCCTAACCACTACACCAAACTGGCTCTCTTAATGGTCAAAGAAACACACCAAAGAGCATTAAACCACCCCTCCTTTCATGCTTCTTCTCATCCCCTCAGCTGCAGACTCCTTTTCAATACTGGATCCAGGAAAGGAGGAAATCACGCTAGAACAACTGATAGTGGTGAGGCGAGGCACGAGAGAAGGCACAGAGAGCCTTCCCTGGGTACTTCA
This sequence comes from Gekko japonicus, assembly GCF_001447785.1. Lineage (NCBI taxonomy): Eukaryota > Metazoa > Chordata > Lepidosauria > Squamata > Gekkonidae > Gekko > Gekko japonicus. The sequence continues at coordinate 14,687 of NW_015168246.1, read as the reverse complement.
GTTATTGTCAGACTTCCGCCCATATATTTTATAAATGACTGGGTCCATCATAGGAAGGATGAGCCCCCTCACATCCACGTTGGTCCTACACTAACCACCGACGAACGTCTGAAGTCTGTGCCAGATTATCTCTGCTTGGCACCATTCAGCTATTAGCAGAGGCTGAGGTTTCACCCCCTGCCGTGAAATCACCTGCCTCCTGCTGCGCTTGAAACCCCCATGTGTGGAGTCTTGCTTTTCTTTAGGTTGGCAGATACCAGACTGTGGCTGACAGTGATGTTTGCATGCAATGCTCTCTTAGAAACTTGGGCTTCCCCCCCTCCCACAACTGAGGGACGCTGGGGGCTCTTCTCCTCAGCCCGGTCACCTCAGACAGCATGGGCACATGTCTCTGTCTGCTGTCTTAAGAGGCTAGCGTGGCAAAAAGAGAGAGAGAGAGATCAAAATAGCAGAAGCTCTTGGTATTTTTTTTTTACATAATGATATTTGAGGCAGCGTGTGTTTGTTTTTGTCGTTCCCCCCCCCCTCCTCGGTCTCTTCGAGCACTTTACGGGAGTGGGCAGCTATTGTAGCGCCAGAGGCACAGTGCAGTTAAGAGATTTGCCTATGGTCCTTTGCCAAGGCAGCATGGAGTTGGGAACAGTCTGGGCTCTCCTAGTACCCTCCCTGTGGAGCTGAGTATTGGACGAAAAAAACAGATTTAACCTTCAGAGCTTGCTCCCCGGGCCCATCAGACCGGTCCATCCCAGACATGCCATAGATTTATAGGCCTCTGCCTCAGGGCACTTTCCATCCACTGGCTTTAATCAGTGAATCATGAAGTTTTCATCTTGTTACTTTGCATCTGCCCCCATTTTTCACTCATATCTGCAAAGGGCTGCCGTAGTGTGCGTGCTTTATTTGGAGCGGCTGTTCTTGTGCTGTGTGTCTCATCAACTTGGCAGTTTGCAGTTCGTTTCAAAGGAGACCCAAGGAACTAAGGCCCAATCTGCATGTAGCATTTGCTCCGCTGTTTCACCAAACCTACGCTGGAACGGATATTCCCAGGGGTCTTGTTGTAGAAAAAGAGCTGCCGGAGCTCATTAGCATAACTCATTAGCATAACTTATTTGCATATGCCACGCCCCCTGACATCACCGGAAGTGACAGAAGGCCACACCCCCTGACATCACCGGAAGTGTGTCAGAAGGCCCGGCTACTTACCCTCCTGCTTCATCCTCATTCCCAAACGGAATGAGGATCGAAGCAGAGGGCGGGGTAAAGAAGGGGGCGGGGCTTCACCACGTGACCGCCCCGCCCCCTAGAGGTTCTCTTCCGGAGCTCCGTACCTGAGAGCTCCCCCCCGACTAGAGCCCTGGATATTCCCCTCTGCATTGATTGTCGGATTTTATGGCCCAAGGACATCAGAAATATAAAATCTTGGCCTAATTTTTACTGCTGCCCCTTATTTATTTAACATTACCTATGAGCCCTATAGATGGGCTTTTTCCAGAGCCCATTTTGAGGCACGCCCTTCCGCTGTACTGCAAGATAAATTCACTCGAGTCCCAATGCATGAACGTAGATGCCCATGTATGGCTAATATGGTGGAATCGGTTACTCATGTCCTCCTGTTCTGCAGATTCTATCAGGAGGAACGAGATCATCTTATGCAGCCCCTTCTGTCTCGATTTGGCCCTCTGCAATCTTATCTTGATTTTAGGCCAGAAGTACTTCGTAAATCCCTCCGAGAAGACGTCCAGAGCTCAGTGACTTACGCTGTGGCAAAATTTTGTTTCTTAGCTATTAGGAAACATAAACTTATTTTAGCTGAAAAAATTGTATGATTCTCTTATTAATGCAATTTTATTTTAGTGATTTTATTAATTTTCTCTTGTTAATGTTTTTATACTATTGCTATGTTATTACTGTTTTAATCTTTCTTATATCCAGGAGTCATTTCCTGCAGGAGTGCACAGGAGTGGAGCTCTGGCAGTAAAGAGCCCAGGGGGTGGGCACATGCAAGAATCCCCACCCCCTGCTCCCAGCAGCCCTCAGTCAGAGCAAGAAGCAGCCAGGTAAGTTGCAGAGCTCCCCCCAGCCCCCTGGTCCAAAACAGTCCAGTGGCACCTTTAAGACCAAGTTTTATTCAGGTACAAGCTCTCCCTCCTCTGCGAGGACAGATCTGCTCTTTTTCTACGAAATGACCCCTGCTTTTATCAGAATTGCATTGTTTTACTGGTTCTTGCTGTAATAAATTAGATCGATCAGATTTTATGGCAGTGTCTGAATGTGGTTTTGAGCTGCATCTTTTTGCGTTCCAGTGTGAGTTTGGTAAAACAATGGAGCAAATGCTTGATGCAGAACGGGCCAACCAAATTCAAATATCCCCCGGGGTCAACACCATACTGACTGAAGAGTCACCCTTGAATGGCCATAAAATGGCCATTAATCTATGCAGATGGCTACCATAAAAACGGCATGCAGTCTGGACACCACCATAAAATCCAACAATCAATCAAAGTGAAAGTGGCATGCAATGTAGACCGGAATTTCTGTTCCAGCATAGGTTTGGTAACATAGTGGAGCGAATGCTAGATGCAGACTGGGCCTAAGGGTGGAACTTTCTCCTAGCCTAAGACAGCTTTTACAGCACTATTTCTCCTTCTGAGGTAACCCTCTTCCTAACCACATCCAAAGCCATTCACATGATGTTTTGGTAGGTCAGATGGTCACCTTGAACATATGAAGCTGCCTTATAACTGAATCAAACTCTTGGCCCATCAAGGTCAGTAGTGTCTACTCACTGGCAGCGGCTCTCCAGGGTCTCAGGCAGAGGTCTTTCCCATCACCTCCTGCCTGGTCCTTTTAGCTGGAGATACAGAGGATTGAACCTGGGACCTTCTGCATCCCAAGCAAATGCTCTGCCACTGAGCCACAGCCGCTTCCGTCAGTGAGAGCCAGTTTGGTGTCGTGGTGAAGTGCGCGGACTCTAATCTGGGAGAACCGGGTTTGATTCCCCACTCCTCCACTTGCACCTGCTGGATGACGTTGGATAAGCCATAGCTCCGTCAGAGCTGTTCTCTCAAGGACAGTTCTTGAGAGCTCTCTCAGCCCCACCTACCTCACAGGGTGCCTGTTGTGGGGAGGGGAAGGGAAAGGAGTTTGTAAGCCGCTCTGAGACTCCGAGTGAAGGGTGGGGTATAAATCCAATCTCCTCCTCCTCCTCCTTCTTCTAAGGAAAACAAGTGGGGGGGGCTAGCCTAGAATTTTCCATCTGTGCTTATTTTCTCTTTGGAGAGAACTTTTAATGTAAGGGACCATTCAACAATGTGATCAGCTTCCTGGAATCTGCCTACATGTCGGACATACTGGAGTTTAGTAAACTTATTTTCTACCTACGTGTCGGAAATACTGGAAATTAGTAAGCTTATTTTATTCCATCTTTACCTCCTGCCTGATCCTTGTAACTGGAGATGTCAAGGATTGAACCTGGGACTGACTGCATGCCAAGCAGATGCTCTGCCCGTGAGCCGCAGGTATCAAGATTCTTCTGTGTGGCTTTTGAGTGCAACAAAATGTCATGTGTGAATACAATGTAATTCACTCATCCAGTTGACTCCAAACTATGTGACGCTGAAATAAATATACCGCTCAGTTTGAAAATAGCTTTTTAAACTAGGGAAGTTATGCAAATGTTGATAGTCATCGTCATCATGCTGTGTCTCTAGTCCCTTTATAAATGTATGGATTCTACAGCATTGTGTATAAGCAACAGCGCTACCAATAAACCAAAGAAACTGGTTAAATATCTGCCTTTTGACTGTTGATCACTTAAATATATTTAAATATATTGCCAGAATTTCATGCCTGGTTTTAGCCGCTGAAGGAAATAAAAAATAACTTTATATTTAATAAGCAAACACTAATGTTCATTGGTATACTCTTTTTCATTCCATATTATCACTAGGCATTCTGAGATCTTCAACATGAGAATGAATGTCGGGCAGATTTACTGTTCTTGAACTCCCATTATTACATTATGAGATGAGCTCCTGATTAGATCACTTTCCTGTTCTCTACAAAGTTTGTCTCGCGTATAATGCTGTGCTGAGTAAGTTTGCCCTTGTTCTACAGAGCTATACTGTTAAGAGTTTGTGGTTGTTTTTCCCAGTCTAAGAACTAAGTATCTCCCAGTATCATGTTCTGATCATTAAACTAACTGACTTATATTGCAAAGTATGGAATTGCTTCCAGTTCATCCACTCTTGGCTCCTACACAGTTTGATACATCCTTTAAATAAAAGATTTCAGATAGATTGCATTGTCAGTGGCATCTACTTAAGTAGTGGTCATATGAACTGATTACAAGTTTTCTTGGGGGCATGGAAAGACACCAGAGGCACACAGAGACATCAAAATAGTGAGTCAACTCACAAATCTAAAATATTTTTTTCCCTTATGCACCATTTAAAAATTAAAAATAGTAGTAGATAGTAGGGGGGGGACTGCTGCTGAAAGGAAATGGTGTAGTATGAAGAACCACTGTACTGATTACAAGTTTTCTTGGGGGCATGGAAAGACACCAGAGGCACACAGAGACATCAAAATAGTGAGTCAACTCACAAATCTAAAAAAATTTTATTCCCTTATGCACCATTTAAAAATTAAAATAGTAGTAGATAGTAGGGGAGGACTGCTGCTGAAAGGAAATGGTGTAATATGAAGAACCACTGAAACTATACAAATCAGATGCATCTGAATTAGATCAAACACACTCAAAGAGCTTGATAAATATTCCATGCCCTACTCTTGACTGGCAAATACAACATGAGCTGAATAAGTGGGTATTTGAGTATAACTGGTTATGGGTAGTCCATCAGAACCAACACTAGGATATTGTGTTATAGTCAGGGGTCATTTCATAGAAAAATAGATGCAGGAGCTCATTAGCATAACTCATTAGCATAACTTATTTGCATGTGCCACACCCCCTGACATCACCGGAAGTGTGTCAGAAGACAACACCCATCACTCAGGCTCCACTGGACTGCTTTGGATTGCTAGCTATGGGGGACGGGGACGTGCAGAGCTGTCCTCGCAGAGGAGGGAGATCTTGTACCTGAATAAAACCTGGTCTTAAAGGTGCCACTGGACTGTTTTGGACCGGGAGGACGGGGTGGGGGCTCTGCAGCTTACCTGGCTGCTTCTTGCTCTGACTGAGGGCTGCTGGGAGCAGGGGGTGGGGCTTGTTGCATGTGCCCACCCCCTGGGCTCTTTACTGCCAGAGCTCCGCTCCTGTGCGCTTCTACAGGAAATGACCCCTGGTTATAGTAGTAAGCATTTGCCTCATGGATTTTTCTGTCCGCACAGGAAAATCAGGGGTGAATGACTGATATTACAATACCTAATGATGTACAGATCCTCTCCAAGACAACCACAATAGTCATGTCTTATGGCCTGCCAAGTCCAATTCTTATTTTTGCATTCCCGGGTGACCTGATTCTGGTCTGTTGGATCACAAGTTATGCAGGCCTGGCCAAAAGCCTTTTGTTGTTTAATATGCTGTCGAAAGAGGTTAACAGAGCAATCTTAAGCAGAGTTATAGCCTTCTGTTCCTCTTGACTTCAACCGACTGATAAAGGTGCAACTCTCTTTAGGACTGCAATGTAAAGTTTGCAGCCCTGATCAGGAGGTATTCAGAAGCAGTGCGGTAACTGCGTCAAGTCTGTCAAAGCCGAACAAAAAATAAAATTTAAAAAATCCAGTGGCGCCTTGAAGACTAGCAACATTTATTTCAATGCCAGCTTTCACGAGCCGCAGCCCACTTTGTCAGAGAGACGGATCGTCTGACACAGGGGGGCGACAACTCTCACAAGCTCATATTGAAATAAATGTTTTTATTCTTCAAGGTGCCACTGGACTTTTTTTATTTGAAAGCAAAGCAGCTCCTGTTTCTAAAATAAAACGTGCCTGTGCACAAACCGTGTTTTCCAGCGCATAAACTCCGAAGTGCAAGCTGCTCATTTGCCCATGGTTCCATGTGAATGCATTGGAGATGGAAATGGGGACGGCGGAGGACTCTGGCAGATAATATTTAGCCTCCAGCTCAGGATAAGAAAGGGGGGGGCAGTGTAAGTGGTGGGAGATTTGTTTCCTGTCCCAGCTTTGTTGTGCAGCAATGGCAAGAGTGTATTCCCTCCAATGTATGGGGTAGGCTAGAGGCAGGGATCATTTCCTGCAGGAGCACACCGGAGTGGAGCTCTGGCAGTAAAGAGCCCAGGGGGCGGGCACATGCAACAAGCCCCACTCACTGCTCCCAGCAGCCCTCAGTCAGAGCAAGAAGCAGCCAGGTAAGTTGCAGAGCCCCTCTTCCCCGGCCCCCCAGTCCAAACCAGTGGCACCTTTAAGACCAAGTTTTATTCAGGTCCAAGCTCTCTCTCCTCTGCGAGGACAGATCTGCACGTCCCCCCCCAATAGCTAGCAATCCAAAACAGTCCAGTGGAGCCTGAGTGGTGGGTGTTGCCTTCTGACACACTTCTGGTGTTGGCAGGAGGTGTGGCACATGCAAATAAGTTATGCTAATGCGCTCCTGCACCTCTTTTTCTACGAAATGACTCCTAGCTAGAAGAGACATGGAATGGAGATGGGGGCCTACGGGTGAGCGTGATGAACAATGGGAGATTGAATGCTCTGCATGAACAGCAAGAAAAACTAGGCTAGAATACACCAGAAAACCCCAATTTACTGGAGCCAGAATGTGGACATGAATACAGGGCCTCGTATTCCCCTGTGCTGGCTGTCCGTTCCACTTTCAAATGCAGCCTTCAAATGCCCTTTGTATGGATGTCTCTGCTGGCAATTCGGCCTTCTGCATCCCGATCCATTCTTATTATGATCTCGGGGCACTTTATTTTTTCCCCCTCCCGTTTGACGAAGCTCTTTTCTAAATGAATCAAAAAGAATATGAGTTCTTTCATGAAGTAAAGAAATCAATAAGATAAGCAATGGGGAGAGAATGACTGAACTCACAATGGCGGTGGGGGGGGGGAAGGATCCGGCCTTGCAGGAAGAAGGAACGGCGGAGGAGCCAAAAATAGCCGCTGTCTTCCTGTGCTGATCTAATTAGAGATTAGGTATGTGCGTGGAAACAACAGCATCATATTAGTAGGCTGTGTGTGGACATGAATCCATTTTCTTTGTAAGCGGAATGACATGTGTTCTGAGACTCTACAAAAGGGTACGTGGAATTGCACGCATTCCAGAATTCCACAAAACTGCAGAAAGACCACATAAATGTGTACTGGCCACTGAACTCAGCACACCAAGAACTTCACCTTTCCCTTTCTTATGGAAGGAGGAGGAGGAGGAGGAGGAGGAAGAGGAGACTGGATTTATACCCTGCCCTTCACTTGGGGCCTCAGAGAGGCTTACAATCTCCTTCCTTTCCTCTCCCCACAATAGACATCTGGTGACGTAGGTGGGGCTGAGAAAGCTCTCAGAGAACTGTTTAAGAGAACAGCTCTGGGAGAACTGTGGATGACCCAAGGTCACTCAGCAGCTACATGTGGAGGAGTGGGGAATCAAACCCATTTCTCCCAGATTAGAGTCCGCATGTTTAACCACCACACCAAACTGTATAGATAGGCTTCAAAGTGTATGGGCCAAATGTTTAAAGATAGGTAAAGGTAAAGGTTCCCTTGCTTGAAAGCCAGTCGAATCCGACTCTAGGGTTGTGGTGCTCATCTTCGTTTCAAAGCCGAAGAGCCAGCGCTGTCCGAAGACGTTTCCGTGGTCATGTGGCTGGCTTGACTAAACACCAAGGTGCACGGAACGCTGTTCCCTTCCCACTGAAGTGGTCCCTATTTATCTACTTGCAATTTCTTGCTTTCGAACTGCTAGGTTGGCAGGAGCTGGAACTAGAGACGGGAGCTCACTCCGTCATGCGGCACATTCGGGTCTTGAACTGCTGAACTACCGACCTTCCACAGCCTGCAGTTCAGTGTCTTAACCACTTGAGCCACCGCAGCTCTTTAAAGATAGGATAGACAGCCAAAGAACAGGGTTTTCTCCTTGATCCTCATGACGAGAAGAAACCGGATAAATCATGCAAACTGAAAGATGGCCTTTCATCAGCTGCGAAAGGAATCCCTGGCATCTCCAGCTAATGGCTCTCAGATGTCAAATGCATCTTCTCTGCCAAGGACCAGATAACAACTGCCAGTCAGACAAGACAACTCTGCCCTGCCTGGTTTAGGGATGCCAGCCTCCAGGCGGGACCTGGGGATCCCCCAGAATCACAGCTCATCTCCAGACTACAGAGATCAGTTCCCCTGGAGAAAATGGATGCTTGAGAAGGTGGTCTGCATGCCATTGTATCCCCCTGAGGTCCCTGTCCTCCCCAGGCTCCACCCCCAAATCTCCAGGAGTTGTGCAACCTCAAGTTGGCAAAACCTCCCCCCAACCCCTGCTGCTGGACAAGGAGGATCTGGCAACTCTAGCCTAGTCTGATTTGGCACAAGGCAATTCCATATGTTTGCATTCCAAAATCCAGCTTACCTTGGTGCAGAATTTGAGTTATTTCGTTACTGTCCATAGCATTTTCAACATTGTTTTAAGCTCAGAATATACACAGCTGTGTTGAAAAGATAAGCAAATACTTATCCACCCCACACACACACCTTCCTGAATTGGTTTGTCCATTACACGTCGCAGGTACCCTTTTTGCATATTGCTTCTGGAGACAGCTGATTGGTGCATTGTCGTGGAGCCAAAAAACCAGGCCAGAAAAGCCGCCTATGAAGCTTTCATTGAATTTCGAAAACCTGATGCTTTGATTGGAATCTCTCCATTTTGATTTTTGCCTCTCCCTCGCTTGAATCAAGATGGGAGCGTCTAAGATGATGGTGACGGGGAAAAATGTGAATTTTTAAAAATCTGATTTGTGTGTCCATAAATAAGCACTACGTATACAAGTTATGGATAAATGGCATTCAGGAAACCAATCCTTAACAAAAATGAAGGGCCCCCAAACTCTTTGGAATGGCCACGTATAAAAACAAAAAGAAACCGGATACAATGAAATTTACTCATTCCTGTTTTCATGATAGGTAACAAAGTTTACTTGAAATGGTAACTGGAATTCCAAAGCTGATCTGTCCTGTAGGCTCATGATGAACAACTACAAGAACACTCTAAACACTTACTAGAAACTAGGATTGCCACTTCCAGGCTGGGAAATACCTGGAAATTTGGGGGGGGGGAGGTTGGAGCCTGAGGAGGCAGAGTTTGGGGAGGGGAGGGACTTCATTGGGGTATAATGCCATACAGTCCACCCTCCAAAGCGGCCATTTTCTCCAGGCCAACTGTTCTCTGTTGCCTGGAGATCATTTGTATTAAGATCTTCAGCCATATTGAACATTTACTTGATATATCGCTTCCCACCCATGTCTAGGGTGTGAGGTTGGTAGGTTCCCACAGGAAGGAAATCTCAAAGGCTGTGATTTCTCCTACCTGTATTTCCCTGAGAGCCAGCTTGATGTAGTGGTTAGGAGCGCGGACTCTATTCTGGGAGAACTGGGTTTGATTCTCCCACTCCTCCACATGAAGCCTGTTGGGTGACCTTGGGTCAGTCATAAGTTCTTTCAGAGTTGTTCTCTCAAGGGCAGTTCTCCATTGAGCTCTCCCAGCCCCACCTACCTCACAGGGTGTCTGTTGTGTGGAGGGGTGTGGAGAGGAAGGGAAAGGAGATTGTAAGCCGCTCTGAAACTCCTGTGAGTAGTGAAGGGCAGGGTATAAATGCAATTTCTTCTTCTTGTGAATGGAACATACTTTAAAATAGCAGTTTTACTTGACATCAGTCTTTTCCCTCCTTCTGTTGTTCCCCTCATAATCAAAATTTAGGGTTGGGTCCAAAGGAAGGAAGACTTCCAGCAACCAGAGAAGCTCAGGGCTGGTTCCTCACTGTGCTCTACCAAGCTGTCGCATGTATGGTTTGGTTGGAGAACCAGTCCTGAAAGAACCATCCATCAGCAAATTGTGGCTCTTCTACCCAGAGAAAGGTTTCTTACACCAGTGGATGGTTCCTTGCTGTACAGGATCCTACCCCCACGCCTGTCCAGGAATGAGGGGAAAACTCCTGTATTTTTACACAATACCCATAACAACAATACCCAGCTCAGGCACCTCCTCAGAGATACTCTCTTTTAAGGCTCAATGGTAGCGTGTAGCCCAGCTAGGCACAAGGAATCTAGGCTTAGAGTCCAGTTACTCATCAGCAGACAGTATTTATAAACAAGAGTAAAATTTATTTAGCACAGAACTTGCAATCAGAACTAGCAAGGGTTACAAAATAACAAAACTTATGTCCCTTGGCCCTAACTAGACATTAGAGGTATGCATAATTACCAAGACAGGAACAGTTATCCATGCAGCATAGTCCATAGTAAGAGTTCCATAGCTCCAAGGGATGTGGAGCAAGAAGTCCATCTCTGTAAGCATGCAGCCATGCTCAGCTCCAAAGCAACTCTTTGTCTCTCCCAGAGAGCACATGGCAGATTCAGGGTACATCCAAGAACACAGAGAGAGAGCAAGGGAAAAAAGTGAGCTCCTCTCTAAGGGTTAGCCAATTTGAACCCCAATCTCATTATGACCGGCCCTGGCCAGTAGCCAACCACAATGAGACAGGTACTTTCCAAATTTGGGGTTGTCATGGTAAATG
>NW_015168246.1:0-3284 GCF_001447785.1 Gekko japonicus | reverse complement strand
AAAATTACAAGCATTCGTTCAGAGCTTGGAATGTGTTGATTCCAAGCTCACAGCTCCTTATCTCCCTCGCTACTGCCAAGGTCAAATTGACTGCATCATTAAGCAGTACCTCATGCTCTTAGCACACAAATACCTTTGGGTTTCCAATTTCCAGGCAGGAGAATAGTGATTTATACTGCACTGCTTTCCTACATGTCATCCCTTTTTATTGTTTTAATGTGAAAACCCCTTTGCTAAGGTAGCTTCACCATGAACTCAGCACAACAGCAGATGTGTCCTCCATGTAGGAACAACGTTAAAACTCCCAGGTTTGCCTCGCAAGAGCGAACAACATTGCTCCTACATTCCATCCGCCTTGTGCAATTAGCTAGGTTCCCAATTTCCAGGTGAACAGGCATGAAAACAGTGAATTCATGCGGGTTTGCCACGCAGTCTGCACTGCCCTCCTACATCTGTATCCTTACTGACAGGCTCCGTCTGTGTGATCGCGCTGGCATGGCTTTTCCCTCTGGCCGTGGTCGTTGAAGCGCAGGCACCGAGGGACGAAACTGTGGTGTGCCACCAAGGAATCTGATTGCATTCTGGTGGGTCTCACTGCGCTGGCGCAAATAGCTGCACCTCCCCCCCCCATGTTATCTGGCCCGTGTGACCAGGGCCTCTGTCATGTTAACTTCTTTGGTGGGGAAAATAATGCATAAACACATGAAGCTCTCTTATGTTGAGTCAGATGCTATCAAAGTCAGTATTGCCTACTCTGACTGGTAGCAGCTCTCCAGGTACTCAGGCCAAGGCCTTTCCGATCCCCGGCTATCACCTCCTTTGAACTGAAGAGGTCAAGGGTTGAACATGTGACCTTCGGCATGCAAAGCAGATGCTCTGTTACTGATCCATGACCCCACCCCAGCTATGCTGCCATAGGGGTTGGGATGTTCTTTCAGTGTCTGTGTAAATTGCTTTCACATTCCTCTCTCTGCTCTGCGCTGAAATGCTTATCTCTAAAGAAGTACAGGTGGTGGTGTGTGTTGTCTGCCTTCCAGGCCAGCCGTGGGAGCCAGACAATTCCCAGCTTCGCATAGTAAAGCTTGCTGGCTCTAGCCTGTGCGCTGGGGGGGTGCATAGGAATGCCCTATATCTCATTAGGTTCAAGAGGCAACTGCTATTCTTAACAGTGACTCTGTTAATTCATCTATGGCTCTTCAATAAAAGTATAACCTTTCTACAGAAGTGTGTACTCCGTTGTTGGCTGTGGGTTCTGACAATAGCCTGCTCTCATCAGGACCTAATTTATTTTTTACTTCCCTGTTGCAAGCTACTAAAACGTTGTTCTTTGTAACTGAGAATGTACACTACTGGCAGAGTCACCCTGTAAAGCCGTGGCTCTTAAAGGTTTGAACATGTCTAGATAGAATTCTGTTCTAATCTTCACTTGGTAAGAGCTTTTTTAAAAATGTCACACTTTTGAACTTCTCTTTCACATTGTTATCAATCTCTGTTCCTGAATTAGTCATGGGAAAGAGCAGGTAGAGAAATAGGTACTTTTCTCCCTTTCTCACAATACAAGAACTCGTGGGCACTCCATGAAACTGCAGAGCGGTCGGGTTAGAACGGATAAAAGGAAGTACTTCTTCACCCAAAGAGTGATGAACACATGGAATTCACTGCCACAGGAAGTGGTGGTGGCTACAAGCATGGACGGCTTCAAAAGGGAATTAGATAAGCATATGGAGCAGAGGTCCGTCAGTGGATATTAGCCACAAGGTATAGATAGGGGCTCTGGGGCAAGGGATGCTCTGTCTTCTTGGTGCTTGGGGGGGTCAACAGTGGGAGGGCTTCTAATGTCCTGGCCCCACTGCTGGACCTCCTGATGGCACTGTTATTTCTGGCCACTGTGTGACACAGAGTGTTGGACTGGATGGGCCTTTGGCCTGATCCAACATTGGCGTCTCTTATGTTCTTATGTTCTTATGTTCTTATTAATTACCTTGTATTTGTTATTATGTTTCCAAAAAATTATATATAATTTCCAAATTTTCCAACAAACAAATCACAAACAAAACATATACAAATCACAAACAAAATATATATAAAAGAAAAGTGGACATGAGGAAGGTCCCAACCTTTGTAGAGGTATCGGGGAGTCTTTGAGATGGGCCTTTCCATCATATGTTTGGTTACTTCTGTGCAAAGGTCAGTTAATATAATAAGTGTAAGCAGCATGCTCTCTTCTTGTATTTTTGTGAAATTAGATTATTGCTGGTTTTAACTCTGTAAGCCATTTTGATCAGGATAAAAGCAGAAAGTTACCATCTTGAACGGCACCTACTGATCTTCCATCCACTGAAGTCCTTTTAAGGCTTCAGCATATTCAATTTCAATCCAATTCAATTTTATTATATTACGGTCCACAACCAGATCCAGTTAAAAAAAAACCTCAATAAGTATTCAGGTAGGCTTCAGCATATGGTGTTTCTTGAACACTCAGGGCCCAAATCAGCACAGTTCTTTGCGGAACCAGATCCAGTTAAAAAAAAACCTCAATCATTATTCAGGTAGGCTTCAGCATACGGTGTTTCTTGAACACTCAGGCCCAAATCAGCACAGTTCTTTGCGAAGTGATTTTTGAACAGGCTATTCGGCTATCCTCTTTGAGGAGCTTCATTCCCAACCATTCAACGGGACTCCTCTGTATTTTGCTTTGGGCCATACAAATGCTAGAACGGAGCCATTCAGCAACTGGGAGATCACAATAAAGGAGGTGAAAGGGCGACAGCCGAAGTACAGGTCTTTCAGGGATTGCCCACAGTGCCTTTATGTTATATTAGTCTCGATATGAGAGATACTTGCCTCTTTCTGCATTCAGCTTATCTACGTGATACTTTTTGCTTAGGATAATCTGTGAAGGGAAAGTTCCAGCCCTTCAGTTTTGGCAGGGAGACGTTATCAGGAGGATCAGTGCAACAATCAGGACACCATTATAGAGCCTGTTCTCTACAATAACGGTACAAGTATAGTTAGTAGAAGGGGCTGCGGTGGCTCAAGTGGTTAAGACACTGAACTGCAGACCAGAAGGTTGGTAGTTCAGCAGTTCGAGACCCAAGTGCCGCATGACGGTGTGAGCTCCTGTCTCTGGTCCCACCTCCTGCCAACCCAGCAGTTCAAAAACATGACATTGCAAGTAGATAAATAGGTACCATTTTGGTGGGAAGGTAACAGCATTCCATGCACCTCGGTGTCGCAGCATTCCATGCACCTTAGTGCGGTGGCGCAGGCAGTAAGGGAAGCCT
>NW_015168245.1:4590-18758 GCF_001447785.1 Gekko japonicus | reverse complement strand
GGGCCTTTGGCCTGATCCAACATTGGTGCTCTTAAGTTCTTATGAGATGCCTTCCCCCCCCCTTTTGCTTCCCCTTCTGACATCACCTCCAGTGATGTCGGGGGGCGTTGCATATGCTAATGAGCCATTATGCTAATAGCCTAGTGGCTCATGCTAATAAGCTCCTGAAGCTCTTTTTCTACGAAATGACCCCTGCTAAAGACTGTTGTGGGAGAAAGCTCACACTGCAAATCAAATGGCTGCATCCTTGTCTACAGTCCCCACTATGCCAGTAATGACAACATCAAATTCCGTTGAGCAATCCAAACCCAAATAATTCCCACTCTAATCAGCAGAAACAGAGCTCTATTGCAAAGAAGTCTGTTGAGCTTAAGAAGCAGAAATCAAAGATTGCTAAACGTCATACTTCAGAGGAGTTAGCACATGACCATAAAAAGAATTCAGAAGCTTCATTATGTAGCAAAGTCAACGGGCTTTTCTCAGACTTACACACATCCTTACAAGCAACAACCATGGAATAAATTTAAGGGAGGATGTATGTTGACTTTGCCAACAGAAAGATCTTCAAGTAGGAGATCTACAGCATCTACAAAGAAGACTTTTTTGAAGGCTTGAGATTCACAGCATACCAAGACCACACCATTGTCTAAGCAGGGTCTCAGGCCCCAGTCCTCAGAAAACATCTGAGCAGTTGGGAGGAAACTACAGATGATCACTGAGTGATTACAATAATCAGGCTAGCTTATGCCATAGAATTTGCAACTTGACCTGTCATGAGTGCTTTCCAAGTGACAAGCCCATCACCTGTTCTGCTCCAGGAGGTCCAGGAGCTATTATTAAAATATGCAATAGAATGGGTTCCAGATTCTCAGATGTTTACTGGCCTGTATTTCAGATATTTTGCAATTCCAAAAAAAAGATGAAAGCATGAGACCTATCTTGGGGGTAAATGTGACATTGTGATAAAAAAATTCAGAGTGATTTCAATATCCAGTATCTTATCTTACATCTCCTAAGGACAGACAAGTTTTTCATCTCAGTAAACTTAAAGGATGTGTATTTTCATTTGTCAATCCATCCACAACATTAGTAGCATTATACAAAAGTGGTTTCATCTCCATTTTCCTTCAAGTGCCTCAGAAGTGAATGCGTAGTATTTGTTATGACATGTCATTCCTCAGACACACCTCTGAAACAGATTGTTACCCAAACTCACCTTTTCCAAATTGGTTTCAGAGGACACCTGCTGCTTGCATACATTCTGGATATGAATGAAATTGGAGTTCCACCCTCCCACACCACACCTGCTGATCACACTACCAATTTCCATGGTCATGTCACCTCTTCAGAAAATTACAACATGACGTGGGGAGGGATTAGAGTGTCTCTGACTTTTGGCGTGTGGCAGCCATTAATCTTGTCTTCAGTTTGGGTAATTGCTGGTGGTGAAGCTGGATATCTGTAAAGCATCACTGTCTCTCCCACTGATGTGGGTTTGGATTATGCTATGTGAGTCTTGAAAGAAAGCTCTTTAAGCTAGATAGCTTTCCTGAGACCCAGAAAAGGAGAAAACAGATAATTTGAGAGGTGTGAAGACACAAGTATTGTAGTAAAGAACTGTCTTAAAGGAGTCCCAAAGGAACCCTGTTCATTTTTTTTACATGTTCTGTCCTCAAAACTTGGAAGGCTTGTAGCCTACACAGACCTGGATTGAATACAAGCCTTTAATAAACAGTGCTATCCTATGAGAGACACCATCTTTTTGAGGGGATCATGCATAGATTCCATTTTCTGAGTGAAAGACAAGACATCCATAGCCTGAAGAGTAGAGCAGTGTTATAAAAATGCTACATCTCAATAAGCTATTCTAATCACACATCTGTGAATGAAGTTCTGTCATGGACAGAGCTGCAGTCATGCCTCTGCATAATTCTTCAGCTGATAGTGTGCCACTTGGTACAGGGTAAAGCCTTTTAGGAAGCTAGTAACTTGTATGGCACCATAGAAAACTCAGGAATGTCATCATTTTGTCACTCTTGTGTCATTTGTCCCTTTCTTTGGTATAATTGCATAAGACTTGTCTGAAATACAAGAAAATTGAATTGCAAATCGAATGAGTGCTCCTGTTGATGAAGATTAAGATGGTACTTTGTGGATTTTAATTCTTCATGTTAATCCTGTTGAAATTCTGTGATGTTCATTGTATGTTTAGGACTTGACTTTATGTTAATTTTTAATATGCTGATAGCCAGTTTGATCCTGATGGGTGGGGAGGGAGAGAAATCCAGCTAATTGCAACATCCTGTACTTGTGTGGGGCTGGGGGGCCGCAGCATAGTATTACTTCAAATGTAAAATTGGAAGTAAATATGAACAATCTTTTCCCAAAGAGGCTAACGAATAACATTGATGTTTTACCTCAGAAAATGTAATCAAGACCAAGGTGCCTGTTCAATCCCCCAGAAGCACCTTCAGGACTTTGTGGAGCTCTCTCCTTTATGCATATATTGATTTGGGGGCAGGGGGGGAAGGGCTGAGAATATTCTCCTCAAAATGTTCTCGTTTTGTGAGATTTTGTTCTTTTTCATAATTAAAGTCCAGTAGCACCTTAAAGATTAACAAAAGAATTTCCAGTTATTCTGTTTTCTGATTTTCTTTCCTTTAGGGTTTTTCTTTTAGCTAGGTAGATTTTATTGATGTCTTTATTTTTAACAGGTATTCTTTGCTTAGTTCACTGCACTCTGATGGCTCTGTGGTCTTTCTTTAAGAAGTGCCTTCCTTGCACGGACATGGTTCTACTATCTGATGGCCAAATTCTGTGCCTCGTTGTGTTTAGAGGAAATGAACCAGGTCAGACTTTGCCTTGTTGTCTTAAATTTAGAAAGCAAGCTCTTGAGAACTGTGCTTTTCATCTTTTACACAAGGGTGGTGATCTCCACACCAGCATCCCAGCTAGTGCTTCTAATATGTGTTTCTAAACTGGCCTTCAGTGCAGTAGATAGCTCTAATACTGAGTAAGTCAGTGGTTGCTTCAGAGGCTTCATTCCCTTTTAGAGTCAGAGTGCAGTCTGCCTCTTCTTCCAGTCAGTGTTCATCCTTCACTGACATCCATGTAATGCTGCAAAGAACTGAGCACCAGAGGTGACTTTAAGAAGGAAGCAGCTGCAGCTGGTTCTGAACAGTCAGTCTTCTGGGTTGATGGAAGTTCTGTTATCAGTGCAGAGCTCTGTGATGGCACAGCCACTGGATTACCTTGCATCATCTCCAACACCTGGATCCTGTTCTTTCAGGTCCTAGGATTTTCAGTCCTGTATGGGAGAAAAAATATCAGTTCTTCTTTCATCCCTGTATTTTTCTTCTTCTTTTTTTTTGCCCCCCCGGAGGGGATTTTTTAAATTGCATTTTATTAAGACTACAAACTACAACAGAAATAAGGGAAGGGACTACATAAGGGATAAAGAAAAGATACCCACTACTAACTAAAACCCCAAGAGGGGAGATCATCAAATCAGCTTAACACACGTCATCTCATAGTCATGCTAGTCCCATTATGAACTGAGTCAAGTATAATATTATCTTTTTCAAATCTTAAATTTAACTGTAAGAAGAAAACCCCCAAAGCATCTAACTTCAGTATTTTCAAAGGCACAATTCAGAGTCCTTCAGCCTTCACTTTCCCTTGCCCAATCTCTTCCGCAATTTATAAGGACTTTTAGGAGCTGCTGCCCCTTTCTCTGATAGAGTCCTCTCCGGAAGACCCCGAGTCCAGCTCGCCACTGGACTTACTGTCCATCCCTTCTTTTTCTTCCTCCTCTGGCTCTCCCAACTGAACTCTCAAAAATTCCCATGCTTTCTGAACAGAGTCAATCTTTTCCTTTTTATCCTTAATTTTGAAGGTTACGCCTTCTGGAGTTAGCCATCTGTATCCAATTGCATTTGTCTGGAGAAAAAGAATTAAATCTTTGTATTTCTTTCTCCTTTGTCTCATTTCAAATGGAATGTCTTTTAAGATTCTGATAGTATTCTCACCCTCTTTCAAGGGTGCTCCAGATGCCGCTTTCAGGATTGCATCCCTCATATGCCTCTTCGAGAATCTTACCCCAGGCATATATCCAGAATATGACCTATAGGCCACATCCATATCGCTGAGCAAAGATTCTGCCTTCATATCTGTCACTGGGGCCAGTGTTTCACTCATCATTTCCTTCAGATTCTCTCTTTTAGTCTCTGGAATGCCCTGGAAGCGAAGGATCAAATTTGCCTTTTCCATTTGCAGTTGTAATAGCTGATCTTCTGTGGAGATTTGCTTCTTTTCCAGTTTTTGTACTTTCTTCTTCACCCTTTGGGCAGTGGCGTCCACTTCTTTCACCTTCTCAGCTGTTTGAGTCATCATTTTAAGAGTCTCGTTCAACTGTGTTTGCTGAGTGGTGATACATTGATTCATTGTTGACAGCTGCTCCTTGAGATTATTCATCTGATCCAGCAGGGGGCGCATGGATTCCGCCAATGTCTTTGCCAGCTTGCTGGTTCCTTCCGGTTTTGGACTCTCCGTTCCTTTCGCTTTTAAAAGTTTCTCTTTCTCCATCCTCTTCCCCGCCATCTTTACGGATTGTTTACTTTAGCAAGTTTTTTTAAAGTCTTTGAATATGCGCTTAAACGCTAAAACTCACCTTGGTAAGTCTTTCTCAACAGTTACATCCGCTTTCTCTTCCACTCCCCCCCCCGATTCGCTTAAAAGTTCGTGCGCATGGGAGGTGTCCCTCCCCCGCTCGCCTCACTTTCTGTTCCGTGGGGTTTGGGGAGCTTCCTTTCACTTTAACATGCTTTAATTGAACTCACGTTCATAGTTGGTCTTTGTTTAAGTTCCGTTTCTGCCGCTCAATCTCCTGCGCTTGCCCCAGTCGGCGTCGCTAGATTCCATTCAGTCTCACAGCATGAAGAACCGTCGGAACAGAGAGGCGCCTCAATTCCCCGGCATCGCGCCCGCGAAGAGGTGACCTCTCGAGAGTCCCATGGCCAGTGACCCTTCAGCCGGGTCCCTGGGGGGTGACGATCCTGTGCACCCCCTCCTTCTGCTGGAGCGCAGCTTCACCCCCAGGAGGTCTGGGAGGTGAGTCTGCTAGCGCGCCACCATCAACCGGAAGTCCATCCCTGTATTTTTTTTCTGAGGGCAAAACAGAAGAAACTACTCTGATCTCAGTCCCAGATATGTTACAGTCACCTTATGAGGTATCCAGGTCACTTGTCTTCTATTTACCTGCTTTGCAATCCTCTAGCGCGCCACCATCAACCGGAAGTCCATCCCTGTATTTTTTTTCTGAGGGCAAAACAGAAGAAACTACTCTGATCTCAGTCCCAGATATGTTACAGTCACCTTATGAGGTATCCAGGTCACTTGTCTTCTATTTACCTGCTTTGCAATCCTTTCAGTATTTGTCTCCAGCTTGAGGCAGGAGAAGAAATTAGCTATGTGAAAAAGGATTGGTATAGTTTGGGTTACTTTGGAGAATGGGGAACATTAGTACTCCGGAGGATTTGGACTCAAAATGTGGAAGTAAATGGCCGCCTCCTGTACTCCATGGTATTCCTGTATACTGGATGGATGATAGTGACAGAAAGAGATACCATTTTGAACCTGATTGAGATGTGAAGTTCTACATTTTGATCTACCACCCCTTCTCTTCTTTATGGTTTATGCAGTAGGAATCATTGTATGTTTGTTGCCTATCCGTGAGCCTTCTTTCATGAGTAACTACTGTCACAATTTTGATGCCCCCTTCAGACACTTTACTTGCGTTAACAATGCAGACACCCTTTTTTTAAATAATCCCTCTAGGGGGAGTTTTTTATTTATTTTTTCAACACTACAAACTATAACTGAAAAAAGGGAAAGGGGAACTACATCTAAGGAAAAAGAAAAGATACCCACTAATAACTAAAAACCCAAGAATAAGAGATCAATACAACTGAACATGGTCAGTTATGCTAAGTTGTATAACTTTTTCATCATTATATCTGTTTAATGAAACCCCCAGAGCATCCCACAATTTTTATAAACATTTTCAGGCACAATTCAGAGTCCTTCATCCTTTATTTTGTTTTATCTTTTCTAATCCTCAATTTATATGAAGTTTTGGGGGCAGCTGCCCCCTTTTCGGAGGGAGAGTCCTCCTTAGAAGACACCGAGTCCAATTCGCCATCAGATTTGCTTTTTCCATTTGTAACTGTAAAAGTTGTGTTTCTCTTGTTGCCTGTTTCATTTCCAGCTTTTGCACCTTTTTCTTAACTTTTTTAGTATCAGCGTCTATTTCCTTCACCTTCTCAGCCATTTGTGCCATTGCTTTTAAGGATTTAGTCAATTGTAGCTGCTGTGCGGCCAAGCTCTGACCTATTGTTGAGAATTGTTGCTTGATATTAGTCATCTCGTCCAGCAGAGGGCACAAGGAATCTGCCAGCATTTTGGAAAGCTCACTGGTCTCTTCCGTTCGAGGACTGTCCACTAGTTTTGCTTTCACTAGTTTGTCTTTATCAGGTTTCTTCCCCGCCATCTTTTTGGATTGTTTACTTTCTTTAAAAGTTGCCAAAGTTTCTGAAATTCGCCCTTACCCTAAGCTGCGCTCTGGTAAGTCTCTTAAAACAGATTTAAATGCTTGCTCTTCCGCTCCCCCCTCTTTATTCCGTATTTCATTGTGCACTTGGGAGTGGCCCCTCCTCTGCTCGCTTTTTACTGCTTCGTAAGGGGGGGTAGCTTTCTTTTTAACTTCTCATGCTCGCTTCCACCCGACTCACTGTTCATTGTCGGCCATCCGGCCTTGCTTGGCAATCGTTTCTTTCACTCGATCTCCCACGCTTGTCCCGGTCAGCGGCACTAAGTCCATGCGGACACTCAGCAGCAGGACCATCGGGGTGGAGGAGCGCCTCAATTCTCTGGCATCGCACCGGCGAAGAGGTTGCCCTTCAAAATCCCGCTGGCTAGGAGCCTTTCACCAAGGCTCCAGGGGTGGTCGCGATCTGTTCCGCCCCCTCCTACACGCTGGTGTGCAGATTGCATCCCCGGAGGTCCGGGAGATGCATCTGCCAGCGCATCGCCATAAACCGGAAGTCAATAAGGCAGACACCTTCATTGGTCATGATACCTTTTTTTTGGTACACATTCAGATGTCTTATGTACCATCATCCTCATTTTTTTGTGGCTAATTAAATTATACTACTCTGCACTATGGTTGCTAAATCTGGGACCTTTGCTGTGGTTTTCCTTTTAGTTGTGGAAACCACACCATTATATGTGGTAGTTTGATACCCTCCCACTGTCCCAAGCAGTGTTCCCTCTAAGCTGAGTTAGTGTGAGTTAGCTCAGTTTTTTAGCCTCTGACTCACATATTTTTGTCTTAGCTCAGGAAGGATGGATCCAGAGCAAACTAATTTATGCAGTAGCCAAACCACCTGCTCACAACTTTAATGCCAGCAGCACATTAAGTAGAATTTTTGCACACAGGACTCCATAGCTTAGAGGGAGCATTGGTCCTGAGGTGTGGTTTTTTAATGCCACTGGTGTCCTTGTTTTTGGAAGAAATCCATAGCTTTTTGTAGAAGGGAGATATAGAACAGTGGGTTGGATATTTTCTCAACTTTGTGTTTAGAAGCACACATGTCCCCAGAAATGTTGATACTAGGGGATGGTGCCCCCCCCAGGAGCAACATGAGGGGGGGAGTTGGAGGACTGCTATAGGAGGATGGAACCCACACACCCCCGTTCCTTGAACATGCAGATTTTTTTGACAGGATCCAAACCAGTGCCTTTTTCTCAGCTTTGCAAAGAATTTTGCTCTTGGTACTTTGCAGTTTGAGAGAGGGAAAGCTGCCTTTAACCCACTCTAGAACTTTGAAGGATGAAACGCTTTATTCCACATACAAAGTTCTGGAAAGTTAAGTTAGTAGGTATCTTCTCCTTTTTAGAGAAGGAGTCTGATTCATATTCATCAGTCTGCAGGATGATTATTTTCATGTGACTGTATGGCGTCAGTAGAAGTTCCTCTATTTCACTATTAGTCCTAGTTGCTTTCAAGATCAAGTGCTCCTATTTGATCTTGAAATATCCTAATATTTCTTATGTTTTTATGGTGGTCTTCCCACCTTATGTTTAGATGACCATTACATGGATCACTGCCTTGTCGTGGCGAGGGGGCTTGCATAGTTCAATGAAGCTGTGGGCTATGCCGTGAAGGGCCACCCAAGACGAACAGGCCACAGCAGAGAACTCAGACCAAGAGTGATCCCCTGGAAAAGGTAATGGCAACCCACTCCAGTATGTTTGCCAAGAAAACCCCATGGACAGTATCAAAATGCTAAAAGATATGACGCCAGAAGATGACCCCCTCAGGTCGGAAGGTGTCCAATATGCTACTGAGGAAGAGCAGAGGGCAAGTACAAGTAACCCCAGAAAGAGTGAAGCGGCTGGGCCAAGGCCGAAAGGACGCTCAGTTGTGGATGTGTCTGATGGTGAAAGGAAAGTCCGATGCTGCAAAGAACAATACTGCATAGGAACCTGGAATGTAAGATCTATGAATCAAGGTAAGCTTGACGTGGTCAAAAATGAGATGGCAAGACTGAACATCGATATCTTACGATCCGGTGAACTAAAGTGGACAGGAATGGGCGAATTTAACTCAGAAGACCATTGTATCTACTACTGTGGCCAGGAATCTCGTAGAAAAAATGGTGTGGCCTTTATAGTCAACAAGAGAGTGCAAAAGTCAGTACTGGGATACAATCTCAAAAATGACAGAATGATTTCAGTCCGATTCCAAGGCAAACCATTCAACATCACAGTAATCCAAGTCTATGCCCCAACCACTGATGCAGAAGAGGCTGAAGTGGACCGGTTCTATGAAGACCTACAACACCTCCTAGAACTAACACCAAAAAATGATGTCCTCATCATCATAGGGGACTGGAATGCTAAAGTAGGAAGTCAAAAGGTAACCGGAATAACAGACAAGTTTGGCCTTGGAAAGCAAAATGAAGCAGGGCAAAGGTTAACAGAGTTTTGTCAAGAGAACACACTGGTCATAGCGAACACCCTTTTCCAACAACCTAAGAGGCGACTCTACACATGGACATCACCAGATGGGCAACACCGAAATCAGATTGACTATATAATTTGCAGTCAAAGATGGAGAAGCTCTATCCAGTCAGTAAAAACAAGACCTGGAGCTGACTGTGGTTCAGATCATGAGCTACTCATTGCAAAATTCAGACTTAAACTGAAGAAAATTGGGAAAACCACGAGGCCATTCAGGTTTGACCTAGATCGCATCCCTGATGAATATACAGTAGAGGTGAAGAATAGATTCAAGGGTCTGGATTTGATAGATAGAGTGCCTGAAGAACTATGGACAGAGGTTCGTGACATCGTACAGGAGGCAGCAATCACCACCATCCCAAAGAAAAAGAAATGTAAGAAAGCAAAGTGGCTTTCTGATGAGGCTTTACAAATAGCAGAGGAAAGAAGGAAAGCGAAAGGCAAAGGCGAAAAGGAAAGATTTACCCAACTGAACGCAGATTTCCAGAGAACAGCAAGGAGAGATAAGGAGGCCTTCCTGAATGAACAGTGCAAAGTAATAGAAGAAAACAATAGAATGGGAAGGACTAGAGATCTCTTCAAGAAAATTGGAGAAATCAAGGGAGCGTTCCATGCAAAGCTGGCCATGATAAAGGACAAAAACGGTAGGGACCTAACAGAAGCAGAAGAGATTAGGAAAAGATGGCAAGAATACACAGAAGAACTATACAAGAAAGACCTCAATGTCCTTGACAAACACGACGGTATAATCACTGACCTTGAGCCAGACATCCTGGAATGTGAAGTTAAATGGGCCTTAGAAAGCATTACTAACAACAAAGCTAGTGGAGGTGATGGTATTCCAGCTGAGCTATTCAAAGTCTTAGAAGATGATGCTGTTAAAGTTCTGCACTCCATTTGCCAGCAAATTTGGAAAACGCAACAGTGGCCACAGGATTGGAAAAGATCAGTATACATTCCAATCCCAAAGAAGGGCAATGCCAAGGAATGTTCAAACTATCGCACAATTGCACTCATATCACACGCTAGCAAGGTCATGCTCAAGATCCTACAAGCTAGGCTTCAACAGTACGTGGATAGAGAACTACCAGAAGTACAAGCTGGGTTTCGAAGAGGTAGAGGAACGAGAGATCATATTGCCAACATTCGCTGGATTATGGAGAAAGCAAGAGAGTACCAGAAAAATATCTACTTCTGCTTCATTGACTATGCTAAAGCCTTTGACTGTGTGGATCACAACAAACTATGGCAGGTCCTTAAAGAGATGGGAGTACCAGACCACCTCACAT
The DNA here is from genome assembly GCF_001447785.1 of Gekko japonicus. Taxonomy (NCBI): domain Eukaryota; kingdom Metazoa; phylum Chordata; class Lepidosauria; order Squamata; family Gekkonidae; genus Gekko; species Gekko japonicus. Next base: position 8,388 of record NW_015168245.1, on the reverse strand, counting down.
GTCTCTTGAGAAACCTGTATAAGGGCCAAGAAGCGACAGTTAGAACCGGATACGGAACAACTGATTGGTTCAGCATAGGAAAAGGAGTACGACAAGGATGTATACTGTCACCTTGCTTATTTAATATATATGCAGAGTACATCATGCGAAATGCTGGCCTGGATGAATCACAAGCGGGAATTAAGATTGCTGGGGAAAAGATCAACAACCTCAGATATGCAGATGATACCACTCTAATGGCTGAAAGTGAAAAGGATCTAAAGAGCCTCTTGCTCAGAGTAAAAGAGGAGAGCGCAAAAGTGGGCTTGAAGCTCAACATCAAAAAAACTAAGATCATGGCATCCGGCCCCATCACTCCTTGGCAAATAGAAGGGGAAGTCGTGGAAGTAGTGACAGACTTCACGTTCCTGGGATCCCAGATCACCGCAGACTGTGACTGCAGCCATGAAATTAAAAGACGCCTGCTCCTTGGGAGGAAAGCGATGGCGAACCTAAACAGCATGATAAAAAGTAGAGACATCACCCTGCCAACAAAAGTCCGCATGGTCAAAGCAATGGTATTCCCAGTAGTCATGTATGGCTGCGAGAGCTGGACTATAAGGAAGGCCGAGCGCCGAAGAATAGATTCTTTCGAACTATGGTGCTGGAGAAGACTTGAGAGTCCCTTGGACTGCAAGAACAAATCAGTCAATCCTAAAAGAAATCAACCCTGACTGTTCCCTGGAAGGCCAGATAATGAAACTGAAGCTCAAATACTTTGGCCACCAAATGAGAAGGGAGCACTCACTGGAGAAGACCCTGATGCTGGGAAAGATTGAAGGTCAAAGAAGACGGGGATGGCAAAGGATGAGATGGATAGTGTCATAGATGCAACGTACATGAAGTTGAGCAAACTTCAGAGGACGGCAGAAGACCGGAAGGCCTGGCGGGAGCTGGTCCATGGGGTCGTGAAGAGTCGGACTCGACTGTGCGACTGAACAACAAAACATTTCCGTTGCAACTGAGCCTTTGATCTCAGTGTTACAGTTGGCTCATACACCACAATTTCTGGATGATTAACTTCATACTGTGAAGGATCTAAGTCTCTTCATTCCCCTTCCCCCAAATAGTGTGAGAAGTGCTTTTAAATTTCAGAAAGCTTTCTGTGTGAAACTCCTTTGGCATTTCGTGACTTCCATTTTCTTTTCTTTTAGAACTGTGTTTCTAGTAGCTATGGCATCTGTTCATTGTCTTGTGATTTGATCCTCCATTTCTCCCATGGAGAAATGATAAGGTATTTTGTGGCCTCAGCTGACTTTTCTCCCTAGGTAATCTCTACATTTCAGTTGGATCAGAATATAGTACTTCTAGTATATTTTCAACATCCAAAGGATGAGCCAGACTTTCTGGATGCAAAATGTGTGGTGGCTTTCCATTCCAGTCTGTTCCTATGTGACTGAAGCTCATGCAGGGATCATGAGGTTACATCCCATTAACATCATTTCTCTGTACTACTAGCTTGCTGGCCAGCCACTTCCCCAGGCTGTTCATGCAGATTCTAGTAGAGCAGTTACTAAATCTTCTGAGAGTCCTAGTCCCAGAGTTCTGCAGATTCTCCCAATGTGTCTTGTCTGATCCAGTGTTATTCTGTGTGCCTGCACAGAAGACCACTCGATGAACAACGGTTACAGGTAAGTACAACCTCGTTTTCATCGTTGTGGCTTCTGTGCAGTCCTACATAGAGCAAAAAGATGCTCAGTCCTCCCCTCAGGGCATGTACAGACAGTTAAACCCTTCCCTCAGGGCATGTACACCCCTCAGGGGTGAAATTTCTGTCCCAGCTTTATGGTTAGAATTCTAGAATTTTCTGAAGCCGCTTCTATGTAGGTGCAGGACCCAGTTATGTGACTGCACAGATGAACATTGGTAAGCAATATGCCTTCCTGTCCCCTCTTCCTGCCTGCAGTGTTGAAGCTTTGCCTGCTCATGATAGGTTGTCTGTGGATCATGGAAGTACAGGTTTAACTCAGATTTCTTTTCTTTCCTTCTTTAAGGTCCAGAATATCCATGGAGCTTTCAACGCTTTAGAGGGCGCAGACAAGCTCAGCTCAAACCGTATGTATTCTCAGTATTTTCAAGGCCTTGTCTGGTGTGAGTAAAGAAGGCTTTATTAGGGAGTCTGGTTGAAGCTACCTAGGCTTAGTTTGGTTGATGTAACATAGTAATTGATGGCCATATCCAACCAAATATTAGTGGACCTTGAGTTAAAACCTGCATTGTTACTCTGAGGCTAAAGCAATTTGTTTTGTACAAATGGAAGCACTTATGCTTCCATGAGCAGATACTTCATATCACTGCATGTTCACAGATGCAGTATGATCTGCAAAATGCATGCAGAAGACAGGGTTTGAAAATGATGCAGGTGGCACTCTCTTAATAATCTGGAAAAGCACAGCCACTTGAGCAGAATACTTGCACAAGCCAAAAGGGACTGTAGGATGCAGGCTGGCATTCTTGTTTTTTGTTCTATAATGTTACAGCTGCTCTACAGTCTTGGGGGATGTGAAATGGGCCTCCTTCTGTAGAAGATGCCCAGGTCAAAGGATCCTTAGGTTGTTACCCCATGACCAAAGCTTTATAACATCTTGTTGTTCTCTGCTGTTGATGTGCTTCCCATCCAGGGAATGTGATGACTGTGAACTGCCCAGAGATAGAAGGGAGCCAAGACAAATAGAGGCTGTTGCAAGGGGGTCTCAGGAATCCTGCATCAGAGCCAGGAAGTCAGTCTGATCCTAGCCAACATCTTGCATCTTGGTATTTCCTTCCTCTGGGTTTAATTTTTTTTTAACTCTATTTTTTATTAATTTTTATAACATTTACAACTTCACAACCATATAATGTAACTTAATAACTTAACTTAAAACAAATAGCAAATAATTAATTATAAAAGTACAAAACCATATAAATCTAGAACATCAATCATAATATAACAATTCTTGTAGGTGAATATAGCACATTTAAAACTAATACAATGCAAACTTATTATATTTAATAGGAAGAACATTAAATCGACTCCCTTCAGTTTCATATATATTGAAAAAAGAAAAACCATTTTCCAAAAAAATTTGTATTCTTTTGAACACAACCATCTGCAATCAACAGTTGCATAGCAATTTTATCATTAACTACTATATCCCCAAATTTTATCAAACCAAAGTCTCAGTGTTGGAATTTTAACAGATTTCCAAAGTTGGGTGGGTGAGGTTTTTGCTGCCAGCGATAACAGAGCCACTATTTCTGTTTTCTGATTAGTCATAAATGAATCACTCCAACAATTTAATAAAAGAGACTCCAGAGAGTTTGGAATCCTTATACCAGTTATTTTTTTCTATGATTGGCAACACCATTTTCCAGAATACTTGCACCTTTTGGCATGCCCACCAGCAATGTATGTATGATCCAATATCATTAGAACATTTCCAACATTGAGGTGAAACAGTAGAATGACTATAGTAAAGTCTTTGAGGTGTAAGATACCACCTGGAAAAAACTTTATAATTTTGGAGTTTGATATTTAAGGATCTTGTGGTATATACAGGTAAAGACCATATTTTTAACCATTTATCTTCTATAAACTGTGTTTGACAATCAGATTGCCAAGCAGTTTGCTGTGTCGTAGCAGAGGACCATTGTTTTGATTAAGCAAAAAATATATATGTTTCATACCCTGTTTTATCAATATTTCAAAGCCAGTCAAAGGACTATCTAATCCAGTTTTTAAGTAATACGCTGTGGACATAAAATGGAGTTGTTGATATT
>NW_015168245.1:0-1567 GCF_001447785.1 Gekko japonicus | reverse complement strand
TTGCCTCCCGTCTCCGCGCCGTCCTGCAGCGTTTCGACTCGGTGAAGCGCGAAAAGGTGAAGCGCGAAAAATGCCTCAAGGTGAAGCGTGAAAAATGCCTCCTCGGAGTGTCAGAGGTGGATTTTTTTGGGTTCCGGGTCGACGCGACGGGCCTGCACCCCGCGAAAGACAAAGTCAAGGCCATCGTGGAAGCCCCCGCCCCCACCTGCAAAGCCGAACTGCAGGCGTTCCTGGGGCTCATAAACTTCTACCACGCCTTTTTGCCCCACAAGGCGGCGGTGGCAGAGCCTCTACACCGGCTATTGGATAAGTCAGCCAAGTGGACCTGGGGCCCAAGGGAAGCGGCTGCGTTCAGGGGAATAAAAGCGCTCTTGATTTCAAACGACATGCTGGCCCATTTCAACGAATCCCTTCCCGTGGTCCTTGCGTGCGACGCATCTCCTTATGGCGTCGGCGCCATCCTGGGCCATGTCCTCCCCGACGGCCGCGAGGTCCCCGTGGCCTATTACTCCCAGACTCTGATGGCAGTGGAGCGCAACTATGCGCAGATCGACCGTGAGGGGCTGGCAATCGTGGCGGGAATTTAAAAATTTCACAATTTTGTCTACGGCCGCCCCTTCACGATTGCCACGGATCACAAGACCCTCCTGGGTCTGCTGGCATCCGACAAACGAACGCCCCAGATGATGTCTCCGCAGGTGCTCAGGTGGTCCCTCTTCCTGGCCAGCTATCAGTACCGCTTGGAGCACCGACCGGGCAAGGCTATAGGCCACGCGGATGCACTCAGCCGGCTGCCGCTCCCGGAAGAGGGGGCGGCCCCCACGCCGGCCCTCGGCGTCCTGAGCATCGAGGATCTCCCGGAGCCCCCCCTGCACGCCGCCGACATCGCAGCCAAATCGTCCCGCGACCCCCTCATCTCCCGGGTTTTGGGCTGGGTGGTGAGGGGTTGGCCCGCATCGTCCCCGGGGGCCGAGTTCACGCCCTTCAGCACCAGGAAGGACAAGCTGTCAGCACTGAAGGGGTGCCTCCTGTGGGGAGACCAGGTCGTGGTCCCCAGCGCGCTGAGGCAGCAGGTGCTGGAGGTAGTCCACGAGGTGCACCCAGGGATCGTGCGCATGAAGGCTTTGGCGCGGAGCTATGTGTGGTGGCCGGGGATCGACGCGGAAATCGAGTCCTGGGTCCAGAGATGTAAACCCTGCCAGGAGGTCCGGCCCAACCCGCCCAAGGCACCAACGCAGGCCTGGGAATCAACGCGTAAGCCCTGGTCCCGGCTGCACGTGGACTTCGCCGGACCGTTCCAGGGCCTACTATTCCTGGTGACTGTGGACTCACATTTCAAATGGCTGGAGATCAGCCCCGTCTCCACCACCTCGACCAAGGCAGTGATCCGCTCCCTCCGCCGGATCTTTGCCACACACGGCCTGCCGGATACCATCGTTTCCGACAACGGGACGGCTTTCATGTCGGGGGAATTTCAAGAGTTCCTCCAGAAGAACCTGATCTGACACATCCGCTCGGCGCCCTTTCACCCCGCAACTAACGGGCAGGCGGAGCGAATGGTGCGGAC
>NW_015168244.1:15512-18685 GCF_001447785.1 Gekko japonicus | reverse complement strand
AAGCCAAGGGATGAGGAGCCCAAAAGCCTGTGGCAGGGGCTGAAATAAGGGAGCAGAGTAAATAGCCAGCGGTTCAACTTGGTTCGAATGGAACTCCTGCCGTCTTCTAAACTGTATATAGCAACTACGCCCACCCCTTTAGTTTAGGTTAGTTTAGTTTAGTTCAGGGGTCATTTCCTGTGGGAGCACACAGGAGCGGAGCTCCGGCAGTAAGGAGCCCAGGGGGCGGGCACATGCAACAAGCCCCGCCCCCTGCTCCCAGCAGCCCTCAGTCGGACCACGAGGAGCAAGAAGCAACTAGGTAAGCTGCAGAGCCCTCTTGGCCCACCTTCAGGTACAAGCTCTCCCTCCTCTGTGAGGGCAGATATGCATGTTCCCCCCCCCACTAGCTAGCAATCCAAAACAGTCCAGTGGAGCCTGAGCGGTGGGTGTTGCCTTCTGACACACTTCCGGTGATGTCAGGGGGTGTGGCATATGTAAATATGTTATGCCAATGAGTTATGCTAATGAGCTCTTGCACCACTTTTCCTACACAATGACCCCTGGTTTAGTTTATTCAATTTGTATCCCGCCTGACCCCACAAGTGGGCTCAGGGCGACTTGTTATTGTTGTTGTTCAGTCGCACAGTCGGGTCCGACTCTTCACAACCCCATGGACCACATCATGCCAGGCCCTCCTGTCTTCTGTTGCGCTCCGGAGTTGGCTCAACTTCATGTTCGTTGCATCGATAACACTGTCTGACCATCTCATCCTTGGCCATCCCCGTCTACTTTGACCTTCAATCTTTCCCAGCATCAGGGTCTTCTTCTCCAGTGAGTGCTCCCTTCTCATTGGGTGGCCAAAGGATTTGAGCTTCAGCTTCAATCTCTGGCCTTCCAGGAAACAGTCAGGGTGATTTCCTTTAGGATTGATTCATTTGATCTCCTTGCAGTCCAAGGGACTCTCAAGAGTCTTCTCCAGCACCATAATTTGAAAGCGTCTATTCTTCAGCGCTCGGCCTTCCTTTTGGCAGCTCACAACATTGACAAAACAATAGTCATTCGACGCTAAATAATAATTCATAAAAGCCTCAACAATTTCAGTTAAAAATTTCTGATGGCAGCATCACCATCATTAACCATTGTGTCTGCTGCAATAATGTCAGGGAGGGCACATTCTGTTAAGGGACCAAAATCAGCTGACGCTGATGGCAAGTTGGTACAGGCGAGGCGGTGCCCTAAGGCAGGGAAGGCAAATTGGATCTGGACTGGGGCCATAGCACAGAGGGGAGGGTGTTAGCTCTGTTCTCCGTGTCCTTTTGGCAAACTAACCCAATCCTAGTGGTGCTGTTCGGTGTAGTGGTTAGGAGCGCGGACTCTAATCTGGGAGAACCGGGTTTGATTCCCCACTCCTCCACTTGCTCCTGCTGGATGACCTTGGGCAAGACGTAGTTCTGACAGGAGCTGTTCTCTCAAGAGCAGCTTCTGTCAAGAGCTCTCTCAGCCCCACCCACCTCACAAGGTGTCTGTTGTGGGGAGGGGAAGGGAGAGGAGTTTGTAAGCCGCTCTGAGACTCCTTTGGGTAGTGAAGGGCGGGGTATAAATCCAATCTCTTCTTCTTCTTTTAATCTGGGAGAACCGGGTTTGATTCCCCACTCCTCCACCTGCAGCTGCTGGTGTGACCTTGGGCCAGTCACAAGTTCTTTCAGAGCTGTTCTCTCCAGAGCAGTCCTTGAAAGAGCTCTCTCAGCCCCACCTGCCTCACAGGGTGTCTGTTGTGGGGAGGGGAAGGGAAAGGAGATTGTCAGCCGCTCTGAGACTCCAAGTGACGGGCACCATAACAGACTGGTGTATTTCCCCCCATGGAGTAAATAGCTGTAGGGACCAACTGAGAATGCAAAAGGGGTGTGTGGGATGGGGAGTTAACTCTCTCCTTCCTCTGCTCTGTGGCCATATGTTGAATTCTCCTCTTCCTCCCATCTTTCAGTTTGGTGTAATGTTTTGGTGTAGTGGTTAAGAGCCACGGATTCTAATCTGGAGAACTGGGTTTGATTCCCCACTCCTCCACATGCAGCCATCTGGGTGACCTTGGGTCAGTCACGGCTCTCTCTCAGAGCTGTTCTCTCAAGAGCTCTCTCAGCCCCATCTGCCTCACCGGGTGTCCGTTGTGGGGAGGAGAAGGGAGAGGAGTTTGTAAGCTGCTCTGAGACACCTTCGGGTAGTGAAGGGCAGGGTATAAACCCAATCTTCTCTTCTTTGTCTCCTCCTCCTCCTCCTCTTCCTCCTCCTCCTCCTTGAGAGCCAGTTTGGTGTCGTGGTTAAGTGTGTGGGCTCTAATCTGGGAGAACCGGGTTTGATTCCCCACTCCTCCACTTGCACCTGGCTGGATGACCTTGAGCAAGCCGTGGTTCTGATAAGAGCTGTTATTGAAAAAGGGCAGTTTCTGTCAAGAGCTCTCTCAGCCCCACCTGCCTCACAGGGTGCCTGTTGTGGGAAGGGGAAGGGAAAGGAGTCTGTAAGCCGCTCTGAGACTCCTTCGGGTAGTGAAGGGCCATGGGGTATCAATCCCTCCTCCTCCTGTTCTTCTTTCCTCCATTGGTTGCTCCACATGGGATCCATTCCCAGATTCCTGTCTATGGTGGTCCTAAAAAAAAGAAGAAGCAGCATCCAAAGGAAGGACAGGCGGAGTATTAATGCTTGAAAAAGGCCCGAGGGGTTGGGAAACTGTGGCATGGAGTGGTACATCAGGGAGGGGGCTCTGGAGAAAGTTCATGGCACGCATGGTCGGTGGAGGGAGTGGTTGAGGGGGGTAGAAGGAAGTGGGGCAAGGTCGGCCATGGTCTGAAACGTGGGGACTGAGGAAGCCACGAGAGACAGAGACAAGACAACAGGAGGATCCAAGTAGGACCCAGTAGCAAACTACACACAGAAGCTGTAAGACAGGGGCTGCCTGAACTCTGTTGGCAGTCAGGAAGAAGAAGAGGAGGAGGAAGAGGAGGAGGAAGAGGAAGAAGAAGAGGTAGGAGTGGGGCTGCCTGAACTCTGTTGGCAGTCATGAGGAAGAGGAAGAGGAGGAGGAGGAGGAGGAAGAAGAGGAGGAGGAGGAAGAAGAGGAGGAGGAGGAAGAAGAGGAAGAGGAGGAGGAAGAGGAAGAGGAAGAGGAAGAGGAGGAGGAGGAAGAGGAGGAGGAGGAA
>NW_015168244.1:10241-14971 GCF_001447785.1 Gekko japonicus | reverse complement strand
TAAGACGCTGAACTGCAGGCTGTGGAAGGTCAGTAGTTCAGTAGTTCAAGACCCAGGTGCCGCAAGACGGGGTGAGCTCCTGTCTCTAGTTCCAACTCCTGCCAACCTAGCAGTTCGAAAGCAAGAAATTGCAAGTAGATAAAATAGGTACCACTTCGGTGGGAAGGTAACAGCGTTCCGTGCGCCTTGGTGTTTAGTCATGCCGGCCACATGACCACGGAAACGTCTTTGGAAAGCGCTGGCTCTTCGGCTTTGAAACGGAGATGAGCACCGCAACCCTAGAGTCGGATTCGTCTGGCTTTCCTTTACCTATAAAAAATAAAAACACTATAAAATATTCTTAACATTACAATGATAGCATTAAGGTGCTTGCAGTATTAAGATAGATGGCGTAAATTTTTCATTCCGGCAATCTTCTGATCTTACAGCCAGTCCTATGGTCCAGATATTAATGGCATAGTCCATAGTGGGCCAGTTCCACATTCCTGATGTTCAATGGAATAGTTAATGGTAACGGTGGTGGCGGTGGCTCCTATTTGAAAGCCTGGCGGAAGAGCTCCGTCTTGCAGGCTCTGCGGAACCGTACAAGGTCCTGCAGAGCCCTGATCTCCTCCGGGAGCTCGTTGCACCAGTAAGGAGCCACCACCGAAAACGCCCTGGCCCTGGTGACGGCGAGCCTCGCGTCCTTGGGGCCTGGAATAGTTAAACGCTGTTGTGCCCCGGACCGTAGCTCACAAAGTAGAATTTATTGCTCACAAGACCCCACAGCTTAGAGGGAGCACTGCATGGGAGAGAATCGAGAGACCTTCAGCTTCCCCAGTCCGCCCTGGTCTCGACTTCTGGTCTCTGAATCCTGTCCCAAGATATCCTTTGTTGCTCCTTCCCCTTTGGCACCATCCGAACCCCCTCTGGACTTTTTTCCTCCAAAGCCCAAGCAGGGGGAAGCCGCTGCCCCACTTTGCAGATGTCTGGGAACCGGGGAGATGGTTGCTAGGTAACTACCAGAAAGCTCATTAACGGCTGAGATTAAATAGGGAGCTTGGGAAGGAAGGAAGGGAGGAAAGAAAAGAAAGAGGAAGGTGGAAAGAAGGTGTTAAAGAGGGGGGGACCACAGCGCTTACAGGCCCTGAAACGGCACGGAGTCCTGGCCCCTCCTGGGTTTGTCAATACCTCTGGGTAGCAGTCACATCCCCAGTTCCTATTACGCACTGTGCATCCATGGAAACAGACCTTCCAGATCTTGGGGAGCATCTCATTTCCTCCGCTTTCCCCTCGTTTTCCCACAGAGGGAGATCAGCCAGTCTCCTTTTATTAATCGATGTAATTATGGATCTTAAGTCGTTCGCATGCTTCCCCCCCCACGCACACACACGCTCAGAGCGACTGACTTGCGTAGGAAGAACACTGAAAAGCACATTTCAAACAAGGCGCCGCGAAGCAGGGCAAACAAAGGAGGTGATTGAACGACAGCAGTTGTTAAAAGTCAGGGCTATTTTGGGGCAGGAACGCACAGAAACGGAGTTCCGGCTGGCTCCTGAGTTGGCCACACCCAGCAGGAACTCATTAGCATAATAGGCCACACCCAAGAGCAGAAACTCATTAGGACTGGCTACATTAGAGGTGTGGCCTAACATGCAAAGGAGTCCCTGCTACAAAAAAAGGACCTGGGTTTTGACAACAAACAAGATAAACAGAATAAGAAGCAAAAGGTGGGTATGGCTGGATGACCACACTTCTGGCCACATGGGGCTGCGGCCTAGTATGCTAATGAGCTGTGGTGTCAGGGTGTGGCCTATATGCTAATGAGTTTCAGCTGTTGGGTGTGGCCTATTATGCTAATTAGTTCCTGCTGGGCTTTTTCTACAAAAAAAGCCCTGTTAAAAGTGATCCGAGCCGGCCACCCCAAGCCATCCGCAAGATGCTCCCCGGGTGAAAGCACGCGGGATCTCGGGTTCGTTGGACCTGGACCCTCCGCACCAAACTAGAAATAGCCAGGGGTCATTTCATAGAAAAAGAGGTGCAGGAGCTCATTAGCATAACTCATTAGCATTACTTGTTTACATATGCCACACCCCCTGACACCACCGGAAGTGTGTCAGAAGGCAACATCCACCACTCAGGCACCACAGGTGCAGTGGTTAGGAGCGCAGATTCTGATCTGGGTCTGATTCCCCACTCCTCCACTTGCACCTGGCTGGATGACCTTGGGCAAGCTGTAGTTCTGTCAGAGCTGTCCTTGGAAAAAGAGCCGTTTCTGTCAGAGCTCTCTCACCCCCGCCTACCTCCCAGGGTGTCTGTTGTGGGGAGGGGAAGGGGAAGGAGTTTGTCAGCCACTCTGAGACTCTGAGTGAAGGGCGGGGTATAAATCCAATCTCCTCCTCCTCCTCTTCTCCTCCTCCTCCTCCTCCTCCTCTTCTTCTCCACCTTCTCCTCCTCCTTCTCCTTCTCCTCCTCCTCCTCCTCTTGATGGATTTTCCTGCAGGGACATGGAAACAGGTGTGTTGGGAGGGTTAATCTCAGTAATGTCCGCTCCAGCCTTAGACTGCAAAGCTACAGGGGGCCATCTCAAAGTGTCACATTTCTACGGGAAGCCCTCGAGGTGGAGTACTCAGTGCCGGGACATGGGGCTGTTATCAAAAGGATCTCCGGTGCTGGGGATGGCTGGGGAGTTCCCTTTGCCAAGACCAGAGAGAGCAGTTGTCCCTTGTAAATGGCGCTGGGTTAGGCAGGTCACCGGTCTGGCTCAGTGCAAAGCTTTTTCCTCCCAGCTCCTTTTGACCAAGAGGCCTGTGGCTCCGGATAGCCCCGGTTCTCCCCAAAGCACAGGCCTCGCTCCTTCCCGCTCGTCCGAGGGGCTGACCAGCTGATTCTGGAGTCACCGCTCATCCCCTTGGCAGCTGCGGAGAGTTTTTCTTCTCTTCGGCAGAGCTGTGCTAAAAATAGTGCTGGAAGACAGCAGAGTTCCTATAACGGGGCCTTTGTTCCCACCTGCCATGTGAGCGGCCAGGGGGCGATTCCTCCCAGCGTATCGGGGGCGCGTGCGGCTTCTGGAAGCTGCCGGGTACCTCCCAGGCATCTGCCTTCTTTGGCAGGGGGGAGAAGACAGAGACCGAAAGGACAGGAAGTGATCTCACCCCCTCCCTGCTGACGTTTTTTGAGGGCGAATGGCCCTGTGGGTTTGAGCTAGTGGTGCCTCCCTGAGGGCAAGAGAGAGGCTGTCTGCACATAAGAACAGAAGAGAAGCCAACGTTGGATCAGGCCAGTGGCCCCTTCAGTCCCCAGGAGGTCCAGCAGTGGGGCCAGGACACTAGAAGCCCTCCCACTGTTGTCCCACCCAAGTACCAAGAATACAGAGCGTCCCTTGCCCCTGACCGAGAATTCCTATCTGTACCTTGTGGCTCATAGCCACTGATGGACCTCTGCTCCATATATTCATCCATAAGAAGAGAAGCCAACGTTGGATCAGGCCAATGGCCCATCCAGTCCAACACTCTGTGTCACACAGTGGCCAAAAATACTAGGTGCCATCAGGAGGTCCAGCAGTGGGGCCAGGACACTAGAAGCCCCTCCCACTGTTGCCCCCCCAAGCACCAAGAAGACAGAGCATCCCTTGCCCCAGACTGAGAGTTCCTACGTATACCTTGTGGCTAATGGCCACTGATGGACCTCTGCTCCGTATGTTTATCCAATTCCCTCTTGAAGCTATATGTGCTTGTAGCCACCACCACCTCCTGTGGCAGTGAATTCCATGTGTTAATCACTCTTTGGGTGAAGAAGTACTTCCTTTGATCTTTTCTAACCCGACCGCTCAGCAATTTCATGGAGTACCCACGAGTTCTTGTATTGTGAGAAAGGGAGAAAAGTACTTCTTTCTCAACCTGCTCTATCCCATGCATAATCTTATAAACCTCGATCATGTCCCCCCTTAGCCGTCGTTTCTCCAAGCTAAAGAGCCCCAAGCACTTTAACCTTTCTTCACAGGGAAAGTGTTCCAACCCTTTTATCATTCGCGTTGCCCTTTTCTGCACTTTTTCCAGTGCTATAATATCCCTTTTGAGGTGTGGTGACCAGAACTGTACACAGTACTCCAAGGGAGGTCGCACCATTGATTTGTACGGGGGCATTACGATACTGGCTGATGCTCTGTGTATCTTCATCTGATGTGCTCTGGAGCCGATCACGGCATAGAAAGCAGATTCTGAGATTAAGCTGCAATGATTCCTGTCCGACTAGGGATCTGGTTCATTTTTTTCAGAATGAAAACTGGGGTCTTCAGAAATTTAGGGCTCTCACTGAAGGGCCATATACTGTTCATCTGGAGCATGCCGGCTCTCTGGCCTCTGAGAACAGAGCAAACCATTAGGAAGAGAAGGAGGAGGAGATTGGATTTATGCCCTGCCCTTCACTACCCAAAGGTGTCTCAGAGCGGTTTACAGACTCCTTTCCCTTCCCCTCCCCACAACAGACAGGTGAGGTGGCTCTTGAGAGAAACTGCTCTTTTTCAAGAACAGCTCTTGTCAGAACTATGGCTTGCCCAAGGTCATCCAGCAGGTGCGAGTAGAGGAGTGGGGAATCAAACCCGGTTCTCCAGGATTAGAGTCCGCGCACTTAACCACGACACCAAACTGTCCCATTAGCCTGCCTCTGGCTACGGTTGCCAATGGCAGGCATCAGTGTGGGCGTTAGACAAGTAATAGGCAACCAAAGTAAACCCCCCCCCCCCCCCCCCG
>NW_015168244.1:9909-10135 GCF_001447785.1 Gekko japonicus | reverse complement strand
AGAAGAAGAAGAAGAAGAAGAAGAAGAAGAAGAAGAAGAAGAAGAAGAAGAAGAAGAAGAAGAAGAAGAAGAAGAAGAAGAAGAGGAAGAGGAAGAGGAAGAAGAAGATGATGATGATATTGGATTTATACCCCGGCCTTCACTTGGAGTCTCAGAGAGGCTTACAATCTCCTTTCCCTTCCCCTCCCCACAACAGACACCCTGTGAGGTCGGTGGGGCTGAGAGA
>NW_015168244.1:6456-9097 GCF_001447785.1 Gekko japonicus | reverse complement strand
GGGGGATGGGGTTTGAAGAAGAAGAAGAAGAAGAAGAAGAAGAAGAAGAAGAAGAAGAAGAAGAAGAAGAAGAAGAAGAAGAAGAAGAAGAAGAAGAAGAAGAAGAGGAAGAGGAAGAGGAAGAAGAAGATGATGATGATATTGGATTTATACCCCGGCCTTCACTTGGAGTCTCAGAGAGGCTTACAATCTCCTTCCCCTTCCCCTCCCCACAACAGACACCCTGCGAGGTAGGTGGGGCTGAGAGAGCTCTTGACAGAAACGGCTCTTTGTCAAGAAAAGCTCTTATCAGAACTACGGCTTGCCCAAGGTCATCCAGCCAGGCGCAAGTGGAGGAGGAGTGGGGAATCAAACCCGGTTCTCCCAGATTAGAGTCCGCGCACTGAACCACTACACCAAACTGACTTTTACACAGCTTTGGACAATAAAAAAAGTCACCTAAGCTTCCAGTTTCTCATGCCAGCAGTGTGAAGTTCTTAAAAAGAAGAGATTGGATTTATACCCCGCCCTTCACTTGGGAGTCTCAGAGCGGCTCACAAACTCCTTTCCCTTCCCCTCCCCACAACAGACGCCCTGGGAGGTGGGGGGGGGTAAACCTTGATCATGTCACCCCTCAGTCTGAATAGGCGACCAAAGTAAACCTCCCCCCCCCCAGTGTATGTGACCCTTGAGATGGGTTGCCAACTCCAGGTTACAAAATCCTTCAGTGTTTTGGGGGTGGCGCCTGGGGGGGGGATGGGGTTTGAGGAGGGGAGGTACCTCAGCGGGGTATAACGCCATGGAGCCCACCCTCCAAAGCAGTTGTTTTGTTCCAGGAGATCTAGTCTCTGTCATCTGGAGTTCAGTTGTAATTCCGGGAGATCTCCAGGTGCCGTCTGGAGGTTGGCAACCCAATTTCTGGTGGCCAAAACCCATCTGCCAAAGCCAGCCCCAATCTGCCCAGATGACACCTCTCTGGCTTCGCTGGTCGATTTGCACTTGAGCCCCTCTGCTCTTGGCCATCAGCATTTCGGTCACGTGCCTCCCCTCCCTCCCCAAGCTGGGAGGTTCCCAGCCCGTCTCAGACACCCTCCGGCCGGAAGGAGGCCTGTGGAAGACAGATGTCAGCCACGGGGGATCAATTACCCAGTCTGAAAAGACCCGGGCCCAGGCGGGGTCAGGGGTCGCCTTCCAGATGGCAGCCCATGCGGCTGCCGGAGGGAGGGGGAAGCGGGGGGTCCCCGAGGAAGGAGCTCCCCTGCAGACGGGTCAGTGAATCAGAACTCGGGTCCCGGGCCTGAAGCCTGGCTTGGGAGGGACTCCTTCGTCCCTCTTCTAAGAAAAAAATCTGTGAGCCGGAGGCTAAAAAACTGTGAGCTAGCTCACACTAACTCAGCTTAGAGGGAACACTGCTTGGGACTCCTTCGTCCCTCTTGCCATTCTGAGGGGTGCATAATGCTTTGGAGCTTCAAGCAGCCCCCCGAAAGAGAAATCCCAATGGAGAAATGGACAGGCCGGGCGATAGAGCTGCAGCAATGCTCCCTCTAAGCTGAGGAGTCTCGTGAGCAGCAATTCTAGCTTGTGAGCTAAAGTTGTGAACGAGCGATTTTGCTGCTGCGTATGTCAGTTTGCTCTGGAGCCCTCCTTCCTGAGCTAAGGCAAAAATGGGTGAGCCAGAGGCTAAAAAACTGTGAGCTAGCTCACACTAACTCAGCTTAGGGGGAACAATACAAGGGACTGGTGGAAATACGTGCCCATTTCTCTCCCACCCAGACAGCCTGGCAGCAAGTCTGTTAATGGGGGGGAAAACATAGAAAAAGAAGAAGAGATTGGATTTATACCCCGCCCTTCACTACCCAAAGGAGTCTCAGAGCGGCTTACAATCTCCTTTCCCTTCCCCTCCCCACAACAGACACCCTGTGAGGTGGGTGGGGCTGAGAGAGAGCTCTTGACAGAAACTGCTATTTCAAGGACAGCTCTTGTCAGAACAATGGCTTGCCCGAGGTCATCCAGCAGCTGCAAGTGGAGGAGTGGGGAATCAAACCCGGTCCTCCCAGATTAGAGTCTGCACACTTAACCACGACACCAGACTTATCCTTTTCTGGGTAAACGGAACCTCCATGTTCCAGGGCAGTGTATCCTGGAATGCCACTGGCTTGGGAGGCAGTTGGAGCAGAGGCCCTCTCGCATCGTTGCCCTGCTAGTCGGCTTCCTGGGGGTTGGCAACTGTGAGGAGCCGGATGTGGGGTTGGAGGGCGCCTCTTTGGCTGGACGCAGCAGGGCTCTTCATACGGCGCAGGGGCCACTGTCTCGCTTCCAGGGGCTTCTCTGAGCGGCAGCATCCAGGTGCCATATTTGGACCGCGGGAAAGAGCTGGGGACCCAGTTGCCATGGCGCTGACGGAGTGCCCAGTTGCCATGGTGACAGTTGGCCAGGAAGAGACGGATGGGTTCGGGATAAGTTTAGTCGTGGGTTAAACACAGCGATCCATCTGCCGAGGGAGGGGGCGGATGCTCTCTCCCTAGCCTTACTTAGAAGAAGAGGAGGAGGAGGAGGAGGAGATTGGATTTATACCCCACCCTTCACTACCCAAGGGAGTCTCAGAGGGGCTTACAGTCTCCTTTCCCTCCCCCTCCCCCCCACAACGCACCCCTCTGGGGGG
>NW_015168244.1:3450-5847 GCF_001447785.1 Gekko japonicus | reverse complement strand
TCCTCCTCCTCCTCCTCCTCCTCCTCCTCTTCTTCTTCTTCTTCTTCTTCTATTAAAACTGGAGGCTCATTTCATTCGCCGCACACAATACACCTTTCTCTCTATGATCAGCTCCCGGAACAATGCTTGGGCACCCTCCCCGCTGGTACCGTGGCCTGCCCCATTTAGCCTTGCCTCCTGGCATCTCCCTTTCCTTTTTTCTGCCCACTCTGCCCGGGCTCAGAGACAGACCCTGCTAGGATTCTCCCATCATGCCTGTCAGCCGTAGCACGTGCGGCTTCAGGGAACCCTCCCTCCCCTCCCTCCTTCCTTTCCTTCCTTGAGATGGTGTCACTGTACACCAGAAAGGGGGGGGGCGGGTAATCAACCCTGCATGGGATCTCCCTGCTGCCAAGAGCTGAGAGCAGCCGGTTCATGAACAAAACAGCTTGCTATTGCAACGGGTCCCCTTCTCGGCACAGTGTTTGGGGGTCTCCGCATCGGAGATCAAAAGAAGAGCCTCTGCCGACTGCCACTCGGGCAGCCCCCGCCCCGCCCCGGTCTGAACGCTTTGGAGCTTTAGCTGTGTATTGCCCAGGAAAGAAAAGACCCTCCATGTGCCTTACAGAGAAGGCCCTTTCCCCCGCCTTCCATCGCCACGGCAGCAAGGGCTGTGGTCCCTCTCTTGGGGATGCTCGGAGAAGCAGCGGAAACGGTCAGGGATCCGTCCTCGTGGGGCTGCTTCTCACATTGCAGTGCCGTCCCTTGGGAGGCTGGCCAGGATTATGACTTGCACCTTTTCCAAAGTGAAGTGTAAAAAAGCAACATGATATTTTCACTGAGCGGGGCTGTGTGTGTGTGTGTGTGTGTGTGTGTGTGTAGGAAGAAGAAGAAGAGGAGGAGGACGAGAAGGAGGAGGAGGAGGAGACTGGATTTATACTCCTTGCCCTTCACTCGGAGTCTCAGAGCAGCTTACAGTCTCCTTCCCCTTCCCTTCCCCACAGCAGACACCCTGTGAGGTACGCGGGGCTGAGAGAACTCTCTTGAAAACTGCCCTACAGCTCTGACAGAACTGTGGCTTGCCCAAGGTCATCCAGCAGGTGCAAGCGGAGGAGTGGGGAATCAAACCCGGTTCTCCCAGATTAGCGTCCGCTCGCTTGACCACGACACCAACCTGGCTCTCTGTGCTTTTGGTACATCACATATGTAATGTGTGTACATCACATGTGATATGTGTAATATGTGAGCTGTGCTTTTGGTACATCACATATTGCAATAGTCAACTGCATTCCAATCAGCAGATATTTAAATCCACAGGTTGGGACCACCAAGTCAGAAAATAGATGGCCCTGTGAAATTGAGGGGGTTCACCAGGTTTGCAGAAATATCTGAAAATGTTTAAAAATACATTGGAGGGTTTAAAGGTAAAGGTAAAGGTTTCCCTTGCTCGAAAGCCAGTCGAATCCGACTCTAGGGTTGCGGTGCTCATCTCCGTTTCAAAGCCGAAGAGTCAGCGCTGTCCGAAGATGTTTCCGTGGTCATGTGGCCGGCATGACTAGATGCCGAGGCACACAGAACGCTGTTACCTTCCCACCGAAGTGGTACCTATTTATCTACTTGCAATTTCTTGTTTTCGAACTGCCAGGTTGGCAGGAGCTGGGGCCAGAGATGGGAGTTCACTCCATCATGCGGCACCCGGGTCTCGAACTTTTTCTCCAAAGCATTGTCTGCACATGAACAAAACAGTGCACCTACCTCCTCCTCCTCCTCCTCTCTCAGGAGGACGACAATGGGGGAGGCTCAGGAAGCCTCTGCGGGCCTCACGTGGCTCCCAGCCTCCACTGTAGGCATTGGTGGTGGTGGGTGGCAGGAAACTGTGGTGGATCCTGCTGCCGACATTGGTGGAGGGGAAAGGAAGCTTCAATGGGCCTGGTGGAAGTGATGGGGGGAGGAATGAAGGTGAGAGGGGGAAGAGATCCCCCCATGAGTATTGTGGGTCCCCAGTTGTTTTAGATTCTAATGTAAAGACTGTCTTTGCACACCCTGAACCCAAAGAGGACAAAGGTGTTCCTCGTTTCTAGCAATCTCTCCTGTATTACTGGCTAATACAGTCACTGCTTGCACAACCCTGGCTGCATCTACACGTTATGGGAGATCGTGCTACCATTGCACTAATATAATCATAGAGTTGGAAGGGGCAATAGAGACTGTCTAGTCCAACCCCCTGCCCAGTGCAGAACCAGCCTAAAACATCTCTGGCAAATATTCGTCCAGCCTCTTCTTGAAAGCTGTCAGTGAAGGGGAGCCAACCACCTCCCTAGAAGAAGAAGAGATTGGATTTATACCCCCTGCCCTTCACTACCCAAAGGAGTCTCAGAGCGGCTTACAAACTCCTTTCCCTTCCCCTCCCCACAACAG
>NW_015168244.1:0-3423 GCF_001447785.1 Gekko japonicus | reverse complement strand
CCTCCGGCTCACACATTTTTGTCTTAGCTCAGGAAGGACGGCTCCGGAGCAAACTCATTTATGCAGTAGCCAAATTGCTCGCTCACAACTTTCATGTCCGTAGCTCACGAAGTAGAATATTTGCTCACAAGACCGGTGTTCCCTCTAAGCTGAGTTACTGTGAGCTAGTTCGCAGTTCTTTAGCCTCCGGCTCACACATTTTTGTCTTAGCTCAGGAAGGAGGGCTCCGGAGCAAATTCATTTATGCAGTAGCCAAATTGCTCGCTCACAACTTTCATGTCAGTAGCTCACGAAGTAGAATCTTTGCTCACAAGACCAGTGTTCCCTCTAAGCTGAGTTAGTGTGAGCTCGCTCACAGTTCTTTAGCCTCCAGCTCATGGATTTTTGTCTTTGCTCAGGAGGGATGACGGCAGAGCAAACTAATTTATGCAGTAGCCAAATAGCTCGCTCACAACTTTAATGCCAGAAGCTCACGAGGTAGAATTTTTGCTCACAAGACTTCACAGCTTAGAGGGAACATCTCCTCTGCTGCCAACTGGAACAGACAGCCTTTCAGATATTTAAAGAGAGCCATCATGTCCCTCCTCCATCTCCTCTTCTCCAGACTAAACCTTCCCCAAGGCCCTTAAGCCTTTCCTCGTAGGGCTCAGTCTCCAGACTGTCTGTAGATTGTCTGGCCCACACACGGGATTCCACTTGTTACAGGACTGCTGGAGTGTCAGGGCCATATGCAGGGACGTTGGTATGCAGCACGGCGCAGGCAGCATTCCGAAGGGCCGCCACGGGAGCAAGAATTAAAACACCACCCGTATTTCTTCATTGAGAATACCTTTGTGTCGCCTCTTCAGGGTCCTTCTCAAAACAACTTACCATTTTTAAAAAGCACACAATATTTTTAAAAAGAAGCCATTAAAAACCTTCCGTGTGGCAAAGTTCTGCAGTTTGGGGTTTTAGGGGCTGCAGATTGCCCCGCAGAAGAAAGGTGGGAGCCAGGGGTCGTTTCGTAGAAAAAGAGGTGCAGGAGCTCATTAGCACAACTCATTAGCATAACTCATTTGCATATGCCACACCCCCTGACATCAACGGAAGTGTGTCAGAAGGCAACACCCACTGCTCAGGCTCCACTGGACTGTTTTGGATTGCTAGCTATTGGGGGGGGGGGACGTGCAGATCTGTCCTCGCAGAGGAGGGAGAGCTTGTACCTGAATAAAACTTAGTCTTAAAGGTGCCACTGGACTGTTTTGGAACGGGGGGCCGGAGGGGGGGGGGCTCTGCAACTGACCTGGCTGCTTCTTGCTCTGACTGAAGTCTACTGGGAGCAGGGGCGGGGCTTGTTGCATGTGCCCGCCCCCCAGGCTCTTTACTGCCGGAGCTCCGCTCCTGTGCGCTCCAAGCTAAAGAGCCCCGAGCGCTTTAACCCTTTCTTCACAGGGAAAGTGTTCCAACCCCATACAGACATCTCCTGCCTCCTTCCCATCTACTTGATGCCTGTTTCTGCTGACCCTCCCTCTCTCCCCCCAGGTCAAAGCTGGAGCTCCGGGTGCAAGTGGCGGACTGTGTCCAGGTCAGCCTGAAAGGACGGAAGAGGCTGGTGACCGTGGAGACGGCCAGCGAGGAAGCTCAGCCCAACTTCGCCAAGGGCCGGGATGGCTTTGTGCTTTACTCACCGAGGAGATGAACAGAGGATGCGACAGCGGGGGGCGGGACGGAGGGACAGCTGGCTAGCAGGTGTGAAGGACCAGAGAGTGGGGAGAGGCCCCACGCCTCAGGGACTCCAAGCCCTGGGGTTCCATTGCTCGGAGGGAGCTGGGAATCTGTCTACCTCAGTTCAAATCTCCACTCTCCCATGGGAGCTTGCTGGGTGACCTCGGGCCAGTCACCCTCTCTCAGCCTAACCTACCTCACAGGGGTGTTGTGAGGGCAAAACGGAGAACAATATAAGCCCCTTTGGGTCCCCTGGGGAGAAAGGTGGGTTCTAAGTGAAGTTCCTGAAATAAATAAAAAACATTTATAGCAGTGTTCCCTCTAAGCTGAGTTAGTGTGAGCTAGCTCACAGTTTTCCAGCCTCCAGCTCACAGATTTCTGTCTTCGTTCAGGAAGGGATGGCTCCAGAGCAAAGTAATGTATGCAGTAGCCAAATCGCTCACTCACAACTTTAATGCCAGGTGCTCACAAAGTAGGATTTTGGCTCACAAGACTCCACAGCTTAGAGGGAGCGTTGCAGCCAGTGTTCCCTCTAAGCCGAGTCAGTGTGAGCCAGCTCACAGTTTTTTAGCCTCTGGCTCACAGATTTTTGTCTTCACCTCAGGAAGGATGGCCCCAGAGCGAACTAATTTATACAGGAGCCAAAACGCTCGCTCACAACTTTAATGCCAGGAGCTCACCAAGCTGAATTTTTGCTCACAAGACTCCACAGCTTAGAGGGAGCACTGATTTATAGCCTATCCAAAATAAGGGGAAATCTCCACATAGGTATCAAAGGACCTTTACGTTGTTCCCGCCCTTCTAGTGTTATAACATGAGTAAAACTATTTGGGGGGGGAGGTGGGGGCACATTGCGAACCCTTTAGGTAATATGGGCATCGTCCCAGTTAAAGAAGGTGCTCTTTGGAAGTCTGGGGCAGACTTTGTGAGGGCCTCTTTTCCTTGTAAGAGAAGAGTTGTGGTGTCTTTGTAATAAATCCTTTTATTGATAAACGTACAGGTTGAGCAGCCTGATTGGGGTGCGGCCACAAGGACACCGGCCGGAAGAGCTCATCCAACACCAACCGGAGGTAGCAAAGCCTCAGTTTGCTTCAGGGCCATGCGGGCAAGGGAGAGAAGATTTAACCCTTCGGCTACCACTCCAGTTTGCGACTCGAAACCAAACTTGAGGCAGTCCTCTGCCATTGCAAGCACTGAAACCGGAGAGCGTTTTTAAAGCCAGTTTAAGGCTGGGGAAAGAGGCTGGACGCGATGTCGTCAGTGTTCCCTCTAAGCTGAGTCGGTGTGAGCTAGCTCACAGTTTCTTAGCCTCCGGCTCACACATTTTTGCCTTCGCTCAGGAAGGAGGGCTCCAGAGCAAACTCATTTATGCAGCAACCAAATCACTGGCTCGCAACTTGAATGTCGGTAGCTCACAAAGTAGAATCTTTGCTCACAAGACTCCACAGCTTAGAGGGAACATTGGATGTCATTGGTGCCTGCTGGGCTTTCAGGAGCCCGATCATACCTGTCCCTCTTCTTCTCTTCCACCTCATTTCCTCAGATCCTTCCCATCTCCTCCTTGGCCATCACTTTGCCTCCCCTCCCCTCCCCTCCGCGTCCTTGCCTTGCCTTGCTTGTGTTGTGTAGACTAAAGCCTTGGCCAGCAGCTAGAGTGGTCAGGAGCCATTCGGGAGAAGGCGGGAGGAAGGGTGACCCTCAGGGCTCTTTTTGTAGAAA
>NW_015168243.1:14023-18948 GCF_001447785.1 Gekko japonicus | reverse complement strand
TATAGGTGGTTTTCCTTGCTATTTGCATGGCATTACAGTAAAATGCCCAGCTGAAGATAATAGGGAGGAACGGAAGAGATCTGCCGAATGCCTACAGATCGTTTCTCAAACCTGCAATGCTTAGTGCTGCTATCTTCAGGAAGGTGTTAACCCCCCCCCCCAATATAAGTGGTGATAGTAATGAATACGAGTGAATATGTGTATTTCCCATCACAGAAACAGAGAAGGACTGGTTATGCAGTAAGATAATAGGAATTCTGATACATTTTGAATATTTTAATAAACAAGGACAGGGAAAAAAACTTCTGGTAGGAAAGAGAACTGTATGTCCCTGACAGCCATGGCCTCAGGACAAGGATGCTAGGAATTGGTCCTTCTTGGTGGTCACCACGGCTTTGATGAACACTCACCTGGTACCAACTTGACCATCCTTTGATCCAAGCTTTCAGTAGAGTGGCTGCTGGCAGGACAGTCAACATTTCTTGTTTAAAATTATGTTATTGCCCCCAGAGCAGGTTTGTTTGTTCATTTCATTTGCCCTGCCCTGACTGCCCTGGAATCATGTTGTGTATTCAAGCTTGCTCTCTTCCCATTTCCTCTTAGCTTTTTCCCTTGACCCTACCTTGTCACCCATATTGAGGTTTGGCCAGTTGAGAAAGAAAGTGTTGGGCACTGGCCATTAGCTTGAATGCTACCTCTCTACTCAGCAAAGTTTAAAGACTTCCTTCAACCTTTCTTCAAGAGAAGAGCAATTTCAATCAGAGGAAAGCACCTGAGGCTGGACAAAAGCTTCAGATTTTTCTAAGGGGAGTGGTAGGATATCGTCTATTAATCATAAGGCTGAAGGAAGACATTAGTTCTGTTTTGCTGCTGCTTTTTTCATACTTCAAAGCAATTTCAGGAAAAAAACTTTTCTTCCTAAAGCTTTGTGTTGTTTCCCCTTTTAATTTTCTAAATGAAAGTGGGCAGAATGTGCTTTAAAAAAGCATCACCCCTTTCATGCTGTCTTTTTATTATTCAGAAAGGCTGTCTTCAGTCTTACAAACTGGTCCATAAACAGCCTTGCTCTGTTGCAATCTAGTTTTTGAAAGCTGTCCAGTCATGCTCCACATTCTTTGAGGCTTTTATACCTCATGGGCTGGATCCAACCAGTTTTTCAGCTGGTGAAAAAAGGGAGGAGAGGTTCCCTTTGACCACCCAAAAAGACTTGGCTGAGGATCATGGGATCTGCATGGACAAAAACTGTAGTATGGAGGACAAATTGGTGCGATTGACCCAAAAGCTGGCTGGATCCGAATCCATAAATAGGTTTGGGAGTTTCATAAAAACAAAAGCTGGAATTTAAGGGAGGAAGTAAACCGAGAGAGGAAATCTGACTTTCAAGTCTGTCAACATTTATTTATGAATAATCCACCTCTGCATATAAATATCTTCAAGGCGGCTGACAATAAGTGCTCAAAAGTGAAAGAAGAGCAACAAAAACAGAAGAAACTTGAAGATAAGAGCTATTCAAAACATCATCAAATAAAACATCTACAGCTGGCTGAATCCAAATCCATAAATATGTTTAGGAGTTTAATAAATAAAAAAAGCAAAAACTGAGATTTAAGGGAGAGAGTAAACCGAGAGAGGAAATCTGACTCTCAGGTCTTATATCTGAAGAAGTGAGCAGAGACTCACAAAAGCTCCTACCCTGCCACATATTTTGTTAGTCTTTAAGGTGCTACTGGATTCTTGCTCTTTTCTACTGCTACAGGCGGACTAACAGGCGGACCATTTAGGTCTGTCATCATTTATTTATGCATATTCCACCTCTGCAGATAAATATCTTCAAGGCAGCTGACGATAAATGCTCAAAAGTGAAATGACAATAAGTGCTCAAAAGTGAAAGAAGAAGAACAACAAAAACAGAAGAAACTTGAAAATAAAAGCTATTTAAAACATCATCAGATAACGCATCTGCAGACAAAACAGTTTGAATTATGACATGTATGCTATTACTCTGTCCAGCAGAGTCCACATAAACTGGAGAAAGTTTCTTTAGATTGGAGGAAGGCATCAGATTTGCTCAGTGAAATGGTGTATTATAGGCCAGATTAAATTTGGGGAGATTGTAAAACCCTAAAAAGATCTGCCCTAAAAATCAGAAACAGACTTCCAACAGAATAGAGGAAGGAATGCTGGGGAAGTGGTTACACACAAAGAAGCTTGGGTGAATAAAATTGTCTTTGACTCATGTCTAAATGGTAGAAAATTCAGTGCCATGTGAGCTTCTCTGGGGACAGAGTTCCAAATCTTGGGCATCACTATTAAGAACACCATGTCTTTGATGCTTACCCACCTAGCTTCTGAAAGAGGAAGCATGCAGCACATGGTCTTTGATGATAATGATTTTAATTGGCAGCAAATTAAGATGATCTTAATTGGTATCCAAGTTCACATAGGATGCCACACTCCTTCGGGTATTCTAGACTCATACAGTAAAGAACTTTATGGGTAATAAGCAACATTCTGAATTGTACCCAGAAGCAAACTGGGAGACAAGAGACAAGAATTCTCTGAACAATATCCAGTAAGAACCATTTGTTACCTGCTAGGCATATTGATTGATTCCAGATCTAAGAATGCTGTTGAAATTGCCAGTCAGTAGCAATGAGATCTTCCTCGGAAGAAGCCGAAGTTCTGTGTGTCTTAGTTCGAGCTTTTTAGTGGCATTCTGTATCCACCACCTGAGAAGCTTCCTGCCATCTCTACTGAACTTTTAATAAGACAGAAGCAATTGTAGTTGCAGTTGTTTTCCAAATGCAGACACTTCTCCCTGGATGTGATGGAAATAACTAGCATCAAGAAAAGAACTCCCTAGGGTCATTAGCACAGTCTCTTGGATGGAGTGAGATTGGGAGCGGGTAAAATAACAGAAATAATACCCTTTCAAAGCCATGTATGTTTGAAGATCCTAGGTGTTCCAGCAATTGTTCCTTGGGGCTACTGTGAAGACTGAATGAATCATACATTATACATCATTTTACATGCATGACTTCTGGTGCTCTATGTCTCTTCCTCACATATCCAAGTTCTCAATGTCCCCTTATTGCAGCTGAGGTTTCCCTGTCCTTGTTCTACCTTACTGGCTCTTACATGATAGTATTCTGCAAGAATGGTGAGTGTGACAAACTCCTCTACCTGCTGTAATGACAGAATACAAGTAACATGGGGGTAACCACACATTTATGATCATGAGTATTGACAGAGTGGTGAACACAGAAAAGGTGCACAACCTGATTACAGTGTAGATAAAGGTTTATTTAGGAACTAACATACTTGATAGTAAAAAGTGGAAGAAGAAGAAGAGGAGAAGGTGGTGGTGGTTGTGGTGGTGGTTTTTTTAGGAACTAACATACTTGATAGTAAAAAGCGGAAGAAGAGGAGGAGGAGGAGGAGGAGGTGGTGGTGGTGGTTGGATTTATACCCTGCCCTTCACTACCCGAAGGAGTCTCAGAGTGTTTTACAATCTCCTTTCCCTTCCCTTCTCCATAACAAACACCCTGTGGGGTAGGTGGGGCTGAGAGAGCTCTTTTGAGAAAGTCACACCAGCAGCTGCATGTGGAGGAGTGGGGAATCAAACCTGGTTCTCCCAGATTAGAGTCCACGCTCCTAACCACTACACCAAACCGGAGACATAGTGTCCTAACTACATCACTAGCTGTGAGAGTCAGACTATTTCCTAGGTGAAAGAATTGCCCTAAGAGTAGCAATCTGGAGACAGACAAGAAAGACACTTCTTACTGCCTCCTGTAGGGTCTTATTCTCTTCTTCTTTGTACACCAGACATTAGAATCACAGAATCATAGAGTTGAAAGGGGCCATACAGACCATCTAGTCCAACCCCCTGCCCAATGCAAGACCAGCCTAAGGCATCTCTGACAAATGTCCGTCCAGCCTCAGTGAAGGGGAGCTCACCACCTCCCTAGGCAGCTGATTTCTCCTTTGAACCACTCTGACCGTGAAAAAGTTTTTCCTAATATCCAGCCAATACCTTTCTGCATATAATTTAGACCTGTTGCTTCAGGTCCTATCCTCTGCTGCCAACTGGAACAGCTCCTTGCCCTCCTCCAAATGACAGCCTTTCAAATATTTAAAGAGAGCAATCATGTCCCCGCTCAATCTCCTCTTCTCCAAACTAAACATTCCCAAGGCCCTTAGTCTTTCCTCATAGGGCTCAGTCTCCAGACCCCTGATCATCCTCGTTGCTCTCTTTTTCACCCTCTTGATTTTGTCCACATCCTTTTTGAAGTGAGGCCTCCAGAACCGCACACAGTACTCCAGGTGCAACCTGACCAAGGCAGTATACAGAGGGGCTATGACTTCCTGCGATTTCGATGCTATGGCCCTTTTAAAACAACCCAAGACTGATTTTGCCTTTTTTGCCACCGCGACACACTGACTGCTCATATTTAGTTTACAGTCCACCCTTACCTCCAAGATATCTTTCGCATACACTACTCCCCAGAAATGCATCCCCCATACAGTATTTGTGCTTGACATTTTTGTGGCCCAGATGTAATACTGTGCATTTATCTTTGTTAAATGGCATCCTGTTTGCAACTGCCCACTTCTCCAGAGTATTCAGGTCTTGTTTATCTTCTTGGGTGTTTGCTACTCCTCCCAATTTGGTATCATCAGCAAATTTAATGAGTAGCCCTTCTACCCCTTTATCCAGATCATTGATAAAAATATTGAAAAGTACCGGGCCCAAAACCGAGCCTTGCAGCACCCCACTAGACACCTCCCTCCAATCTGATGAAACGTCATTGACCACCACTCTTTGGGTGCAGTCCTCTAACCAGTTCCGCATCCATTGAACTGTCCTATAGTCCAGTCCACAGTCTTTCAGTTTGCCCATCAGAATGTCATGGGGTACCTTA
>NW_015168243.1:0-13658 GCF_001447785.1 Gekko japonicus | reverse complement strand
TGGATACTCAGGTGTCCTGTTATGTTGTGTACCATCTCTAGATGGGCTCGAATTCTTCTGGGAGAAAACAAAGGCAAAAAAGTCATTAAGCCTGTCTGCTTTTTCTCTGTCCTCCACCAGAGTTTCTCCTTCTACTCCCAAAAGTGGTCCAATTGCCTCTTTTACCTCGTGTTTGCTTCTCACATACCTGTAGAAGTTTTTCTTATTGTAGCAAGCCCCCCTGGCCGGACCCAACTGATACTGAGCTTTTGTTTCCCTGATGGCTGATCCACAGTACCTAGTAACTCTTGTAACTCTCATATACTCCTCTTTAGAGGTCTGACCTTCCCTCCATTTCCTTTTTCTCCCTTCGCTTATTCTGAAGCTCTCGGTTCAACCACATCGGTTTCCTGGAGCCCTTACCATGTTTCCGTCTTGCTGGAATAGTGAGGGCTTGAGCTCGCAAAAGCTCATGTTTGATAAGAGCCCACCCACCACTCGCCCCTTTCCCTTCCAGCACACTCCCCCAGGGAATGACTCCCATCAAGCCTCTGAGTTTGTTGAAGTCTGCCCAACGAAAATCTAGCCTACGAGTCTGGCCACAAACTTCCTTGACCCCCCCCAGCAACTGGAATTCAAGGAGAACATGGTCACTTCCCCCTAAGGTCCCCACCACCTTCACCCTGTCTACCAGTTCTTCCCTGTTGGTTAATATTAAGTCTAATATGGCCAAGCCCCTAGTAGCTTCCTCCACCATTTGAAAAAAGAAGTTGTCGGACAGACAGGTCAGGAAGTTGCGTGATTCTTGTCATTTTGTTGAGCCTGTCTCCCAGCACACATCGGGGAAGTTGAAGTCTCCCATAATTATAAGATTCTGATGTCCGGATACTCTACCAATCTTTTCAAGGAGGGCAGCATCTATTTCCTGTCCCTCGTCAGGCAGTCTGTAGCAGACTCCAACAACAATACCCTTTGTTCTACCTCCTCTTATTTCCACTCATATACTTTCCACAGTGCCACTCCGCCTCCTCTTCTACCCTTCCTGTTTTTCTTGAACAACTCATACCCCTCCACTACCAAATCCCAGTTATGAGAATCATCCCACCAAATCTCAGTGACTCCTATTATATCATAGTCCTCTGTTTGCAAGAGAATCTCCAGCTCTTCCTTCTTATTACCCAAACTATGGGCATTGGTATATAGGCACTTGTAGCCTTGTACCTTTGTTTGACCTGTCCTACCCAAGTGGGCCCCATTGTTTTCTCTTCTTCATTGAAGTCCCTATGTTGATCATCCCCTTCCCCTTGCAGCTTCAGTTTAAAGCTCTCATGAGTAAGCTTTCCAGGTTCTTTCCAAACATTTTCTTCCCTGACCATGAGAGGTGAAGTCCATCATGTGCTAGAAGGCCTTCTCTAAGAAAACTTATCCTGTGGTCCCAGAACCAAAGCACTTCTGCCGGCACCACCATCTCAGCCAACAATTCACCTCAAGTATGGTCTGTTCCCTTCACATTACTCTTCCTTTGACTGGAAGTATAGAAGAGAATACCACCTGTGCCCCAAATGCCTTCAACTGCCTTCCAAGAGTTTCATAGTCCTGTTTAATTTTCGTGATGGTATTCGCGGCTGTGTCATTCATCCCCACATGAACCAGCACAAACGGGTATTGATCAGTAGGTTGTATCAGATTTGGCAGTTGATCTGTAATATCCTGAATTCTGGCCCCAGGTAAGCAACACATCTCTTGGAGTAGGGGATCGAGCCTGGACACATTACATTCTATACCCCTGAGCAGAGAGTCCCCGATCACCACAACTTTGTTTCCTTCCATTTCCGTGTAGCACCATGCCCTCTTCACTCCCTTTTCCAGGTCTTTGTGGCTCTCCTTCAACTCTCATCTCCATCACCCTCTCAAGCACCTGAAAACGATTCTTCAGCTCCAGTGGACCAAAGCATTGTCTTAGTCGATGTCTTCATGTTTGTACTGTGGAACTGAGAGGAGACTCAGAAGAGGATCAACTCTTCCTTCTTCTCCTTGACTTTCTTCTTCATGTTCTTGCAGAGTTCGCAGGCTCTTGTCAATAAAATCCTCCCCTTCCTTGATTTCCTGAAGGGTGGTCATCCTCTCCTGCAGGCTCTGAATGTTCTCCTCCAAAAGCCGGACCAGCTTACACTTCTGACGAGTGAAGTCCAGCTTCTGTTCCGGGAGGAAAACAGACACGGCACACTCCATGCAGGTGACTGGAAAGGGGCCTTCAATCGACATCATTGCCATCCAAGTATATTCCAAGAGTACTCTGAGCAGAGTTTTGGGGCCACCAAGGCTTGCGCCTCTGGCAAGGAGGAGC
Source organism: Gekko japonicus (assembly GCF_001447785.1). NCBI lineage: Eukaryota > Metazoa > Chordata > Lepidosauria > Squamata > Gekkonidae > Gekko > Gekko japonicus. Next base: position 11,332 of record NW_015168243.1, on the reverse strand, counting down.
CTTTTGTTTCAAAAGGTCACTTCCTGCCAAGCACAGCAGAGCTCAGCACAGTAGAGGGCAGGGCTTGTAATCAACAGCAACTCAGTCCCCAGCAGCCCCCAAAACACAATTAGCCCCAAACATAACTTAAATAGAACCACTCTCTAGCAGGCTCCAAAGAACCCATTCACCCCCAGTTTCTCTCACAGCAGCTAGGAAAGGCAAAAGGCAGAAGGACAGAACCCCTTACCTTCTAGCAGCACCTCACCCTGTGCTCACATTGCTTATTCCAACACTGAGAAAAGTTTCTTTGTCAGTCACTAGACACTAGGGATATGCCTTCAGCATTTCTGAGCCAAATTGATACCCGAATCATGTCTTTTTGGCATGATTCAGGCATTAGTTAAACTGAATCATATTCTCTAATCTGATTTTTTTTAACGTGATAAGAGAATCCCTAATTAATTCTGGAATCCCCAATTTTTCAGCTCCATTATAGTCTATGGGACCATTACAGTCAATGGCAAATCTCAGTAAGCATTTCGATCAGTTTACAACACATTCATTTGCAAAGTCATTTGCAAAGTCAGATAATAATTTCTGATTGGCCATACAACATTGTAACATTACCCTTGTCACTAAGAAATGGGGAATATTACTCAGAATTCTTATTCTACTACACTTCATTTTGATTATTCCACAGACTATTCATGTCCTATAACTCAGGAGCAAAACTGAAGAATGTTGACAGAGCTATGGACAGAGCATAGAAATTCTGAGACCCAGTTCCCCATTATTGTAGTCCAACAGATCTAGCAATTGGCAGTGTCAAATGGGGGTAATGGTGGGGGATTTGTATTTGATCCCATCAACCAGGTTTTAGGCATTCCAAACTTATGGCATTCTAAACTTATGGGTAGAGGCTAGATTCTGGAGAAATTCCAAACCCCTCCCGGTGTGCCCCAAACACTAGCTCTAAGAGCACCATTTCTATCACAGGATAATTTCAAAAGTGATTTATGATATAGCATAAGGACTCCCTATTCTAAATATATATATCAAAGTTCTACCAGGTATGCAGAAATACTTGAGTGTGCCTGAAACGACTGTGTAATTTTTAAAATGAAGGCTTCTAACATGTGTCCCACCCTCTGTCATTTGTAGATCTGGGTATAAATCTTTCTGTTGAATGCAGCTTTTCCTTGTTCTTCAAATAGTGACTCATGAAAGCTTATATCACAATAAATTCATCTTTAGCATTTCATAAGACTATTTTATTGCATTTAATACATGCATTGAGTACTAATTCTTCAATACCAATGCTAAACGAGGTTACCCAGAACTGACTGTGGCTTAAAAAATTCACCACTTTATTGTACTAAGTTCTACTCATGGCTTTCCGAAGTGTTCCTTGCACATCATTATTTCTCAAGCTTGGATTAAGCATAGGTGTAAGGATACCATACAGAACAGGCAAGGTTCGGTCCTGCTCCTGGGAGTATATGGAGTTGGGCTTCATGTATGTGAAGATTATGGTGCCAAAGTAGATGTTGACTACAGTGAGGTGAGAAGCACAGGTTGAAAACACCTTGAGGTGCCCTTCTTTGGTGTGGATCTTGAGTATGGCCAAGACTATGTAGACATAAGACACCAGGGAAACCAGAAAGGAACCCATTATCACCCCTCCACCCACCACAAAGGTAGCAATTTGATTGGCCTGGGTGTCAGGCTGGAAAAGGGGTGAGATGTCACAGAAAAAGTGTTGAATGAAATTGTCCTGACAGAAGGAAAAAGAGACATCATGCCAGAGTGCACACCTGAGTTAGCCTCAAATTTAAGCAGCGGCTGTCAAGCAGATACAAACTTTGGGACTCATGAGCACACTATACTGCAAGGAATGGCGAATGGCAGCATATTGGTCACACACCATGACACCCAGCAGGAGGCATTCAATGCCACCAAAAGCGATGAAGAAGTACATCTGGGGAAAGCAACCAGCTAGAGAGATAGTCTTGTCCTGGGAGAGATAATTCATCAGCATCTTGGGAACAGTGGAAGTAGTATACCCAATGTCTGCTACAGAGAGATTGCCCAGGAAGAAATACATGGGGTTGTGGAGTCTCCTGTTGCAACAGATGATGAGAAGAATAAGGGTGTTCCCAATCAGAGCCACCAAGCAGATGAACAAAAAGAGACCAAAAAGCAGGACCTGGGCTTTGGGGTTGCTAGAAAGTTCCAGGAGTATAAATTCAGTGTCAACTGTGGCACTCTTTGGCATTTGATGTGGTGTCTCCATCTGGGGACATATTGTAGAGGATGGGGATTGTATGGGTTTTTTGTTGTTGTTGGTTTAATATCCTCAAATATAGTTAGCATAGGAACAATCAAAAACAAAATTTTCCATATCAGTGTAGCCATGTCTAGACAATGTTTAGAAAGGTTTGGGGAGCTATCATCTCCGTTTTGCTTTCCTCACCTCCTCCTGTTTTGAAAACCTAATTTTAAAGGGGTGCAGAATATAAAATAATCCTTTATATATAAGCTGATTTGGGGTGGCTTCTGTCCTATGGGGTGGCGAGATTATATGTGCTCCCTCGGCCATTGGCCCATCGCCTGCCACTCAGGACTACTGGTGTGCCATTGGCTGGGGGAGGAGGAATGAGGTAGCTGCCTTGGCCCACGCATTGCTGGAATGGGCGGCAAGCGGGTCCCTTGCTCACTGCTGCTCCACCACCACATGTGCCGCTCGCTCGCTTGCTCGGGCAGCCGGTGGGGAGAGGGGCGAGGCCAGCTGCCTTGGCATGCCGGGCTCTTGAGCAGGCGGGAAGGAATCAGCCTGCCCGGCTTGGCCTGCTGCCACCTCCAGCATGGTGAACAAGCGAGGCCTGCTGCCTTCGGCAGCCACCGCCTCCAGCAAGCCATGAGAGCGGGGGATGAGGCCGGCCACCTTTCCCCACCACCTCCAGCACATGGCGGGGGGGATGTGAGGCTGACCGGCTTGGCCTACCACCCCCTCGAATGGGCAAGGGGGGAGGAGGCAGCCTGCCCAGATTGCCAGGGGGAGGCACGAGCCCAGCTGCCTTGGCCCGCTGAGACCTTGGCCAGCGGGGGAAAGAACTAGCTCAGCTGGATTGGCCCACTGCCCCGTCAAATGTGCACCAGGGGGAGGAGTGAGCCCAGTTGCCTTCAGCCACTGGGACCTCACGCCACAGGGGGGTGACACCTCAACGATGACACCTCAAGCATGCGAGGAGGGCTCACCAGGCTGGCCAGCTTGACCCGTCGGTGCCTCCATCGTGCGGCAGGGGCTGGTTCCAATAGCCTTGGACCCACAGGGACTCAGGCGACCGGGGGAGATGGGGGCCCACACCCGGGCGGCCAAACTAGCACTCGTTGTCTTTACTCCAACAACGGGCCTGATTCCTAGTTATAAAATAATGGAGATGGAGTTGTAGACAGTTGAAAATAAAGTTTTATCATTTTTGCCCACTTCTGGTAAATTCGATGCCCCTCTTTTGGGGGCGGGTTAGTCTGCCCTCTGAAAGTAAGGAGACCAAACACTGAGAGTGGCTGATCCATAAAGTTAGCACAGCTACTGAGCAAACTCTGCCCAATCTTTCTATTTTCCTTTCTTCCATCATATAGAACAGACCTCTAGCAGAGATTATAGCAGAAGAAGACTTTAGGGACCACAAAACTAGTGAGTATATGGCTGTGATGAGGTAACTTGAAGTTTGTCTTCTGGGGAGAGGAAGAGAAGATGACTGTAAGCTACTTTGAGACTCCTTCGAGTAGAGAAAAGCAGGGTATAAAAGCCAACTGTTCTTCTTCTTATGAAAAATGGATTATGAAAGGACTTCACTTTGGGGCAGATCATGACAATGGGAATTGTGCAAAAGGTTGCTTAATCAATTAAGTCTTTGAATAAGACTTTGACCCTCTAATAATGAATCATTCACACAATTTACATAATTCACTAACTGAAATCATATACGTGGGCAAGAAAGTTTGCACCATTGCATAATTAGTAATTATGTGAACAATAACTCATTTTATCCCTAAAAGGGCATAGTATTTCTTATTTCTTTTTTAATGTAGATCTATCCTTTCTCTCTGATGATAAATTGAAGACATTCATCTCCAAAAATTAGGAATGAATAGTATTCACATCTGGCAAAATCACTTCAGATCAGTATCCACCCTTACCTCAGTGTGGGTAGAGAAGTATACCAGGGTTTTAGCAGTAAACAAACTCTGTCCTAACCAATATATTTTACCACCGCTCTTCCCTGGAGACAAAATCCACAAATTGTGCGATCCAGCCCTGCATTACGCAGACCCTGTCTAACTTGGCACTTGTCCATGCAGGTCCAATGATCCCCAGTATAGCCTTTTTGGGGTGGTCAAAGGGGACCATTATTGCTTTTTCACTAGTAGAATAACTAGTTGGATGCAATGTTCCTTCTAAGCTGAGTTTGTTTGAGCTAGCTCACAGTTTTTTAGCCTCCAGCTCAGACATTTTTGTTATAGCTCAGGATGCATACCTTCAGAGCAAAATAATTTATGCAGTAGCCAAATCACTCACTCACAACTTTAATGCCAGTAGCTCACAGAGTAGAAATTTTGCTCACAAGATTCCACAGCTTAGAGGCAGCATTGGTTGGATGAAAGCCATGCTTTATTTTCACTACTATTCTTCAGTATTGATCTCTTTTAGAATATTAAAGCTGCTTAAAACACACATTCATTTGAACTCTGAAAAACAATTCCTTCTGTTACATCCTACCCACTCGTTCCAAAGGGCATTTTGTACATCCCTGTTCCTCAAGCTGTATATGATTGGATTAAGCATAGGTGCAATGATCCCATACAAAACAGACAAGAACTGGTCCTTTTTCTGAGAAGTATTTCTGGGGAGAAGGTATGTAATGATTCCAGTGCCATAAAATATGTTGACCACAACAAGGTGAGAAGCACAGGTGGAGAAGGCTTTCAGACGCCCATCCTTTGTACGGATCCTGAGGATGGATGTGACTATGTAGACATAAGACACTAATGTACACAGGAAGGAACCAATTATCACACTTCCACCCACCATGAAGACTGCAATACGATTAGCTTGAGTGCTGGAGCAAGAAAGCTGCAAAAGGGGTGGGATGTCACAGAAAAAGTGATGGATGACATTGTCCCGACAGAAGGACAAAAGGGACATGAGGGCAGCGTGCACACCTGAATTAGCCAAGCCCAGAAACCAAGCAGTGGCTGCTAAAGAGACACAAACTTTGCGGCTCATGAGCACACTGTAATGCAGTGGATGACAGATGGCAGCATATCGGTCATAGGCCATGACACCCAACAGGAGGCATTCAATACCACCAAACGAAATGAAGAAGTACGTCTGGGATAAGCAACCAGACAGAGAGATAGTTTTGTCTTGAGACAGGTAATTCATCAGCATCTTGGGGACAGTGGAACTTGTATACCCAATGTCTACCACAGAGAGATTGCCCAGGAAGAAATACATGGGACTATGAAGTTTGCTGTCCAAGCTGATGGTGAGAAGGAGAAGAACATTCCCAGACAGGGCCACCAAGTAGATGAGCAGAAAGAGACAAAAGAGAATGAGCTGAGTTTCAGGGTTGCTGGAGAGTCCCAGGAGTACAAATTCAGTGACGGCTGTGTTGTTTTGCAGCATCTGGTGTGGGAGCTCCATCTGTGGAGGAATATCAATGTTTTGTAATTTTTGATTTGGTTGGAAACCATTCCTTGAACATATGTTGTGGAGTGACAATACCCTGTTAAATGATTTTCTCCCTGTTGATTTTAAATATATCATAGTGACATCTAAGGATCAACATTTATGGACAGTAAAATGAAGGGGATTTCTGATAGCTCTGCTACAACTGTACAGTCATCTCCTGATTTCCCCCCCCCCTCCTGAACCATGCTACAGAGTTCCCCAGGTGGTAAGGGGCGATAATTCTTAATATAATCCTGAAGTACCCAGGAAAGTGAATAGCTGGGGTATTCATTCATTCATTCATTCATTCATTTACCATCACATTACATTTATTAATTGTACACATTTTAAAACCATAAAAACAGATTTGGAATTTGTGTGTATTATTTAGACTTACTTATTTAGACTTATGGCTTTGCCAGAGTCCAAGGGTGTTACACAATTGAATTGTAGAACTGAATATCACCTTATGTTTTTATGTCTTAAGTTATTATGAAATGATGTAGATTGTTTTATCGGTTTTATTGGCAATTGAGCCACTGCTGTAAGCTGCCCTGAGCCCGTTTGCGGGGAGGGTAGGGTATAAATTAAATAATAAATAAATAAATAAAAATATATATTGGAGAATGTTGTTGAGATGAAATATCTGTTGTTAACTGAGTTGTGAGGTGTCTATTTATATAAATACTTAAAAAACCCAAATACTAAAGTATGTCTTCTATTGATGAACCAGTTAACACTTAATTTTTACTGGACAATCTTGCATGTTTTCCTCTTTGTTGTTAACATTGGCATTAAACAATTTTTAAACATTGTGGAAGAAAGTAATTCCAGTGCCATCCTCTCTGAACAGCATTTGAGGACACATATCATCAAAGAAGATGAATGGATGGGAAGAAAGGCTTTAATGCTCAGAATCAGAGAATCCTCCACTATCCCCTCTTATTTCTTCTTGCCTTACTAACAGTGCAATGAATGCCTTGTCAGAAGCAAGCTGCTCTATCTTCATTAGTATTCCTACATGAGTATGCATCATAATTATTACAATGCCTAGCACTGATATTCTAAGGAAGGGCCGGGATCAAAAATGTTCATTTTATACTACACCTGACTTCACCCCATCTTCTACCTCCCATCTGGTCATTCTGATCAAATCCTTGCTAAGCATGAGATGCAATCTTATCTAGACGACTGGATGACTTCTAGATCTGTGAACCATCTTCAAGCCCAAATTCAATCATCTCCATCAAGACCTGAACTCACTCATTATGGCATGAAGGGGTAAACTTGTGGCTCTGAAGCCCGGCATCTCAAGATAAATTGAGCAGCACAAAAATGCTAACTGGCTGTCTGACACCAGTGAGATAATGGACTAGATGTCAGTGGCATGAGGTAATTGTTCCAGTAACAGATTAAAAAACCATAGCATGAAGAGATGACCTCTGTGATCAGTGTTCCTTCTAAACTGAGTAAGTGTGAGCTAGCTCACAGTTTTTTATTTTCTGGCTCACACATTTTGTCTTAGCTCAGGAAGGATGGCTCCAGAGCAAACTAATTTATGCAGTAGCCAAATTGCTCACTCACAACTTTAATGCCAGTAGCTCACAGAGTAGAATTTTTGCTCACAAGACTCCACAGCTTAGAGGGAGCATTGTCTGTGATTAATGTCCAGCATATTCCAAAATATCCCATATCCCACACAAGTTAGAGGTAATTTTTCCCACTTGATTGATTAGTTGGATTGCTGGGGAAAGTCCAGTCACCCTCTCCCTTCGTAAGTGTTAGACAGGTAGAATAGTGCATCTGTACACATTATTAAGCCTTCCTCTAAGAAGCTCAGAGCAGGATCCCTGGGTCTTCCCCTCTCTTTTATTCTCAAAACAGCATTTGTGGTCCATTACTCTGAGGCAGAACAACTGGCCAAAAGTCAATGAATGAATTTCACTGCTGAGTGGGATTTGAGCCCGGGCCTCCCAGGTCATGATCCAGCCTGGGTCTAGAAAGCATTTATGTTCATCCATCTGATGTTTTGAATATTTTTGATGTTTTGAACACCACTGGTTGAGTTTCCCCACTGTCACATTGCTTTGGGAGGCTATCTGCAAGATTCTATTACCTGTATTAATATCGATATATTTGCAAACTGTTCTCACTACAATGAAATCAGAACTCAAACATATACAACTATATTCATACAGATGTACACCTTTCACATATAGGTATATATGTGGGTGGGTGCATTAACATATATGCCCCTTTTCTACTCATCCCTTCACTGGTAAAGGTCATATCATTCCTTATAGCACATAATGTCTTCCAAGCCTGTTTTTCTCATGTGAAAACTGCTGTATGAATGTTAGGGTACTCCGGGAAACAAATAAATTACATTATTTTCACATTTTAAGAAACAATAAATGAAAAGTTATAGTAAATTAGACTTTGCCATGCAGCTTACCTGTTTCGTTTATTAAAAGTCATATCTTGTGCAGTCCCATTTGAAAAGAACTTTAATCAAGTTGATATTTTTAACCTCAAATACTAAACTCAGCATCTGTTCAACCTGTGATTTATCAAACATGCTTTTGCAAACTATACTTCAAAGGACATGCTCAAAATTCTAGTGGAGTGTTCCCAGGAGACTAGGTGCTATGTCACTTCTTGATCTCATTAGCTTTTGGGATTTCAGGTTATAATGTTTTCTAAAGGGAGCTTAATAGACAGACAACATGTGAATTCTAGAAGAACACTGAATATTAGATCTATCACTGTAAAGGGGGTGGGTTGTTGTACAGAAAACAAGGTCAGGTTGGAATTTTCCCTCAAGCTCTATAAGTTTTGGTATCCAAACCAGTCCATGGATTAACTTTTGAATGGTTTTGTACTCATTTTAATTTAGTTATGAAATGCATCTCTCACCAATCCTATTAGGTGGCTCCACTTACAAAATGTAATGGGAACAATTCCTTTTTAATATTGTGAATAATTTAAAACAACAGAAACAAGGAATGCTTAGAGTTTTCAACACCATATTTGTAAAATAGTGGGTATGATCCAGTCACACTTACAAGGCATGATCCAAAGACACTTACATTGTAGTTGTTTCATTATGATATATTTAAGCACAGGTGACTGCTTTGATGTCAAGGGGACATCAATATATCTTATTTTTAACATGGTCAAATCTGTAGATACATAAATCCAGAGACTGGAGCTGTGAACAGACAAGAAAGATCTTTATAAACCTGAAGAAAGAGCCCTCCAGGTTTGTCAGGATCCCTTCAGGATTTCATGGCCGCCATGACAAGCCTGGGCCTGTAATAACTGGTTCTCCAAACTGTATAGTTCATACTTGTGAACTGACCTGGCATTTCATTCTGATCAGGGTGAATGTGATCTTTGGGGGGGGGTGAAGAAACTGAATACAGTTCCTTTCTTGTGGACTGATCAGTGTTTGCTTGGGTTACCAAGAATCTGTAGGGGTGGGAGATCTATTAAAATGATGTGCCCCTGGAAACACATGGATCTGAATGGCTTACTGGCGACTTTAGAAATTTTTCGTTTTGATATGGTTGGTGCTCCTGGTTGACTACAGGAATGAAGAAATGACCTGGCAGCTTGCACAATACTCCCAGATATTAAGAGCCGAGGTAGCCCTGTGTTTTATGGAGGGACTGTGGGTGATGAAAAGAGGAAGATTCAGGGCAAATCTGATATAAATACGGGCAAAAAAAATCATCTTAAAGTATAGGCCATAAGCAATGATGATGGCAAAGAAACAATACTTTTCTGCCACCTTTGCATTTGCAAACTGTAGGCCCAACAGAGCTGTTCCTGGCAGTCAGAGACCTGTTGCAATTTGGCCTGCAGGTGGAGGTGGATTGCTTGGTGGCCTGCTGTTACCACTTCACTCAACAATTTGCAGGAAAAAAACTTCTCACGTCTGTAGTGATTCAGACTGTACTTTAACGGTGAATATTGTCAAATGGTGCCAAAGTCTTGAGTTGTCCAGATGTTGGGATACTTTTCAGTTTATTCAGTCTGAGGGCAGGGTCTTTGAAAGTGTGAGGTCTATCACCTGCCTGTTTGACCCTTGCCAGTCCTGGCTACTTAAAACTCCTGGGGAAGGGCAGGCTGATTGAGTCTGAGAAGTAATTAATGGCTCCTTGAGAGAAGGGGTGTTTGTCCCAGCCTTGAAACAACCTGTGGTGCATCCAGTACTGTAGAAGCCTACCCTAGACCCAGGAGATTTTGGTAACTATCGAACCATGTATATTGGGGCGGGAGCCCAACCCCTTAACCTACCTGGAACCGTGAAGGCTCCTCAGTGGGTAGTGCAGGGCCTGCCACAGGATGGAGTAACTGCACAAGTGCCTGGGGAAGCCCCACCAAGGAGAGGAAGGGCCTGGTGGACTGCAACACAGGAAGTGGGGCAGGAGCCCTATCCCTGAGCATAGCCAGACCCAGGAGGCTCCTGGGTGGGTGGTGTAGGCTCTGCTGCAGGCTGTAGCAACTATTGCAAGCCCCCAAGAGGAGAAGCCTCACCCAAGAGCTGGTAAGGAAGGGCCAGGTCAGGCCCGTAGCCAGGATTTCTTAAGTCGGGGGGGCATTTAAATTGCTTAGGGGGTACTGGCTAATCAAATGAATTCCATGGAAATACCCTGGGCTGGATGGGAAGTGGGGGGGCTTGCCATTAAGTCAGGGGCTTTTCCCCGAGATGCCCCACTGTAGCAACGGGCCTGGGCCAGACAGACCACAAAACAGAGCGTTATGGATGGGAGGTTCCCTGGGTTAGGCACACCCACCATGCAGTTCAGAGGAAAGGTGAGGCTCTCCATATTGCTAAAAAGAGAAAAAGAAATGGATTCTTGGATTTCAGCAAAGTGGGTTTGCGTGAAGAACAATTAACAAGGGTATCGTAAAAGCCCTCATCAATTTTGGTGCCTGGGTTTGAGGAGGGGAGGGATCTCAGCAGGTAGGTCTTTTCAATCAATGAAGGAAGCAGCCTTTTTGTCCAGGGAAACTGATCACTTTATTCTGCAGATCAGTTGTAGTTCCAGGAGAATTACTTCTTTACACAGAGAGTGATTAAAATGTGGATTTCACTGCCAGAGGATGGAGTGATGGCCACAGGAATAAACAGCTCTAAAGGGGCTTAGGTGGGTTCATGGAGGATAGGTCTATCAGTGGCTGCTAGCCGTGGTGACTGAGTGGAACCTCCCCAATCGGAGGCATTAAGCTTCTAAATTCCAGAGCCAGGAGGCAACATCAGAGGAAGGTCTTGCATTCTATGCCCTTTGGTTTGCCCTCCAGAGGAACTAGTTAGCAACTGTGAGTTCCCACTAAGCTGAGTTAGTGTGAGCTAGCTCACAGTTTTTTAGCCTCCAACTCATACATCGTTGTCTTAGCTCAGGAAGGATGGCTACAGAGCAAACTTATTTATGTAGTGGCCAAATTGCTTGCTCACAACTTTATTGCCAGTAGCTCAGAAAGCAGAATTTTTGTCACAAGACTCCACAGCTTAGAGGGAGAATTGGTGGACAGACTACTACACTGATGCAGCAGGGCTCTTGGTATGTTCCTATGGTATCTCTGGGACATACCTGTAGTTTGGCA
>NW_015168242.1:19002-19445 GCF_001447785.1 Gekko japonicus | reverse complement strand
ACTGAGATCAGTCGACCCCCGCTCGCTGAAAACCTGGACCCAAGAAGCAGAGAACGCTGAAAGACACCTTCAGACACAGCAGCAGGACACAGCAGCCAGCGGAGGGAAGGTGAGCCAGGCACCCACCCCGAAGCCGAGAACCCCGCGACTGTCGGAAGCAGTGCGAGACCTACGGATGAAAATGGGGCTCTGCCTTAGGTGTGGGGAGAAGGGCCATTTTGCCGCGGATTGCGGTGCTCGCCAAACAAGGGAAAAAGCTCCACAGTCCAAGGCCAAGCCGGCAACACCGCCTAAGAAAGGGGTTGCAAAACCCAAATTTTCCAAAGCACTACAAGCGGCGCCAGAAACCAACCAGGAAGATTCAGCTGATTCGGAACCAGAGGCGTCGGGAAACGAGAACGTCCTGTTGTAAGTGAGGCGCAACAACGGGACATTGCATCGGA
>NW_015168242.1:10822-17950 GCF_001447785.1 Gekko japonicus | reverse complement strand
TTTTTCGGCTGCGCGCACATCTCAGTTCCCACCGCAGGAATGTTAAACAATGTTCTTTTTTACTATTTTAAAGCCTTCAATCAACTATTTTCTTTGCCGGAATCGGATTTCTGGGAATATTTGATCTTTTCCCGCTCAACCGCTTGTTTCAATTTAAATCTTAACACAGTTCAGGTAAGCGGCACGTTTATTGTTATCTAGCACGATCACTTCGGGTTTCGCATTGCTTCTTTTCACTTACTGTTGTTGCCCATCTTCAAGAGGTCGGCTGGTAGAGAGCTTAAGCCGGTATTCCGACTCGATCGGCCGCTGCAGAGTTGCTTGACACTTGCCTTCTTCGGGGGAGGAGGTCAAAGCCTGAAACTGCTCCTTCAGGAGCCGAATCACGCCAACCTCACACTCCCTCTTAGGCACTGCTGCCTGCTTGTCCCCCCCCCTCGCTGGGGAGCGATGCGTTGGGCTGAAAACTGCCCAAGCTGTCAAAAGCGGCCGTCGCTCACTTCGCACGATCGCGAAAGTGCGTCAGTCCTCCATCTTAGCTCGACCGGAAGCCCTGAAGGAGGGCCTTTTTAGTAGTTGCCCTACTTCAGTCTATCTGCCATGGTAGCTCTTTCTGACACCTGCAAAACGGGCAGAAACATATCTGTTTTCCAAACGCTGTCAAGAAATAGACAAGTCAAGGATAGCAGATGTCTACAGCCTCTCTACTACTGGCATAAACATAGTGTGGACAGCCGGCATCCTCAATTTACAAACATTTTCATCTGCCAAGGAGTTCTGGAGAGGCATTTCGAAACCCTAATCCCTCTCCAGTACAGCCTCCTGTGAGCTTTTCGGAGTCTCACCTCTAAGTTGTGGAGTCTTGTGAGCGAAAATTCTACTTTGTGGGCCGCTGGCATTCAAGTTGTGAGCGAGCGATTTGGCTACTGCATAAATTAGTCTGCTCTGGAGCCTTCCTTTCCTGAGAGAAGACAAAAATGTGTGAGCTGGAGGCTAAAAAGCTGTGAGCTAGCTCACACTAACTCAGTTTAGAGGGAACACTGCTCACCCCTTTTATTTTTTTTTTTTTTTTTAATAATAAACTTTATTGCAATCAACAATAATACAGTAAACGAAAATATTCAAACAACAGTAACATACAACCTGGGTAACCACTAACAATAAAATACTAATGAACACCTAATAAGAATTCGTACCGCTAATGAGTCACATACAGTGTGGATAGGAGGTATTTCTTAGCAACAGTCTTTACAAAAAGGTAAGTATATCACGATAATTATTGGGAATAGATGACTTTAGTGAAGGAGATTGCTTAACCACATATTCAATAAAAGGCAGCCATTTTAGCAGTTTGCTATTTTGTACATCATCAGTGTCACTGGTTTGAATAGAGTCCGCTATTTTGTCCATGGTTAATATTTCCCAAATCTTACCAAACCATCTGTTTAAAGCTATTGGGGTGGTGTCCTTCCAACTGGCCGCTATTACCGACTTGGCAGCCAGTAAAAGAAGGGAGATAAGTTCTTGCCTAATAGGGGGAATCTTATTGTCCTTTTTCAGGTCTAATAATACCGTCTCCGGGGTATTATCAATAACATATCCCGTAATATTTTCGGTATAATGAAGTACTTCAGACCAAAAGTGTGACACGATTGTACAGCTCCACCAACAATGAAGAAAAGACCCGCGACCACCACAGTTTCTCCAACAAAGGGGAGAATAGGAAGTGGAGATATGGTGCAGCGTTTCTGGTGTAGTGTACCACCTCATTAACAATTTATAAGCCTGGAGACGGATGTTTAAAGAGTTTGAGCGCAGAGTGATTGAAGACCAAATCACGTCCCAGTCCTTATTCGATATGGTGATAGCACAGTCTTTTTGCCAGCTATTTTGATAGCCTAAGGTCCGCAAGGGGCATGTCTCTAGGAGCATCTTATATAAATAGGATATTCCCCTATTCATTACTACACGTTTCTTTTCCATAAGTGCCTCAAACGGAGACAAGGTGCGTACTGTTTTGCTGCCCAGATTCCAGTTCCTAAATATAGATGCTAATTGGGAGTACTCTAACCAAGGGAGGTGACACTTGTATTTTTTCTCCAGCGTTTCCTTGGTGGCTAGCTCATTACCGTGCAAAACATCAATAAAACGGGTAATGTGATGTGTATGCCAAACTGCAAAAGTCCCTGAAAGTTTGGCCGGAGAAAACCAAGATTGGTAAGTGAAGGACGTTGAGGTCTTGTATTTATCCCATACCCTTAGAATATTTGTCAAAAAGGGGTTAAAAATGGAATCCTTAGGCCTGTGGCTTGGTTTTTCCCACAATACAGATTGCAGCGGACAATCATTTAAATATTGGCTCTCTACAATCTTCCAATCTAAAGGTAGGTTTGAATCATAAAATCTCACTAAGTTCCGCAAGGTAACTGCGGCATGATATAAAGCCAGGTCTGGAAGAGCCAAACCGCCTTTACAGGTTGGTCTTTTGAGGGTATTTATACTTATTCTAGGTCGATTTGAGTTCCAAATATATTTGGAAAAGGCTCGTTGCCATGCCTTAAATTGCTCTTTAGGAATACTTAATGGTAACGCACGAAATAAAAATAAAAATTTTGGAAAAATAAAAGTTTTAATGATCTGAATACGTTCCATCCATGACGATGAGGTAGAGGCCTCCTTTAGATGCTGATCATTTAACAACTTACTGAGAGGTGAGAAGTTCGTTGTGAATAGCTCGCCAATTTTGACAGGAATTTTGATGCCTAAATACGTCCATGATTTACTAGTCCAGCTAAATGTATAATTAGTTAAGATGTAATCTTTGTGATCTTGGGTAAGCAAAATAGGGTAAATTTGGGTCTTAGTGGGGTTAGCCCTTAAACCAGAGATGTTACCAAAACAATTTAAAAGATCTTGTAGAGGGGGTAAGGAGTTCTTGGGATTAGTTAATGCTACTGCAAGATCATCTGCGAACAGGCTTAATTTCATAATTTTTTGGCCGATTTCTATTCCTTGGATACGAGGGTGTTCCCTTATGGCTTGCGCTAATGGCTCAATAGCCAGCGCAAACAAAAGGGGCAAGAGGGGACAACCCTGGCGCGTACCTCGAGCTAGGGTAAATGTCTCAGTATCCGAATTGTTGATTTGAATATATGCTTTTGGTTCTGTATACATAGCCTTGATAGCCATTTGGAAAGAAGGGCCAAAGTTCATATCACTCAAAAGGGCACTTAAATATCTCGGTTCTACTGAATCAAACGCCTTTTCCATATCTACAGCTAGTAGGAATGAGGAATGGATTTGTTTGTGTTGGCAATAATGAATAATGTCTACGATTTTTCTGGTATTATCTGAGATGTCTCGCCCTGGAATGAATCCTGTTTGGTCCTTATTAACATAGGGGTTGATTATTTTGCCTAATCTAGAGGCAAGAGTAGCAGTAAAAATTTTATAATCCACATTTAAAATGGATATTGGGCGGTATGAGCCCGGGTTTAAGGGGTCTTTGTCCTTTTTTAAAATAACTATTATTTTAGCCAAATTCCACGTTGGGGGAAGTACTCCTGTTTGCAAAATATTATTACAAATATTTGTGAGGTGAGTAATAAAAGCCATCTGATATTTTTTATAAAACTCAGCTGTGAAGCCGTCAGTTCCCGGGGATTTATTATATTTAAGCGATCTTATCGTGGTACTGATCTCCTGTTCAGTGAACGGTGAGTCAAGCCAATTCCTATGCTTCATGGATAAGGAGTTTTTTAGAGGATATTTTAGGAAAAAGTCTTTAATATTCAGTAGATTTGGTTCGGTGGAAGAATAAAGCCGCTGGTAAAAATGATGGAAAACATTTTTAATTTCTTTCGTAGTATGCTGTATCTTACTGTTTTTATCTCTAATTTCCAGAACAGTGTTTGCAGCTCTTTTCTTTCTTACTTTCCAGGCTAAGAGACGAAGGGATCTTGGTCCTGTCTGCCAGTATTTCTGCTTTACGTAAGCCAATTGTTTTTGAATAGTAGTGGTTTCCAATGCTTCTAATTTTCCCCTTTCTACAAGCAATTTTTGGTAGATTTTATTCCCTCCATATTTCTTAAATTTAGTTTCCAGGATTTCGATTTGTGCAATAATATCTGCTTTTAATTTGGCCTTTTCTCTTTAGTAGGCTGTGGTTTGGGATATGATCGTACCACGTAAGAAGGCTTTAAAAGCATCCCATTTTATGTGTGATGAAGTCTCATCTTTGGAATGGATTTCAAAGAAATTTTTAATGTTTTGATCAGTGTTTTCTGAAAAAGGTTGCAATAATAAAAGGGAATTATCAAACTTCCAAGTGTGGTATTGTGTGTTCCTCTCAGATTGATACATGGTACAAGTCACAGGAGAGTGATCAGACCATAGACAAATTCCTATGTCTGCTGTGGGAAATTGAGTCATAATTTGAGTAGAAACTAACAAGTAATCAATTCTAGTATGTACTTGGTGTTGAGCAGAATAATAAGTGTAATCTCGCTCACCCTTGTGCCTGGCTCGCCACAAGTCGCAGAGATCATATTTAAAAAACAATTTCAGAATTGGCGTATCGCATTCTTCAGGTAATTTTTGTCGTTTTGAACCTCCTGATTGGAGGCGGGACCTGTCCATAAAAGAGTTAGCAATATAATTAAAGTCCCCGCCAATAATATAGGGGTCTGCACTAAAAATATGTAATTTCTCCAACACCTCTTCCAAAAATTGTATTTGTCTTTCATTTGGGGCATAAATTACAGCCAAGGTTCTTTTGTCTCCATTTAAAGTCCCTGACACAAATAAATATCTTCCTTTGGGGTCTTTCTCGATGTTCCCTACTTGGAACCTGACATTCCTACTAATAATAATAGCCACCCCTCTAGATTTCGAAGTGCCAGGGGCCAAAAATTGGTGGGGGTATCTGATAGAGTTAAATATTTTTTGTTGTTTAGCGTTCAAGTGGGTTTCCTGTAGGAAAATAATATCCTGCTTTTGGGCCGTCAGAGCCGTTACAATTCTCTTTTTCTTTATACAATGATTCAGACCTCTGCAATTCAGAGATGTAAAATTAATATTTTGCGCAGTCATTTAAACCAACAGGAAGCCAAGCAGGTCCTTATAGGGTAAAACACAGTTAAAGACATATAATAAAAGGGCCAATTCCGACGTCTGCAAACAGTTTTAACCTTGCCAGTAAGAAGAGTTTTCACCTTAAATTTCGAACCCTGAGAGATTTCCAGGAGACTCATCCATACACCATAAAAACTTAGAAAAAAGCTATTAAAAAAAAAACATAGGTTACCCAGCATTAACATAACAACCCAAACCTTACACACAGCCCACACATAGGCTCTGTCATCCCTTTCCCTTAGGGCAGTTGTAACAGCCATAACACATAACAAACAATTTAAACAGTTCAACCACTTAATAGTGTTAGGAGAGGTAGAGCAAGTAAAATGTATCACTCCCTCTCCACCCTTCTATGTAATGTTAATATAAGGATAATATTTTTAGCCAGCTTCTAAAAATAACAGATGAGAAAAAAAAGAACTTTTGATAGACTATCTTAAAGTCAAAAAGTCATTACTAATATATAAAATAGAACGTGGATACCTCTAACCATATTGTGGAAACAGGATTAACTGGTGATATAAGGAATAGTTAAGAACCTGTGAAAAGAGAATAAAGTAAGTTTCCAATATATCTCAAACTGTGAGGAATAAAACAAGGCTAAATTGGAATGTCAGAAACTTTCCAGAATTTAGGGGTGAAAAACAAAGTGAGTTACAACAATAACAGTTTCAATCATATAAGTCTGTAGCTTTTAACTATAGTCTTCAAACTGTAATAAGGAACTTAATGGCTAGGCAACAACAAATTCAGATTCAGGAGAAGGTCCTTAGAGCCAATTTCTTTCAGCTTAATATCTTCTTAGATTTCCTATGAGTTTTTCCAGTTAACCTGAATTATTGACTTTAAGGGGTGGTATCAACGTTTAAAGTCCAGGAGTCTTCAATTTCCAATACAAGTGAAAGTCATTTGAGTCTATTCCTTTCTGCTTTAAGCCATCTCGAGTTCCCTTTGGGTTTTTCAGGCTCTCTGTCAGCTGAATGCAGCTCTGTTGGAATCTTCAGTTTCAGCACCTGTAGCAGTGTAACACCGGTTTCAAAATCAGAGGCATAGAGGGTGCGATCCTGATGAATAACCTGCAACTTGCAGTGTGCCACCCAGCGATATTTAATTTTGGCCTCCATTAAAACTGATGTGATTGGCTTCAGGGTTTTTCTTCTGTATAAAGTTTCAGGGGACAGATCCTGTAACACTTGAATTTTGGAATCTTTATATACTAAAAAGCCTTTGGCACGTGCCTGAGCTAAAATGGATGATTTAGTGCGGAGATGCGAAAACTTCACCACTATATCTCTGGGGTAGGCCTTCTGACGCACTTGTTTAAGCGGGCCTAAACGGTATGCATAGTCCAATAGTGGGGCTATTCCGCTTTCAAGTTTCAATGTGGAGGCTAGCCATTGAGCTATGAAGGACGAGAGTTCAGAGTTTTCTTCTGCCTGTTCCGGGATCCCTCGAAATTTAACATTATGGGCTCGCAATTGGTTGTCGAGGGAAAGAATTTTATCTGTGGCCCAATCTTCCCGTTGCAAAAGGTATCTGGTCTCATCTTGAATTGCGAGGCTATTTTCCATAGCAGTTTCGGCTGTTTGTGAGACCTTTTCTAGGTCAGCTCGGAATTCAGCTATTTGGGAGGCTATGGGTTTAATTAGTTCTGCAGTAAAGGCTGCCATGTTCTTCTCTAGATTTTCTAGAGTGGTAAAGAATTCGGTACGGGTTATCGCCATTCCACCTCCCTGGGGTTCTTCCCGCCCGTCCGCCATTTTAGGTGAATCAGGGACGCCGAGCTGCTTCTCGGAGGGCGATCGTTTGGGCGCAAAAAAAGCCGATACCGACCTTGTACGCACACCGTTAGCTTCCTTTTTCGACCCTGAGTTCTTCCCCATTCCACTCATGTATTTTATTCGATTTGCTGGCTATGCGATGGAACGAAGGGGGGAGGATCGCGGGAGCTCCGGAGTTAAGCGACCATCGATCTCTGCCGCGTCGCCACGCCCC
>NW_015168242.1:1661-8524 GCF_001447785.1 Gekko japonicus | reverse complement strand
CTGCCTCCTGTACAATGTCACGTACCTCCGCCCATAGTTTTTCAGGCACTCTATCAAATCTAGACCTTTGAATCTATTCTTCACCTCTTCTGTATATTCATCAGGGATGCGATCTGGGTCAAACCTGAATGGCCTAGTGGTTTTCCCAATTTTCTTCAGTTTAAGTCTGAATTTTGCAATGAGTAGCTCATGATCTGAGCCACAGTCAGCTCCAGGTCTTCTTTTTACTGACCGGATAGAGCTTCTCCATCCTTGACTGCAAATTATATAGTCCGTGTTGCCCATCTGGTGATGTCCATGTGTCGAGTCGCCTCTTAGGTTGTTGGAAAAGGGTGACCAGTGTGCTCTTGACAGTACTCTGTTAACCTTTGCCTTGCTTCATTTTGCTTTCCAAGGCCAAACTTGTCTGTTATTCCGGTTACCTTTTGATTTCCTACTGTAGCATTCCAGTCCTCTATGATGAGGAGGACATCATTTTTTGGTGTTAGTTCTAGGAGGTGTTGTAGGTCTTCATAGAAGCGGTCCACTTCAGCCTCTTCTGCACCAATGGTTGAGGCATAGACTTGGATTACTGTGATGTTGAACGGTTTGCCTTGGAATCGGACCAAAATCATTCTGTCATTTTTGAGATTGTATCCCAGTACTGACTTTTGCAGAAGGAGCTGTGGTAGCTCAAGTGGTGGCTCAGTAGTTCAGCAGTAGTTCAGCCCTAAACCTAACCTCAGCGCTAACCCTAACCCTAACCCTTACCTTTAGGGTTAGGGGTAGGTTTAGGGTTAGGGTTAGGGTTATGGTTTGGGCTATGGTGAGGGTTATGTTTAGGGTTTGGGTTAGGGTGAGGTTAAGGGTGAGGGTTAGGTTTAGGGTTAGGGTGAGGGTTAGGGTTGGGGTTAGGGTTAGGGCTAGGGTTAGAGTTAGTTTTATGACTAGAGCTAGGGAAAGGGCAAGGGTTAGGGTTAGAGTTATGGTAAGGGTTAGTCTAACCCTAACCTTAACGCTAAACCTAAGCCTCACCCTAACCCCAAACCCTAATCCTAACCCTCACCCTAAACCTAACCCTCACCGTAGCCCTAACGCTAGCCCTAACCCTAACCTTAACCCTAGCCCTAAACCTAAGTCTAACCCTAACCCTAACTGTAGCCCTTGCCCTAACCCTAGCCTTAACCCTAACTTTCGCCCTAACCCTAACTAACCCTAACCCCAACCCCAAACACTAAGACTAACCCGAACCCTAGCCTCAGCCCTAACCCTAACCCTAGCCCTAACCCTTATCCTATCCCTACCCCTAAACCTAACCCTCACCCTTAACCTCACCCTAACCCTAACTTTAAGGGTTCGGTTTAGGGTTAGGGTTAGGGTTAAAGGTTATGTTTAGGGTGAGGGTTAGGGTTAGGGTTAGGGATCGGTTTAGGGCTCGGGCTAGGGTTAGGGTTAGCGTGAGTGTTCGGTTTAGGGTTTTGGTTAGGGTAGGGTTTAGGGTGAGGGTTAGGGTTAGAGTTAGGGCTAGGGCTAGAGTTAGGGCTAGGGCTAGGTTTACGGCTGGGGTTAGGGCTAGGGCTAGAGCTAGAGTTAGGGCTAAACTTAGGGTTAGAGCTAGGGTTAGGGCTAGGGCTAGGGTTAGGGTTAGAGGTAGGGCTAGGGTTATGGGTAGGGTTAGTGTGAGCGTTAGGGTTAAGGTTTGGGTTAGGTTTAGGGTTAGCGTTATGTTTAGGGTTAGGGCTAGGTTTTAGGGCGAGGGTTAGGGTTACGGCTAAAGTTAGGGTTAGGGCTAGAGCTAGGGTTAGGGCTAGGGTTAGGATTAGGGCTAAAGTTAGTGTTAGGACTAGGGTTAGAGTTATGGTTAGGGTAGAGCTAGGGCTAGAGTTAGCTTTAGGGCTATGGTTAGAGTTATGGTTAGGGTTAGAGCTAGGGTAGGGCTAGGGCTATGGTTAGGGCTATGGTTAGGGCTATGGCTATGGTTAGGGTTGGGGTTAGGGCTAGGGTTAGGTTTACGGTTAGGTTTAGCGTTAGGGTTAGGGATAGGGTGAGCGTTAGGGTTAGTGTTGGGGTTAGGGCTAGGGTTAAGGTTAGGGTTAGAGTTTGGGCTAGGTTTAGGGTTAGTCTTAGGGTTACGGTTAGGGCTAGGGTTACCTTTGGGGTTAGGGTTAGGTTTAGTGTTGGGGTTAGGGCTAGGGTTAGGGTTAGGGCTTGGACTAGGGTTAGGATTAGGGCTAGGGGTAGGTTTAGGGTTAGGGCTAGTTTTAGGGTTAGGGCTAGGGTTAGGGTTAGAACTAGGGCTAAGGTTTAGGGTTAGGGTTAGGTTAAGGGTGAGGGTTAGGGTAGGGTTAGAGTGAGGGTTAGGGTGAGGTTTAGGGCTAGTGTTATGCTTAGGTTCAGTGTTAGCACTAGGGTTACGGTTAGGGTTAGGGTAAGGGTTAGTGTTTAGGTTTAGGGCTAGGGTAGCGTAGGTTAGAATTAAACTTAGGGTAGGGTTACGGTTAGTCTTTGGGTTAGGGTCATGGCTAGTGCAAGGGTTAGGGTTACGTTTTGGGCTAGGGTTAGGTTTAGGGTTTCGGTTAGGTTTAGGGTGAGGGTTAGGTTTAGGGTTAGGGTGGGGGTTTGGGTTACTGTTAGGGCTAAGGCTAGGGCTAGGGTTAGGTTTAGGATAAGGTTTAGGCTTAGGGTTAGGTTTAGTGTTTGGGTTAGTGCTAGGGCTTGGGTTAAACTTAGGTTTAGGGTTAGGGTGAGGGCTAGGGTTAGGGTTAGGGGTAGTCTTAGGATTAGGGTAAGGTTAGTGTTAGTGTTAGTGTTTAGGGTTAGTTTAGGGTTAGTCTTATGTTTAGGGCGAGGGTTAGGGTTAGGGCTAAGGTTAGGGTTAGGGCTAGAGCTAGGGTTAGGGCTAGGGTTAGGATTAGGGCTAAAGTTAGTGTTAGGACTAGGGTTAGAGTTATGGTTAGGGTAGAGCTAAACCTGGTTCACACCAGGGAGGAACCTGGATCTAGATAAGATCTGGAGGGAAAAACAGCTTTTTAGAATTCAAGATATAACCAATAAAAAAGGCATCAAAACAAAAAAAGAACCGGAGAAAAAATTGGAACATCCCATACCGTGGTTCTTTTATTTACAATTAAACCATCTTCTCTCATCTTTAGAAGTGACAAAAATGTTATCTACAAATCCAACAGACCTAGAAAGAGTGATAATAGGTTTTGAGAATAGGAACAAAGGTCTCATCTCAAAATTATACCGTATCCTTCTTCGTAACTCTAGTGTGAAACCGTTAGCATATCAGGCTAGGTGGCAGAACGACTGCACATCCGTTATATCTTCAGATCATTGGGAAGCGCTATGGAGCTCGAGCGGCTTTTGCAGCAAAAACATACCCACAACTCTACAAAACCTGAAAATACTATCTAGATGGTACTTAACTCCTCACAAATTATCCAGGATTTCGTCTGACTACCCACCATATTGTTGGAAAGGATGTCAGCAAATAGGTGATTACGCCCACTGTTGGTGGCGCTGTGCAAAAGTGAAACAATTCTGGTTAGAAGTCCTAAAAGAAATACAAAACATAACCTCTGTCCATATCCCTTTCTCACCAGAAATCATATTTCTTAACATTTGGCCAACTTCATTACGTTCTAGACCCCACAAGGACACAATCGAGACAATGCTGGATGCTGCAAAAACAACGGTAGCGTCCCTTTGGAAAGATCATACAGCTCCGAATTTGGATGTATGGTATAAAAAGCTTTGGAACCATTACTTAATGGAAGCTGTTACGAGCAAATTGAATTTCTCATCTCCAACCCCATTACAGGATACGTTCGCTGACAAATGGTTCTCTGTGTTAGACTACCTGTCTAGGCAACAATTTCTCTCTCCTGAGTGGTCCCAATATCATAAATGGATTTAAGCCTTTGTTTATACTTTTTCCTTAAGGCACTACTAGGTATAATTGTTTCTTTTCTACCTCTCTACAGGATCTTTCTCACCCTTTCTTTGATTGTTGCCTTTTTTCTTCTCTCTCACTCTGCAAGGAATTCAAGACGTTGATAACATCTCATCTCCTTTAATAATGACTGGAACAGCTTGCTAGGGAAACTACTAGACGTAGTAGCTATATAAGACACTATGCAATACATGGTTATTTGTTATTTACACACATATGTACTTGATCTTTACCGTATGATGAACTGTTTTATATTTCGCCAATTGTTGCTGTATTATTGTTCTCACTCAGTTATATTTGTATTGATCTTTGCAAAGTTATAAATAAAACATTTGTTTAAAAAAAAGGTTTAGGTTTAGGGTTAAGGTTAGGGTTAGACTAACCCTAACTCTTACTCTAACCCTAGCCCTAACTCTAACCCTAACCCCAATCCTAAACCTAAACCTAACCCTCGCCCTAGCCCTAACCCTAACCCCAATCCTAAACCTAAAACTCACCCTTAACCTAACCCTAACCCAAACACTAAACCTAACCCTAACTCAAACCTAACCCTCACCCTAACCTTAATCCTAACCCTAACCCTAATCCTACAGGTAAGGGTTAGGGTTAGCGTTAGCATGGAGGTTAGGTTTAGGGCTAGGGTTAAGGCTAGGGCTAGGGCTAGGGTAAGGGTTAGGTTTAGAGTGAGGGTTAGGTTTAGTGTTAGGGTTTGGGTTAGCATGAGGGTTAGTGTTATGGTAATGGTTAGGGTTAGGATTAGGGTTAGTCTTTGTGTTAGGGCTGGGGTGAGGGCTAGGGTTAAGGTTAGGGTTAAGGCTAGGGCTAGGGTTAGGGTTAGTCTTTGTGTTAGGGTTTGGTTTAGGGTGAGGGTTAGGTTTAGGGTTAAGGTTAGGGTTAGACTAACCCTATACTAACCCTAACCCTTACTCTAACCCTAACCCTAGCCCTAACTCTAACCCTAACCCCAACCCTAACCGTAAGCCTAACCCTCGCCCTACCCCTAACCCCAACCCCAATCCTAAACCTAAAGCTAAAACTCACCCTTAACCTAACCCCAACCCAAAACCTAAACCTTACCCTAACCCCAAACCTAACCCTCACCCTAACCCTAAGCGTTGAGGTTAGGTTTAGGGCTAGGGTTAGCGCCAGGGCTAGGGTTAGGGTTAGGTTTAGAGTGAGGGTTAGGTTTAATGTTAGGGTGAGGGTTAGGGTAAGTGTTAGGGCTAGTGTTAGGGCTAGGGCTAGAACTAGGGTTAGGGCTAAAGTTAGGGTTAGGGTTAGAGTAAGGGTTAGGGTTAGAGCTAGGGTTAAATTTAGGGTTAGGGTTAGGTTTTGCATTAGGGTTACGGTTAGGGTTAAGTTTAGGGTTAGGGTTTGGGTTAGGTTTAGGGTGAGGGTTAGGGTTAAGTCTTGTGTTGGGGTTAGGGCTAGGGTAAAGGTTAGGGTTAGTGTTAGAGCTAGGGCTAGGGCTAGGTTTAGGATTAGTCTTAGGGTTAGGGTTAAAGGTAAAGGAAAATGTTCCCTTGCTCAAAAGCCAGTCGAGTCCGACTCTTGGGTTGCAGTGCTAATCTCCATTTGAAAGCCGAAGAGCCAGCGCTGTCCGAAGACGTTTCCGTGGTCATGTGGCCGGCATGAGTAAACACCAAGGCGCACGGAACGCTGTTACCTTCCCGCGGAACGCTTGCAATTTCTTACTTTCGAACAGCTAGGTTGGCAGGAGCTGGAACTAGATACAGGAGCTCACTGCATCATGCGGCACTCAGGTCTTGAACTGCTGAACTACTGATTTTCCACAGCCTGGGGCTAGGTTTTGGGTTAGGGCTAGGGCTAGGGTTACGGTTATGGTTAGGGTTAGGGCTAGCGTTAGGGTTAGAACTAGTACTAGGGTTTAGGGTTAGGTTTAAGGTGAGGGTTAGGGTTAGGATTAGGGTAGGGTTAGGGTGAGGATTAGGGTTCGGGTTAGGATAAGGGTAAGGGTTAGTGTTTAGGTTTAGTGCTAGGGCTAGGGTTACGGTTAGTCTTAGGGTTAGGTTTTCGGCTAGGGTTAGGGTCATGGCTAGGGCAAGAGTTAGGGTGAGGGTTAGGGTTAGGGTTAGGGTTGGTGTTAGGGTTAGGGTTAGGTTTAGGATAAGGTTTAGGGTGAGAGTTAGTGTTGGGGTTAGGGCTTGGGTTAAGGTTAGGGTTAGGGTTAGGGCTAGGGTTAGTTTAAGGGTTAGTCTTAGGGATAGCGTTACAGCTGGGGTTAGGGTTAGGGCTAGGCTTAGCATTTGGGTTGGATTTAGGGTTAGCATTAGGTTAAGGTTTAGTGTTGGAGTTAAGGCTAGGGGTAAGGTTAGGGTTAATCTTAGGGTTAGGGCTAGGGTTAGGTCTAGGGTTTGGGTTAGGGTTAGGTTTAGTGTTGGGGTTAGGGCTAGGGTTAAGGTTAGGTTTAGGGTTAGGGCTAGGGCTATGGTTAAGGTTAGGGTTAGGGTTAGGGTTAGGGATAGGGCTAGGGTTAGAACTAGGGCTAGGGTTTAGGGTTAGGTTTACGGTTAGGTTTAGGGGCACTTGATCACTGCCTTGTCAGGGAGAGGGGGTTTGCGTGGTTCGATGAGGCTGTGGGCTACGCCGTGGAGGACAACCCAAGACGGATAGGCCACAGCAGAGAACTCAGACCAAGCCTGATCCCCTGGATCCACTCCAGTATTTTTGTGAAGAGAACCCCATGGAAAGTATCAAAAGGCTATGATATGACTCCGGAAGATGAGCCCCTCAGGTCAGATGGTGTCCAATATGCTACTGGGGAAGAGCAGAGGGCAAGTACAAGAAACCCCAGAAAGAGTGAAGTGGCTGGGCCAAAGCCGAAAGGAAGCTCAGTTGTGGATGTGTCTGATGGTGAAAGGAAAGTCCGATGCTGCAAAGAACAATACTGCATTGGAACCTGGATTGT
>NW_015168242.1:0-1518 GCF_001447785.1 Gekko japonicus | reverse complement strand
CCTCCTCCTCCTTCTCTTCTCCAACTTTTTAACTTCTCTTCCGGGTCTTTGCTTGCCGCTCACAGCCTGCAACTGCCGCTTTTCAACACACCTTTCCGATAAAGTCCCAAGCTCTTAGAACGATTTTTTCTCTTTTTATAATCTTTCGACTTTAAAATAAACGCTGTCATTCTTGTAGCTGGATCCCTTATCCACACCTCCGCTTTAATGGCATTTTTCTCATTCATCGCAGCTCAAAGCCTTTCAACAGGTTTCCCAGAAGAGGCTATCGTTCAAACCGGAAGCTCCTTCCTTCTTGTTGCGCAATTCTTTTTCCAGCTACGACATCTTATTTATTTTGTTTACATTAAACAAAGTTCGCAAAGCGCAATTAGAAGATAAAACTTCATAACTTCTTTTCAAACAGTCCATCGCCAAGTGACACCACTCTTTTCAACTTTCCTTCTCCCCCCCTTTTCTCCTTTAAAATCTCTTTTTAAACGGGAGCACAGGGAATCCCTCCTCCTCTTTCGCTGGGGGGGGAGAAATGCGCTTAGCATCTTTTCATCTTAGCGATCGACAGAAACAAATCTTCATGACTTTCCATCAACAGGTGACACCACTCTCCTCGGCTTTCATTCTCCCCCCCTTTATCATTTAAACTCTCTTTTTAAACGGGAGTTCGGGAATCCCTCCTCCTCTTTCGCTTGAGGGGGGTGGAAACACGCTTTACATCAGTTCATTGTACCGATCGACAACTCACAATTTCAGCCGTTCCTTTTCATTTCATTCTCATTTTCGCTTCATCACTCAGGTGGCGTCTGGCGGCTCCGCTAAGCCCCGTGCGGGGCTGCGAACGCGGCGAGGTTCATTGGGGCATGAGGGGAACCTCAATTTCCGACCTTTCAGTCGAGAAAGAGGCTTTTCCCCCTGGGGCTCGTCCGGGTCTCCGCTTGCACGGATTCCCCCCTAGGCCGCGGGGCAGGCGAAGACACCCTCGGGAGCGCCCCGAGGTTGCGTCTGCCACTACTAACTTTTAATAATAACTGTTTATAACTTAGAAGATGAAAGACAATTGACAACACAACACAATGAAGCCAAAGAAGATTTTTTTTACTATTATTAACAGTTTAATATACTAATGAAAGTATCACTCGACCTTTTCTTTATCCCTCTATATACCCTCCCTTCTTTCTGATATGAAAAGCAATTAAATTCTCACCTTTTTAGGAGAGTTTATATACAAAAAAAAAAGACCGAATGATTTTGGTCCGATTCCAAGGCAAACCGTTCAACTTCACAGTAATCGAAGTCCAACCACTGGTGTAGTAGAGGCTGAAGTGGACCAGTTCTATGAAGACCTACTACACCTCCTAGAACTAACACCAAAAAATGATGTCGTCATCATAGGGGACTGGAATGCTAAGTTAGGAAATCAAAAGGTAACTGGAATAACAGACAAGTTTGGCCTTGGAAAGCAAAATGAAGCAAGGCAAAGGTTTACACAGTATTGTCAAGAGAACACACTGGTCACACTGG
>NW_015168241.1:14223-20213 GCF_001447785.1 Gekko japonicus | reverse complement strand
CAGTTTACATTATTGTCACATGAGCCAGACGACCCCTTGTCGCTGTCGCCGGTCACCTGCCGCCATGCACTGTCTGCCACTGCGCTCTGCCACCCGGGGAGGAGGGGGGGACTCCAGAAGCCTCAGATAAGCAGGAGAAGAGGAGGTTACGTCACCACCCTCTGCTCTCCCTTGGCACGCTCAGACAGCTCTCTCTCTCTCTCCTGTCCATAGCTCCTCTCGTGCCCCTTGTTCGCATTCTCCCCGGCTTCTGTCTGCGTTCCCCCTTTTATTCCCGTCCTGTGCCACCTACTCTCCCCTGTGTTCCGCCCTCCATCCCCTATCGTAGCCCCGCCCCCTCCTTTTATTCCCAGACGCTGAGTCTGGGGCGTGGCTGCCTTCCGGCTCTCCCCCTCTGGACCCAACGGCTGCATCAGCTCCACTTCTCCCCTTCCTCGTGCTGCATGGGGCTGTGGGTGGTCTCCTTCCCCCTCCCGGGGGATTATCCCCAGCCGTTTGCTGCCAGGGGAGGCGGCGGTCAGCCGCTTCGGGGGCATCCCGTCTGTTCCCTGCACGGTCGGTGGGCTGAGGAACCCGGTAGGTGCAAACAGGGTCGTGGCTGGGGGGGGGGGGGCTGGATCGGAGCCCCAAGCGGCGGCGGCCATCCCTGCGGAGGCTTACCGTTGGGACAATTATTCTGCTCTTCTCCATTTTATCCTCACAACAACCCTGGGAGGAAGGTTAGGCTGAGAGAGTGTGAGTGGCCCAAGATCACCCTGTGAGTTTCCATGGCATGAGCGGGGATTCGAACCTGAGTCTTCCAGATATTAATGCAACACTCTTAATCACTACACCACGTTGGGAACTACTTGGGTATGTACAATCACCACAGGGAATTCCGTGCCATTATTCATGAGAATTCAAGAGAACTCCCAAAGAAGTGAATGCCAAAAATGATGGGAATCAGAACAACCTGGCTCAGATCCGTTCCACAAATCACGCAATTGCTGCAGTAAGTTCAAAAAAACTACAGAACATTGACAATAAAATGTAGGCCTATTCAGATGTATTATTCCAAATTTCTTATTTTATTCCATAGGTCAAATGACGAACATCTCGAGTTTCCAGAGTTCGTTTCGAGTTCTTTATCAAAATTCTGTGTTGTGGTGGTATTTTTCAAACAATCCAATAGTAGGAATCTCAATCTCAAAATGGCTATGAAATAGCTCCCATGTTAGCCAGAAGTTTCTCAACAATGGACAGTGTCCGTTCCACAACATCCCTCTGCTATCTGTAGTGGACTGCCAAGGTTTACTCAATAGAAGCCAGGAAGGTGGAGGCAGCGCAGATGGGGGAGTATGGGAAATATCCCATCTGTTACAAAGAAAGTTTAACAACTTCCCTGACCTATAAAGCCTGTGTTGTGTCATGGTTACGGGTCTGATTAGGATCTACCAGACCCAGGTTTAAATCCCCAGTCTGCCACAGAAGCTTCCCAGGTGAACTTAAGAGGCTGAAGTTGGTTCCTTATTCCCAGTTCCTTATTTTTTCCTTATTTGTGACTTATTCATGAATTCAACTTAAAACATTGAAGAGGGTTTGAAAGCTCTGAACACCGAGACTACCAGGTTATGGAGCAGCAGAGCAGACTCTCTCAGGGAGCTCCCGAGAATCTCCGACTCTTTGTGGTTTTCAGGGAATCTTCAGGGGGTCATATGGCACTTCCTGCTCCAAAGCCTGGTTCTTCTGCCAGCTGCTCTGAAGTGGGGTGCCCCCAGGACAATCACACAGGCAGACACTGGGGTCAGGTTGCACACACACACATCCCTCAAATATTTGAACCACCCCAAATGACACATCCCCATGCTCTGGGGACTGTCCCCTACAAGGAGACACACTGCACTGCTTAGTCCAAACCCTGGTCTGGCACCACAACCTTCTATTTGGGGTGCCTGCAAAGGAGCCTGTATTTCAAAGGAGATTTTAATAAGGAACTGCTCCTAGTGAGGTTCCAGCAGGACAACCCCACAGGCTGACCAGAGGGCGAAGGTCATTCCACTGATCCATCAGGGCTTAATGGCTGCTTATCTCACCATAGATGCTAATGTTGCACACCCATGTCCCCGTCAAGCTGCTTAGGAGGCACATTGCAGCTTTGCACCCTGACTTCTTTCCTCTGAACTGTCCTCTCCTCCTTGATTTTGCCTGGATATAACAACTTAAGGATTTAAATTCAAATTCGGTCTGAACAGACGAGCTTTGACAGTTGAAAGCTCAGATTCCCAAAACCAGATTGATCTCAAAGGTGCTGCTGTGGTAGGGTTGTCAGCTCTGAGTCCAAACCTTATTTTGGGGTGTAAATGGCAACCAGTTCCTTATTCAAGTCTCCGTAGAAATAGGGGCCTCTTGGAGGCACTCCAAAAAGAAAATTGTGTTGCCAGAACCAGTGTTTGGACTGGGTACAGATGCATGTCTCTTTGCAGTGAACTGTCCCCAGATCATGGGGATCTGTCACTTGGGGTGGTCCAAAGATTTTTTTGGGGGGGTGCATAGGGTTGCCAGCTCTAGGTTGGAACATACCTGGAGACTTTGGGGGTGGATCTGGGAAAGGGTGGGGCTTAGGGAGGGGAGAGGCCTCAGCATGGTACAGTACCATAGAGTCCAATCTTCAAAGCAGCCATTTTCTCCAGAGGAGCTGATCTCTGTCAGGTGGAGGTCAGTTGTAAAAGCGGGGGATCTCCAGGCCCCACCTGGAGGCTGGCAACCCTAGGGGTGCAGCCTGACCCAAATATCTGCCTGTGTGATGGCCCTGGGGGCACTTCACTTTGGAGCAGCTGGCACAATAACTGGGCTTTGGACCAAGAAGAGCTATATGACCCCTTGATGCAGAGGATCCCCTGAACCTGAGGATGTATAACATGTGGTGGACCAAACCTTATTTTGGGTGCGGAGGACACTTCCTTATTCGAATCTCCTTTGAAATGTAGGCCTCTTGAAGACACTCCAAAAAGAAGCTTGTGGAACCAGAACCAGTGTTTGGACGGGGCAGTGCTGTATGTCTCCTTGGAGGGGACAGTCCCCAGAGCATGGGGATATGTCACTTGGGATGGTCCAAAGACTGGGGCGGTGCAGCCAGGCCCCAATGTCTGCCTCTGTGGTTGTCCTGGGGGCACCTCACTTTGGAGTAGCTGGCATGAGAACCAAACTTTGGACCAGAAAACAGCACATGTCAAGACAATGTGTGACTGCAATAAAAAAGGCCAACACTATGCTGGGGATTATTAGGAAGGGATTTGAAAACAAATCAGCCAGTATCATAATGCCCCTGTATAAATAGATGGTGTGACCTCATTTGGAATATTGTGTGCAATTCTGGTCACCACACCTTAAAAAGGATATTATAGCTTTGGAAAAAGTGCAGAAAAGGGCAACTTGAATGATAAAGGGTTGGAACACTTTCCCTATGAAGAAAGGTTAAAGTGCTTGGGGCTCTTTAGCTTGGAGAAACGACAGCTGAGGGGTGACATGATCAAGGTTTATAAGATTATGCATGGGAAAGAGCAGGTAGAGAAAGAAGTACTTTTCTCCCTTGCTCTCAATATAAGAACTCGTGGGCACTCCATGAAATTGCTGTGCAGTCGGGTTAGAACGGAGAAAAGGAAGGACTTATTCACCCAAAGAGTGATTAACACATGGAATTCACTGCCACAGGAGGTGGTGGCGGCTACAAGCATGGACGGCTTCAAGAGAGAATTGGATAAACATATGGAGCAGCGGTCCATCAGTGGCTATTAGTCACAAGGTATAGATGGAAAACTCTGTCTAGGGCAGTGGTGCTCTGTATTCTTGGTGCCTGGGGTGGAACAGTGGGAGGACTTCAGATGTTCTGGCCCCACTGCTGGACCTACTGATGGCATCTGGTATTTTTGGCCACTGTGTGACAGAGTGTTGGACTGGATGAGCAATTGGCCTGATCCAACATTGGCTTCTCTTATGTTCTTATGTAACATCAAACTAGAGAATCTCTGTCAATGGGGCCTTTATGAAAGGGCAGCAGAACCAGTGCATTGAATGCAGTAGTGCCAGCATGGCGACAGAATCCTGTGCCTGCCAGTGCCAACCTGTGCAGCATTACTGCGTCAAGCCAGGCATCTCCCCCCCCCCGACCTAGAGAAACTTGTAAGGGAAGGATAGGTGGAAGTGGATTCCACAAAACCTTATGTAACCTCTCTCCCTGACACCCCCCTAGCTTGTCATCTCACCTGTAAGATCAGATGGACTGTTTGGGAGTTTCCGAAGGATACACAGCATGGCATGCTTGAAGTGAAGAAGGTGCTTCCCCTGGGTCACCCTCCTCCAGACTTGGTAGCAAGACAGACAGATAGCTGGGTAGTCATTCTCACACTGACCTTTCCTTCCTGTGTTTTCTCTCCTATCACTATCGCTTTGATACGGAGAATGGAGATCTTAGGGAAACAACTTCGTTTCTTCCTTACACCCTTCCCACACATACCACCTGCCTCCACCCTTAGCTACTCTATCCTGTCCCTCATATTTCCTATCCAGATTGTAGTTCTACCACAATAAAGAGATTAGAATTAGTCTGTTAAAATTAAAATACGGCTCTGTGTACCTTTGTGGCACTCAAAGCCTAGCTACCCTGGTTGGCTCATCCCCAACTACTTCCCTTCCAATCCAAGAAACTGAACACACTGCTATTGTGGGACATGCCAGCTCTACCAGACTGAGTGAGTATCCCCTTTACCCCTTGTCAAGTAGTCCTGAGAAGGACTGCTTGTCTGGCCAGTGGTCCACTGGACAGTGTGGACAGGGGATCCCGGGACTGTCTACCTGAGGGATGTTCTAGCTCTTTAGCATTACTCAGGGTGCACCATGGGGTGGTGAGCTAGAGTAGCACCCCAAAAGAAAGACTCAAATTCTAGGTAGTGGCATTTTGTGGGACTGCTGCCCAGTCAGTCCAGAAGCGTACCCTTACCCATTGAGTCAACCCAGAAAGGGAGAGTGAGGGGTGGTGTTTGTCCACCCTGATCCTCCTTTCTCTTCAGCAGTGTACCAGCTGTCACTGTCCCATTTGAGGAACCTTACCCTAGGTGCAGCTGGCTGCCCCTCACCCGCCGCCACCACCCACCCCAGCAAAGAAAAATGCCTCAGGCTACGCTGTCAGTCTCCATGGCACTCCTGTGGGTTTGCTCGGTGTTTGTCTGGGATTGGCCATTTTTCCAGCTAGAGTGATAACTGGTTTTCCTGCTGTTTAAACCAGCATTCAATTTTTGTTTAGGGGTGGATGGATGGTACCCAGAGTGAACCTACATCACCCAGTGCTGCACAGCTACTGGGGTTCTATGGAGGTGATCTGGGGAGGGTCGCCTGGGTGAGAGAAAAAGAATGCCAGTGGGGGAGTCTGGTGTGATCTGCCAATCAGAATGATTTTGGGAATGTGTCTCTCTCTGGTCTCTCTCTCTACTTTTAATTTTGGGAAAAGTGTTTCTCCCCAAACTTCCCCGCACAGACTGAGAGAGGATGCAGGCACAAGAATGTGCTCACTTCAGTCACCCTCAAAGTCCAGGTCCAGGAAGCTCTTCAGTGCCAAGTTTACCTTGGGGAGGACCAACTGCTCTACTGTCCAGGGGCTCAGGTGAGAGCGATGTGGGCTGACGACGTCACTTGCATGTGAAAAAATGTGCTGGCTCTGAAAGCTTGTCAGAGGGCATGAGAGGACCCCTGGACCACAACAGAGAGGCCCGGCAAGACCGACTGCTTCGTGGCCCAGTAGCTCAGTGGGCAGGTGGCCTGTGACTCGCAGGGCTCCAAAAGGTAGTCCCATACCATCAGAGCCATTTTGTCCTGTCCCATGGGCCTACTGCTCCCAGAGGGGCCAGCCACCCTGAGAGTGCCATGTCTCCACTCTTCGTGGCGGTGGACATGGGGGGATGCGGACTGGTTGGGGAGGCTGGGAAAGAGCAACAGCTGGTGCTGCTTTGGGCTGGAGG
>NW_015168241.1:9132-14161 GCF_001447785.1 Gekko japonicus | reverse complement strand
AGGGGGGGAGAAACAGAGAGAAAGTGACACTTGGTGTGGAAGAAGGAAGGAGAGAGAAAGACAGATGGAGACAAAGTAAAGGAAGGAGTGGGGGAGGGAACTGGGACTCAAGGTGCCAGCAGGGGAGCGTCACGAGGAGACACGCCTGCAAATCTCTAGGGATCAGTGTTCCCTCTAAGCTGACCGAAGACCACGCCAGACACCAGGACGCCAGGAACATCGGAGTACCAACGCCGAAAGACCACCCGGGAACAAGCCAAAAAGAACATCGAGCCCTGCCACCTGGGTGCCGGTAGGGAAGCCCCGACCCCTGTAAACATGTGGCCTTAGTTAGGGATTATTCGGAATTGTGTACACCGCTCAGAGACCCTCCGGGGTTTGAAACGGTATAGAAATCTAAGAAATAAATAAATAAATAAATAAATAAAATTTAGTGTGAGCTAGCTCAGAGTTTTTTAGCCTCCGGCTCAGACATTTTTGTCTTAGCTCAGGAAGGATGGCTCCAGAGCAAACTAACTTATGCGGTGGCCAAATCGCTCGCTCACAACTTTAATGCCAGTAGCTCACATTTTTGCTCACAAGACTCCACAGCTTAGAGGGAGCATTGCTAGGGATGCTGTGAAATTCTCCGCTAGCCTGTTCAACAGAAGAATATGCTGTTTTTGACACTCAAAACCAGACTATGAGCTGACAAAGTTTTAGTTAGTGTGAGCTAGCTCACAGTTTTTTAGCCTCCGGTTCACACATTTTTGTCTTAGCTCAGGAAGGATGGCTCCAGAGCAAACTAATTTATCCGGTGCCAAATCGCTCGCTCACAGCTTTAATGCCAGTAGCTCACAAAGTAGTATTTTTGCTCACAAGACTCCACAGCTTAGAGGGAACATTGCTACTCTGTAGGATTTTTTGGAGGCTGACGATCAGCTGACCAAGATATCAGCTAGGAATCATATTCTTACCTCCCTTCTTGAAAATGCTGTTGGGTCACACAGCCTGACTAGGAGACAGCAATGTTTCCTGGGCTGGGGGTAATCACAAACCAACTCCCAGTAGATTTCAAGGATCTTTCAGCCCTGGAATTTCTGCTGCCTGCCGACATTGCTGGGACACAGGAAAAGCTTGGGATTTTTTTGGTAGGTGGGGTAAAAACAGAAGTTGAGTCCCAACTCATTAGTGGTCAGCTAGGAGCAGGCTTCAGATCCCTACGCACCCCTTCTGTGTCTGATGATGGGTGGGACGCAAGGAAGTCCTTTTAACATGTCTCGGCCTTTTACAGATACAGTGATCCCCCACCCCCCAGGGGGAATCAGGCTCCTCCTTTGAGCAGAGCTCAGAGTGGCCTTTTCATCCCCCCATGCACCTGGGACAAATCATTAAGGTCTGGGCAGGCCTGAAACATAGAATGTCGAGGTCACACATTCTGGGAAAAGGCAATGTCTGGTGTAGAAAGAAGAAGAGAAGGAGACCCAGCAGGAGTCAGCAAGAAGACAATTTGATAGGATAGTGAGGTCAGCGCCTTTTCTCTCCTGTTAAGTGTCATCCTTTGTCTTTCTCCAGAATGCTACTCTTACGGCAATTTCCCCCTTCTTCTTGGAGGTGCCACACTGAGTCTTACCCTCTCTCTCAGCTGGAGCTGTAGTTAGGAACCCATCTCTCTCTCCCTCGCTCCTCTTTCCTATCGCTCCTCTTTCCTATATCAAGTATGTTAAAAGATCCAAGATGGAGACCAGTAAAGACTGAGAGCTCCCAGTTCTATTACTTATTAGCTACTTCTTTTTACTGCAATTGGCTTGAAATTGACAAGAGACAGCCTGGGTTTACCTGATGTTTGTGTGGTGGTTGCCCTTGGTGCCCCCTTCCTTGGAAATTGAAGGAATTTGCTGAGCATTTCTACCTGCTGGGGCCTTGCCAAGATGACGCCTACACATTCACGGACTTTCTCAACTCTCGCACCAGACTGCAGTGGTTTGGGGCCGGCTTGCCGCCCTGGGAGATTGCTGCCGCATTGCAGGCTTGGATGGGGAACGCCGCTTGGGTGGGGACTGCTGCCGCCACTTTACATGCTTACAGGGTAATTGCTCGCACTGGTTTGCAGACCCCCTGGGTGACTTTGATTGGTGGGCCTGCTCCTGGGGTGGCTTCTGGTGAAGGGTGTTCCCCCAGAGAGACTAAGTGACCAGAGGCAAGTGGGTTTTTTCTGACCTGGAGCCATGGTCTCCTGGCCTCGGGTGGTTTCTGGGCTTGGTGCTTTTGACTTGCTTCCCTGGAGCCCTGTGGACAGACACGGTGCAGTCTTGAACCAGCCTGGCTTTGTAATTTTAAAGTTTCAGCCCTCAGCCTGGTGCGTTCGTGGGCTTCTTCTATTTGAGCAGCTGCAGCGGACTGCCGAGTGTCAGGAGCACTGCCAAGAAGTGTGAGCTGGCTACGACTACCTGTGAACTTGCTGTCCCGCAATCTGTTTGGGATTGTGTGGTTGTAGGGAAGGCTTTGGAACAGTGTGGAATTCTGTTTCTTCCATGAGCCTGTTACTATCAAGTAATATCTACTGTCTTGGCTGAAGGAAAGCCACAGAAATTAAAGGAAGAGGTCTTGATTTCTGCCCATTGGATATTCTGAGCCCCTATGAAATTGATATTATTGAAATTTTATCTATGGATTTGTTTATTAACCACCCTTAACTTAATTTGAAACTCCCCTGCTAATTGATTAGATGCTAATTGGTTAATGCGTATGACATATGGTTGCCAAATCCTTCTCGGCCGGGAGCATTCTCAGCCTCCTGTCTCATAAGGAGGGGGAAGCTTATATGCCTTCTCCTCTAGGAGCCCCACATTCCTTCACTCCTGCCCCTCAACTCCGTTCTCCATGGGCTCCCTTCACCTTGGGGCTGCTCTTCCTTTCCTACCACCTCGCTCTAGTCCTTTACTCTGTCCTCCCGTCCCACCTCATCCCATCCTACCGCTGCCAGTCAGAGCTTCCATCACTCGTTCCACTCCCATGCTGCTCTCCCCTCATGGAGGAGTTGGCCATAGCACTCCCCACAGTCTTTTTGTTGGACCATCTGAGACAGGGGCGTTTATAGTTGCCAGAGTTCACTGTTTTGTTCTTGCACTGATGGGAAGACTCCGCAGCTTAGAGGAAGCATTGCTTGGGGCTGCTCCTCCTTTCCTGGCACTAGATCTTTACCTCACTCTAGTCCTTTCCTCTGTCCTCCCAGCCCACCTCATCCCATCCTACCGCTGCCAGTCACAGCTTCCATCACTCGTTCCACTTCCATGTTGCTCTCTTCTTGTGGAGGAGTTGGCCATAGCTCTCCTCACAGTCTTTTCATAGGACCATCTGAGACAGAGGTGTTTATAGTTGCCAGAGTTCACCGTTTTGTTCTTGCACTGATGGGATATGCCTGGGCAAGGGAATGCCACATTCAAGTGCCACTCATTTAGGACTGATACAGTCAGCGAGTCAGTGTTTGGGCAGACAGCGGCTTCCTTTAGCATTACCTTTGAAATCACTCACCTCATGGGACCACTAGGGAACGTGTACAAATGCCATATACTGGTGTCCCCAATTCCTTTAAGCTTGTGGGGACGCTTGGAGTTTTGAGAGGAAGTGGGGAGAGCCACCCCCAAAATGGCCTCCACAGGAGGTGGAATCAAATGGGAAACCTCCCCCCCCCCATCCTGTTAAACTTTAAGGTCGGAGACCAACAAGCTGCTGAGAGACCAGAGTGATCTGCTCCAACTTCTGTGCTGTTTTTCAGATCTCCCAGCTAATACCCAAATATATCTGGGTTCTTTCCCCCCAGTTTTTCTGAGAAATCTCGGATACCTTTGGGGTGCCAAAATAGCCCAAAAATCCTGTTGGACTCTAAGGTCCAACAGGACTCGAATCCAGCTATTTGGAAAGTTACTTTCATTTCTAAACAGGGAGAGGGGCAGCATTTTACATAGCTTTCCTTCTTTCTCTGCTGAGTGTTTTTGGGTCATAGAATAGTGAACATGGCTCATCTCTCGCAAAGGCCTGCCCCCAGGCCCCCGTACTTGCCTTGGAAGCTGTTGAGCTTTCCAGAAAGTGGGCATGGCCATTGTAAGGCAGGGCTTGTTACTGACTGCCCTCATTCAAATGAAAGGATTTTCCACTGGAGTGCCACAAAGATTGGTAAGACCCCCAGCTTTCCTTAGTCAGTGTGTGGTTTCATTCCCCTTTCAGGCATTCATTCTCCCTTTTGACTCTTTAACTCATGAAACCTTGTGCCCGAAATCTTGTTGGTTTCTAAGGTGCTTACTGGACTCAAATCTTGCTGGAATACTTCGAAGGGAGGCTGAGGAAGCCATTCAGAAGATAACCAAGGCTGATCTTTTAGATGGGAGAGACCAAGGTGGAAGAAGATGCCCACCAGGCCTCTCAAGGCCTGCTCTCGGTGCCCCAGCGTTCAGAGGTCAGGCAGATGTGGATGAGACAGGGCATTTTTCTGGGGTGGCACCTCACCTTCGGAATGCCCTCTGCCTTCAGACTTGCCTGGTGCCTACTTTGCTTCCTTCTAAAAATCTGGTCAAAATTCATCTTGAGAGCCAGTTTGGTGTAGTGGTTAGGAGTGTGGACTCTAACCTGTGAGAACTGGCTCTCATCCCCCATTTCTCCACATGCAGCTGCTTATCTCATCAGCTTTTCAACAGACTGCTTCTGTTGACAGCTTTTATGCTACTTACATCCAATGGCTTGTATCTTAGTAGCTTCTGTTTTAATACTGTAGTATCCTATGCTTTATATATTAAAAATCATGGAAATGTCTAAAGAAATATTGGTTAAATTACTGAATTCTTTAAAACCTATTTTGTCTAGGAGATCATGTTCACTCAAGAGCTTAGATTTCCGTAACAACTGGTTTGATAGCAAAAAACTAAGAAAGATTTAAAAACATGGGGATTCCTTTTAGGTCTCGTAACTGACTTAGACTGATTAAATTATATATTCTGCTTGGGAAAGTATAAGACCCCTGTATTCCCCTGTATGTTCTGATTGCAGAATGAAA
>NW_015168241.1:3115-3304 GCF_001447785.1 Gekko japonicus | reverse complement strand
GACCCTAACAGATTTCATTCCCCCTGCTTACAACATGCCTAAGA
The DNA here is from genome assembly GCF_001447785.1 of Gekko japonicus. Classification (NCBI taxonomy): domain Eukaryota; kingdom Metazoa; phylum Chordata; class Lepidosauria; order Squamata; family Gekkonidae; genus Gekko; species Gekko japonicus. Next base: position 3,260 of record NW_015168241.1, on the reverse strand, counting down.
ACTTTGGAAAAAACATTGTAGAGGCAAAGAAGTTTAGTCCTCAATGGCAAGCCACGTATTTAGAGGAAAGGGGACCACCTTGCATGGGCAGATGGCCACTTGGCTCTTCCAGCATATGGGGAAAGGGAATGCAGACTAGGGGGGG
>NW_015168241.1:0-2882 GCF_001447785.1 Gekko japonicus | reverse complement strand
GGCCCCGCCCAAAAGTGGGCTCTAAAGGCCTATAAAAATGTTCAGAGCTTACTCTTGGAGCCCAATTCAACTGAGCTCCAAGAGTGAGTTCTAAAGGCTTATAAAAGCCTTTGGAGCTCAGACAGGACAGCCTAAGCCAGAGGTTGGTTCCAACTTCCAAAGGCATTTAAATGCCTTTGGAGCTCATTCCGGTGGGGCTGCTGGCCAGTGGTGGGCTCCAATGACATTTAGATGCCTTGGAAGCTCACTTCCAGGTGGGCTGCCAGAACTGGAAGTTCTGAAGGCATTTAAATACTTTTGGAGCTCAAGACTGTATCTCCCATGAAACTCATGAAACTTCATGGAGAACATGGAGGTTCATCAGTGGATTATGGGAGACACATTCTCCCAAACTCCTGGATGGCAAACCACAAACCATTCTGGTTCATGCTCGTACCAGGGTTTGTTTATGGGTTCGGACCCAACCCTACTGCAGCCTAATCAGAAGAGACAAGTTTAGAGTGGAAACTCACACTTGTATATTAGACAAAATTAAAACAGAATTATATTTAAAAGCCTCTCTTTACACAGAAGCAGATAATTTATTTGGTTCCTGAGAAGACTAGACCAGGCTGCTCAAATTCAGGATACCCTGGAAAGGAATGTTAGCACTCTAGGGAGAATGTACCTAAGAGCTCTTCAGTTTCATCTCTCTTCTGAATTAAACTTTTCATTCACTGATTAGGTGGATGGGATGTCAATAAGACCACTCATAGTATTCTGAAGACACTCTACCTTAAGGAATTGGTTTGTTTATTTGCATTAGTTATAGTCCACCTTTCTCATTTGGGCTCAAGGCAGAATAATACTACACAGAGTGAGTCAATGCAATCAATGGATGGGACATTCAGTAAACTATGCAATAGGATGAGGGTTGGAGAACCAAACAAAATCCTAAAAAAAGAACTAAAGCAAGCATAAATATTAACATGACAAATCAAATGATGCAGAATTCCATAGCAGGATCCTAGTTTCAGCAAACTATACACAGTACTAGAGGCCACAATCACTAATATTTTTTTCTTTATGAACCATCAGTACAGGGTATAACACCCCACGACCTCTCCCAGGCCATTGGAGTGACCAAGCTGTGGCATCACTGCCTGTATAGGCTTATAGTTGTACTGGATTGAAAATATTTTTACTTATGATGTGACCGATCAGTTCTCACTATACTGTATCTGACCAGGTCACTATAAATTTTAGTCTCTTCGAGGGTTTTTGTATATGACTTATGGATGTATGGAGGACAACTGCCCAGTATAATTCTTTCACCAGTAAGTCAGGCACCAGTATTTGTAAAAGTCAAGCAGTAAGCTTCTTTATTTCTCAGAAAGCCCAACAGGTGGATGGGATATATTTACATAGGATATTTTGTTTCCTTGTAGAATATAACTTTTTACTTTGCCTTCACAAAGACTGTAGGCTTATTACTCTCAGTTTTACACAGATGTTCTTCAGTTCACTAAACATACTTATGATCCCACTCTCCAGTAATTGTTTTGTTTCAAGCCTTTGGACTTAATCTGTCTGGACCCTTTGAGTCTAACGGGGCACCTTTCCAGCTTTTCAGTCTCCTCCAAACCCTTAGCCCTTTCTATAGCCACCTCTACAAGTTCCTTTGGAGCAAAGTATCTGGTGTTTGTGACCACTGAAATCTTTTACTGTTCACTCTCCTCATTCCTTTAGAGGGTACCAGTGCAGAGTTTTATTCAGCCACAGTTTTCTACTCAAACTGATATCAGGCTTTTTCCACAGAGCCACAGAGGTTTTGTTTCACCTCAGAGCTATCCAGTTAGCTGACCACTTTTTGCTAACTTCTCTTCCAACTCTCTCCCCCAACTGTCAGCTCCCAAATGTCAGTTGTTCGCCATTATCTGTCACTCTCTGAGAATTCCAAGCCAAAAGGCCCCCTCCCTTCTCAGTCATGTGACTCAGCAGCATCTTTATTTACCTGCTGTTGTCCACTATCCTTTAATTCCATCACACAGGGCAACTCTATTGCATATGTAGAAAAGGCCTCTTGAATAATTCAGTTTTGCATCATTTGTGAAAAGCCAGGAGAAGCTTCTTTCTGATCTACCTAAGGTGCCTAAACCTTTCTGCCTCAATCTAACTTTCTCTATGTTAGACTGGGAAGGAGAAAGAACTTTCTTCCAACTAGCCCTGACCAGGGAATGAAGTCAACAATGTTGCTGTCGGGAATGCGATCACTCTCTGTGCACGTTGAGAAGAGAGATGGGGGGGAATGAGACAATTTAGGCTCAGAGTCAAACGTCTGTCTGCATCCTGCATAACGGTCAGCCAGTAAAGAATTCTTTTATTTAATACATTTTACACACACACCCTCCACTCAATCAGGGTCCATAAGGAAGCAAACATAAGGAACAATAAACATTTAAATAATTTAAAATTCAGTTAACATTATAAAATTCAGTTCAAAACACATAAACAAACAACATTAGAAGGAGAGTCAATAAAAGTTTTTGGAGATATGCCAGATGAAACAAAGAAGATTTCACCTGCTGGTGAAAGACGCTGATAGAGGGAGATAAATCCCCCTGGAGAGGGATTCCCAAACTTTTGGAGCCACGATGGAGAAGGACCTTTCTTGGGCTGCCACCCATCTAGCCTCAGATGGCAGAGAGGGGAGCCTCCAGGGATGACCAGAGTAAGTAGGAAGGTTTGTATGGAAGAAGGCGATCCTCAAGGAATATTCGTCCCAAGCTATACAGGGCTTTAGAGGTCAATCCTGTTGTACACATCGCTTATGAAACCCTTTGCCGTTGACTAACTTAGTTTAACTTGGCAGGAGTACTTAACACTTACATGGTGCATATGCT
>NW_015168240.1:14475-19419 GCF_001447785.1 Gekko japonicus | reverse complement strand
GAATGGTCCTGCAAAGAACTATACATCCCTCGCAAAATTAAGGTAAGTACTTGGAAGCTTATTGAGACACTGAAGAACGCCAATTATCTTTGCACATCTCCTGTTAGAACTGGCAAAAAACGCATGAAGCAAGCAGATACACACAATTGTTACAGAGATTTATACCCCGCCCTTCACTACCCAAAGGAGTCTCAGAGCAGCTTACAAACTCCTTCCCCTCTCCACCACAGACACCCCGTGAGGCAGGTGGGTCTGAGAGAGCTCTGACAGAAACGGCTCTTTTTCAAGAGCAGCTCTTATCAGAACTACGGCTTGCCCAAGGACATCCAGCCAGGTGCAAGTGGAGGAGTGGGGAATCAAACCCGGTTCTCCCAGATTAGAGTCTGTGCACTTAACCACTACACCAAACTGGCTTTAAAGGTTAAAACCAAAACCTTGAAGCATTGCCCTATTAAGGTCCCTCCCCTCCCCAAACCCCACCCTCCTCAGTCTCCACCCCCAGATCTCCAGATATTTCTTAACCCAGAGCTGGCAACCTGAACACGGAAGCGAAAGAATGACTGTGTTGCCCTGCTCACGCAAAATGGAAGGCATGTATATCAGGAGGACTGTGGGTACACGGGTTGGTGCACCTAAACTGAACTTCTGAGAATGGCTAACATGGTTCAGCAATAGAGGGAACCCCTCCAAACCTTTTTTTAACAGTCTCTGGGTATGTAGGGTTCCCAGCCTCCAGGTAACACCTGGAGATCTGCTGCGGTTACAACTGATTTTCAGATGGCGAAGAAGAAGAAGAGAAGATGTTGGATTCATACCCTGCCCTTCACAACCTGAAGGTGTCTCAGAGCGGATTACAATCTCCTTTCCCTTCCCCCCCACAACAGACACCCTGTGAGGTAGGTGGGGCTGAGAGAGCTCTTTCGAGAACTGCTCATGAGAGAACAGCTCTGAAAGAACGTGTGACTGACCCAAGGTCACACCAGCAGCTGCATGTGGAGAAGGAGTGGGGACTCAAACCCGGTTCTCCCAGAGTAGAGTCCACACGCCTAACCACTATACCGGACTGGCTCTCAATGACCAAGATCTGTTCACCTGGAGAAAATGGCTGCTTTGGAGGGTGGCCTCTATAACTTATCTCCAGATATTTCCCAGCCCAAGCTGGCCACCCTATATCATCTTCTACAGACCCGTCTGTATCTTCTGCCCACGGTTGCTTCGGCCTCCGTCTCCTCCGACAGGTGGAGATGACGAAACCCCGTGTGGAAGAGAGGAAAGAATTGTGCATAATCATAATGAGAAATGGGAGCAAGCCCAGACGTGAAGAAACTCTGACACATCTGGTGCGAAGAAAATATTCGCTCGCCAAAACGAAGTGTCATCTGCGGTTCGGGGGAAGCAAACAAGAAAAGCAGAACAGAGATGAATTTGTCATTTGCAATCGCAGCATTCTGGTGCGGCTTCCTAAACTAATTCGTCGTTACCTGATGAAGGGGGGGGGGAGGACAGAGAAAGAACTTTCTCCAGCATGTCACCTTTCATTAAAATGGTGTTTGTCTGAGGTTTTATTATTTGCAGTTGCTCATCTGTAAAATTAGAAGTTTTAATTCTTCACAGTGCGTCACCTTTCTAAATTCTGCTCTGTTGACACGAGCACACCGCCCCCCCACAGCATAATGTAGGGAAGAGGGGAAATGAAATTTAAAAGAAAATTAGCTAATGTGTGAGCTGACAAATGAAGCGCTGAAGTTGCTGCTCTGTTGCGTGCGGGGATCTTACTTAAGAGGAAAACAACGTCGGATGTTCTTTTGGATGCTCTGAAGCACGGAGCGTCTCACTTCACCATGAAAGTCCTCAGTGCTGAGTTCTCTGGTGAAGAAAGAGAAGCTGTTTGAGACAAGAAGAAGAAGAAGAGAAGAGATTGGATTTACACCCCGCCCTTCACTACCCAAAGGAGTCTCAGAGCAGCTTACAAACTCCTTCCCCTTCCCCTCCCCACAACAGACACCCTGTGAGGTAGGTGGGGCTGAGAGACCTCTGAGAGAAACGGCTTTTTTCCAAGAACAGCTCTGAGAGAACTACGGCTTGTCCAAGGTCATCCAGCCAGGTGCGAGTGGAGGAGTGGGGAATCAAACCCGGTTCTCCCAGATTAGAGTCCGCGCACTTAACCACTACACCAAACAAGGGCCAATAGACACAGCCAGAAGAATCATGTAGTATAGGACTCGGAATTGACCGGTTTCGTATTTTAGTATTTAAGGCTGCAAGGATACTATGTCGTAGACTCGGTATTGTACTATTTTGGTTTATTTTACTGGTCTTATGACTGTTCTTAATAAATTTGATTTGATTTGTAGTATAGGACTGCCTCTCTTTGGGCAGTGTGGGCTGAGCAAACTCCCCAGAAGTACAATGCTAACATGTTGTGAGGACAACTGGATGGTTAGGGAGGGACTGTGGCTCAGAGGAAGAGCCTCCGCTTTGCATGCAGAAGGTCCCAGGTTCGATCCCTGGCATCTCCAGTTAAAAAGATCAGGCAGGAGGTGATGGGAAAAAACTTCTGTTTGAGACCCTGGAGAGCTGCTGCTGGTCTGAGTGGACAAGAAGAAGAAAAAGAAGAGATTGGATTTTTACCCCTTCACTCGGACTCTCAGAGTGTCTTACAATCTCCTTTCCCTTCCCCTTCCCACAACAGACACCCTGTGAGATAGGCAGGGTGAGAGAGCTCTTTCCAGAACGGTCCTTGTGAGAACAGTTCTGACAGAACAACAGCTTGCCAGAGATCATCCAGCAGCTGTGAGTGGAGGAGTGGGGAATCAAACCCGGTTCTCCCAGATTAGCGTCCGCGCACTTATTTATTTATTTATTTGTTGGACTTTTACCCTGCCCTCCTGCCAAAACGGCTCAGGGCGGCTTACATTAGTTAAAAACCAGTGTACAGTTAATACCAATTATCACGTCTAAAACAATACAATACAATATCATAAAATACAACTTGAAACCTCACAGATGCCAACTCTAATATGCAGTTCAGACCCATTGAGGGGAGGCCCAGTAAAGAAGGAGGGATGTCCGTCGCCCTAATTAAAAGCCTGGCGGAAGAGCTCCGTCTTGCAGGCCCTGCGGAACTGTCCAAGGTCCCACAGGGCCCACTACACCAAACCACTACACCAAGACTGACTTTGATGGAGTGAGCATCTGATTTAGTACAAGGCAGCTTCATGTGTGTTTTCATGTGAAGCCTGCCAAATGAGGGATAAGGACATGAGGGGGTGGGCGTAACACACTGGTATCACTGGCGATATTGTTACATCACTTCCGAGTACAACCTGGGAGTGACAAAGTGCAGCTCTAGGAATTACTGGGAAGTCTATGATGAAACCAGCATTTCAAGCCAATCCCTATAGTCACTTTCAGGTTGTACCAGGAAGTGATGTCGCTGACATTGCCTTTTTAAACATTTTTCTCTGGCTGCAGCTTGGAGTGGCAGTGGGGCAATGCAGCCTGCTAGCGGAAGGCATTCCGCAGCTCTAGTGCGAAATCAGCCAGGATCTTAGGACTGCTGAGAGCCACAAGCTTGGGATTGGATCGGGTCAAACTTTTCACTCAATCTTGCTGAATTCTCCTACTTGCCATAGCTTCTGTCCATGCCAGTCCTATGATCCCCTGCATAGCCTTTTTTGGGGTGGTCTAAGGAGAAGCCTTCACATTTATTTTCTGCAGTGGACACTGTAGCGGGAGGTCTATCAAGCCTAGCTGGACCAGAACGTTTCTCCTGACATGCTTGCTCTCTTTTTATAATTTTTTTTAAATTTTAATATAAAACAAACGCAAACAAACAAACATAGAAAACATATAGATTAGGGGTTACAGATACCTTCTAATTGTATCTATTACAGTGTCTCCTATACTGTAAAAAGATGTATTAATCGGTTTTTATCACCATATATTTGTATCTAGATGTTCAGCATTGTATCTAAAACTAAATTCTAAAATGTCTCCAAGTGAAACTATAAGTCTTAATCGTTCATTTATTGTATTCCTCAAACTATTTATAAAATAGAATCTCCCTTCTTCTCAAAAATAAAGTCAATTTATCTATCTTAGCAGTTTCAAGAATTTTGCTTAACATTTCTTCTTTGGAGGGTATTTCGTCTTTCCTCCAGTATTTAGCATACAATATTCTTGCAGTAGTCTATACATGTGTAATAAAAGTCTTACTTTTTACAATTTTCTGGTCTCATATTCAATAAAAATAGTTCAGGTGTAAAAGGTACATTCTAACATGAATCAAAAAGAATAGTTCAAATGTAAAAGGTACATTCTAACATTTTTTGTAACATTTCATGGATCCAATTTTTTTTTAACTCTATCACATGTCCACCACATATGGAAAAATGAGCCAACAGTCTTTTTACATTTCCAACAGTTATTAGATAAATTAGAATAAAATTTGGCTAGTTTATCTGGAGTCATATACTGTCTATAAAATATTTTGTAAATATTTTCTTTATACGCAGTTGCTTTAGTAATTCTTACATTTGATTTCCATATCTGTAACCATTGGTCTAGTGACATGCTGGCTTTCAACAGGCATGGAGATTTTGACACAGTGGAGGTATTCAGTCTTGCCATCTCTCCTCTGCTTTCTTAATGGATAGAGTCCCGCAAGGGCTGAACCACAGACAGGGGCTGATTTCGCACTAGAGCTGCCTCGATGTTGCGCCGCCGTTTGCCCCAATACTATTGGTCAATTTCACACCCGAAGCCGCGGGGCTGCCTTTGACCCGCGGCTTCGCCCGATTTCCTCCGCAGTTTTGTGATCCTCAAAAAACAGGATTACGAAACTGCGGGGGAAATCGGGTGAAGCCGCGAGTCAAAATGCAACCCTGCAGCTTTGGGTGTGAAATTGACCAATAGTATCGGGGGAAACGGCGGCGCAACATC
>NW_015168240.1:11480-14131 GCF_001447785.1 Gekko japonicus | reverse complement strand
AATTGACCAATAGTATTGGGGAAAACGGCGGCGCAACATCGAGGCAGCTCTAGTGCGAAATCAGCCAGGATTTTAGGACTGCTGAGAGCCACAAGCTTGGGATTGGATCGGGTCAAACTTTTCACTCAATCTTGCTGAATTCTCCTACTTGCCATAGCTTCTGTCCATGCCAGTCCTATGATCCCCTGCATAGCCTTTTTTGGGGTGGTCTAAGGAGAAGCCTTCACATTTATTTTCTGCAGTGGAAAATTCCGGTTGGATCCAACCCTTCGTTTTTACAAATGAACTTGCAAAAGAAATTGCAAACATTCAATTGAAGGCGCTGAGTTTAAGCACATGAGCAGCGTGATCCTTCCCTTAGAACTGACCGGGGCCATGAGAGCCAACCTAGGCAAGACCCTGCAGGTAGAGAGCTAACATGGCATAGTGGTTAGAATGCTGGACTGGGATCTGGGAGAGCCGGGTTCAAATCTCCTGCTTTAAAAGGAGATTCAACAGATTCATGGAGGAGAGGTCTATCCGTGGCTACTAGCCCTGGTGACTGAAGGAAACCTCTGCATCCAGAGGCAGTAAACCTGAATCACAGAGCCAGGAGGTAACATCAGGGGAAGGTCTTGGCCTCTCTGCCCTGTTGTTGGCCCTCCAGAGGAACTGGTTGGCCACTGTGTGAGACAGGATGCTGCACTAGATGGTCCACTGGTCTGATCCAGCAGGGCTTATGTTCTTGGCCTCTATGCCCTGTTGTTCGCCCTCCAAAGGAACTGGTAGGCCACTGTGTGAGATGGGATGCTGGACAACATAGACTACTGGTCTGATCCAGGAAGGCTCTTCTTAGGTTCTTATTAGGGGATAGGGTTGCCAAGTCCTACCTTTAGCTGGAGCGGGAGACTCCCGGCTGTTTCCTGGAGTGCGCACAATGCGCGCGCACGCCGCAACCACTTCACCCAGAAGTGACGTGATCACACTGGGCACACTGGGGGCGGGGCCACAACCATCGGAGGGGAAACCATAGAGTTTTCCCTCGGATGACCATGGCCCCGCCCCCAGCGTGCCCGGCGTGGTCGCGTCACTTCCGGGTGACGTGCAAGTCACGTACTTTGGGGCTGGGGTTCCCCCCGGGGCCCAATCCACCAGCGGCGGGGAACGAGCCTCTGGGGCGGGTTTTTTCCCGCCCCCCGGGGGGACTTGGCAAGTCTATTAGGGGAAGGCCTCGGCCTCTCTGCCCTGTTGTTGGCCCTCCAGAGGGAACTGGTTGGCCACTGAGTGAGACAGGATGCTGGAACATTGGTCTGATCTAGAAGGGTCTTCTTATGTTCTTCTCAGGGGAAGGCCTTGGTCTCTATGCCCTGTTGTTGGCCCTCCAGAGGAACTGGTTGGCCACTGTGTGAGACAGGATGCTGGATTAGATGGACCACTGGTCTGATCCAGCAGGGCTCTTCTTATCTTCTTATCAGGGGAAGGCCTTGGCCTCTCTGCCCTGTTGTTCGCCCTCCAGAGGGAACTGGTTGGCCACTGTGTGAGACAGGATGCTGGACCATTAGTCTGATCCAGCAGGGCTCTTCTTATGTTCTTCTCAGGGGAAGGCGTTGGTCTCTATGCCCTGTTTTTGGCCCTCCAGAGGAACTGGTTGGCCCCTGTGTGAGACAGGATGCTGGATTAGATGGACCACTGGTCTGATCCAGCAGGGCTCTTCTTATCTTCTTATCAGGGGAAGGCCTTGGCCTCTATGCCCTGTTGTTGGCCCTCCAGAGGAACTGTTTGGCCACTCTGTGAGACAGAAGGCTGGACTAGATGGACCATTGGTCTGGTCGAGCAAGGCTCATGCGTGGTTACTGTGCGCTTTCTGGTCGAGCACTTCTCCTCCTCTAGTGATCAGACGCCGCTTTGGAAAACACTCTAGCAATAAGCAGCAGATCTGTCCTCAAAGTTCAGGCAACTTGGCATAATAAGGGAAAACATTGTGTATCTGAAGAACAAAACTTTTCCTAATGTAGGCTAGCCCACCTGGGGTTCCAAAGAAAGCTCTGCTTTATTACGGCACCTTAAGCCGCATGACTTGGAAATACATCTTCATCAAACATTTATGGAATTGTCGGCTGGCTCCGGCTTTAGCCGCAGCTGATTCAGATACAGAGCGCACATCTCTATAAAAGTCTTTTCTGAAATTCATTTTACATCTCTAGGGCAGGAAGAAGAAGAGCTCTGAGCCCTGAAAAGTTTGACTCTGAATAAAAAGGCAGCGGGAGGGGCAGGCAGATGGGCCCTCCTCGGATGTGTAGTTACGGTTGCCAGTCTCCAGGTGGGGCCAGGAGATCTGGGATTACAACTGATTTCCAGATTACAGAAATCAATTCCTCGGAAGGAAATGATAAGAAGAAGAGGAGGAGGAGGAGGAGGAGGAGGAGATTGGATTTATACCCCGCCCAACATAGGGATCCCAAGTCCCCCTGGGGGGTGGGGAAACCCCCGCCCCAGAGGCCCATTCCCCGGCGCCGCCGGATCGGGCCCCGGGGGAATTCCTCTCTGACGTGCGCATCACCCGGAAGTGATGCAGGCACGCCGGGCACGCTGGGGGCGAGGCCACGTCCATACAAGGGATTCTGCCAACTGACGCTGCTGTAAAGTGAAGTTTTGATTCAACGAGGTCAGCT
>NW_015168240.1:1054-11275 GCF_001447785.1 Gekko japonicus | reverse complement strand
CAAGAACAGCCCTGACAGGACTGTGGCTCGCCCAAGGTCATCCAGCACGCGCGAGTGGAGGAGTGGGGAATCAAACCCCGTTCTCCCAGATTAGAGTCCACACACTTAACCACTACACCAAACAAGGGCCAATCGACACAGCCAGAAGAATCATGTAGTAAAGGACTGCCTCTCTTCGGGCCATGTGGCCTGAGCAAACTCCCCGGAAGTACAAGGCTAACATGTTGTGAGGACAACTGGACGGTTAGGGAGGGACTGTGGCTCTGAGGAAGAGCCTCCGCTTTGCATGCAGAAGGTCCCAGGTTCGATCCCTGGCATCTCCAGTTAAAAAGATCAGGCAGGAGGTGATGTGAAAGACCCTGAGACCCTGGATAGCTGATGCTAGTCTGAGTAGAAAAGAAGAAGAAGAAAAGAAGAAGAGATTGGATTTATACCCCACCCTTCACTCGGAGTCTCAGAGTGGCTTACAAACTCCTTTCCCTTCCCCTCCCCACAACAGACACCCTGTGAGGGAGGTGGGGCTGAGAGAGCTCTTGACAGAAACTGCTCTTTTTTCAGGAACAGCTCTGACAGGAATGTGGCTCACCCAAGGTCATCCAGCAGCTGCAAGTGGAAGAGTGGGGAATCAAACCCCGCTCTCCCAGGTTAGAGTCCGCGTGCTTAACCACAACACCAAAGTGGCTCTCAACAATAGCCTTGTAGGGTGGACTGTGTGGCATCTTACCCCACTAGGCCTGCAGCCATGGTGGGGCTTTTGTGAGCTCCCCCGAGGAATGCCAGCTCTGTGTGGAGAAATACCTGGAGATTTTGGGGGAGGAGCCTGAAGAGGGTGGGGTTTGGGGAGGGGAGGGGCCTCAATAGTGCGTTTATTATTACAGCCATCGACCAGTACATACCGATTTGAAAGACAAATAGAAACATTTCCGGCAGTATCCTGGCTGGTGATGAGCCAGGAAAAAACCCTTTGTAACATAAATATTTGTAAAAAGGTAAAGGTAAAGGTTCCCTTGCTCGAAAGTCAGTTGAATCCGACTCTAGGGTTGCGGTGCTCATCTTCGTTTCCAAGCCGAAGAGCCAGCGCTGTCCGAAGACGTTTCCGTGGACATGTGGCCGGCATGATTAAACACCAAGGTGCACGGAACGCTGTTCCCTTCCCACTGAAGCGGTACCTATTTATCTACTTGCAATTTCTTGCTTTCGAACTGCTAGGTTGGCAGGAGCTGGAACTAGAGACGGGAGCTCACTCCGTCACGCGGCACACTCGGGTCTCAAACTGCTGAACTACCAACCTTCCACAGCCTGCAGTTCAGCATCTTAACCACTTGAGCCACCGCAGCTCCTAAAAGCTTGTAAGTGATATAAAATATAAAGGGAATAAGCAGAACTACTGCTCAAACCTTCTAAGCCATTGAAAAAAGTCAGTCGAAAACCATTTTTGTTAAAAGGTAGCGATACGGTCTATTGGCCTCGCTTTCTGTGTTCCTTATATACCTGGGCGCAGAACCTAGCCACCTCTCTTGATGTATGACGATTCCTATCCGACAACAGGTATTCAAATGTAAGTTTTTAATGATCTTCCTGGGAAACTTTCCAAGCCCCCTCATGACAATGACAGGAGGTCTCCAGCCACCAGTTGGAGGTTGGCGGCCCTAGCTCCCCCCCTTTCTTAAAGGCATAGCCCCACAAGAATTTCCACTGTAAATGCTTTTCCCAATCATATAAAAGCACTTTTTAAAGGCGTGCGCTCCTTTAAGAAGAGTGAGGTGCTGTAGCTGACTGATTCCCGCACTGAGCGAGGGGGTTGGAGTAGGTGACCTCTAGGATCCCTTCGAACTCTGGGCCAAGAAACTGGTCTCCTTAAAGAGAGTTTTTCTCCTTGTTACCTTTCTTGTCTATAGAAGTCATCGCCACCTGCTGGCTCGTTCTCAGAATTGTCGCTTAGGCTGGCACAAGTGATTAACTTGCAGCAGCTGAGAACTGTCATCTCAAGAGCTTGACAGCTTGATATTTAGAGATCTCTCCTGGTAACAGCTTTCTAGGGGCGAAATGGCTTTTCTTTCTGCACTGAGGACTTCAGCCCCACCAGGAAATAAATTTGTCCCATAAGCCACAGAATCCTGGCCACGGGCCTGTAGCCCTCGGAGGTCCCCCCCCTACCCCAAACCGTGCCTGCTCCAGGCTCCACCCCCAAATCTCCTGGTACTTCCCATTGTGGAGTTGGCAACCCTATCTATGGGTATGGAAAAGGGGGTTATGCCATAGCAAGCTGTCACCATCAATATGGCCTAGCGCTCACAGAGGCAGTAGGGCGACCTCTGGGCTGTAGGTGGGGGTGCTCCTGTGACTGATTGCCGTTCCTGGCAAAGAAATTCCCTGCATAAAGAAACCTGGGCTGTGATCACACACGCCTTTAGGTCCGACATAGGTACGAATGCCTGACAGCTCTAAAGGCCGTGATCAGACAGTAACATCTGGGACACATCCTGCAGCCGTCGGCAACCCGTGCTGCTCCGCCACGGAAGCGGAGTTACAAGACCCCGGGGAAAGTCCGGCTCTAAAGGGGTTCTGATGGGCCATAGATGGACTTTCCCATGTCTGATCGCGCAAGCACGCTCTCATGCCATCAAGATGGTCTGATCTTTCCATCCTGATGCAGTGCCACTCCCCTCCCCCCTTGCAGTATGCGTGTAAGCACATACGCCACAGATCCGACATAGGTGCGAATGCCTGACGGCTCTAAAGGCCGTGATCAGACAGCAACATCTGGGACACATCCTGCAGCCGTTGGCAACCCGTGCTGCTCTTCCATGGAAGCGGAGTTACAAGACACCGGGGAAAGTCCGGCTCCAAGGGGTTCTGATGGGCCATGGGTGGACTTTCCCATGTCTGATCGTGCAAGCATGCTCTCATGCCATCAAGATGGTCTCGTCACTCCAGTTCCTGCTGGGCGTGGTCAACTCGGGAGCCAGCCGGAACTCCGTTCCTGTGCGTTCCTGCCCAAAAATAGCCCTGGAAACATTCACCCGCAGTCGAAAGAGGTACAGCCCAGAAACAAGTTTACTACCTTAGTGAGAGATCAGAGCTTGAGTACAGTGGCACCTTTAGGACTGACGAAGTTCAATTCTGGGTATAAGCTTTCATGTGCACGCGCACACACTTCTTCAGATTCATTGAAACAGACTTCCTCAACCATTACCTATAGCGAGAGAGAGGGTGAAGGAGGTTAGTTGTCATTAGGAAGGGCTAATTGGAGTCAGGATGCATAAGTAACTGGGCGGTGAGTATAGCTGAGATTGGATTAAAGCGGTTGGTAAGACCTGTGAATGGCAGCCAATTAGCATATGAGGCTTCCCCTCCGCTCCAACTGGGGTGTGTGACCGCAACCCTAGTCTGTCAGGGAAGAATCCTTCTCCCAGCTATCTTGTTTTCTACATTGAGGATTTATTCTTTGTACGGAGGGACATTCGGTTAGAGAAACATCCACCCGCAGTCTAAAGAGGTACAGCCCAGAAACAAGTTTACTCAGAGGTCATTTCGGGGGGGATCGCAGGGGGATCATAATAGGCCACACCCAACAGCAGAAACTCATTAGGATTGGCTACATTAGGGGTGTGTGGCCTAACATGCAAAGGAGTTCCTGCTACCAAAAAAGCCCTGGGTTTTGACAACAAACAAGGTAAACAGAGTAAGAAGCAAAAGGTGGGTGTGGCTGGACGACCACACCTCTGGCGACATAGGGGTGTGGCCTAATATGCTAAGAAGTTTCTGCTTTTGGGTGTGGCCTTTTATGCTAATGAGTTCCTGCTGGGGTTTTTCTACCAAAAAAGCCCTGAATACAAGAGTTAAACAGATGTGAGAACTAACTTTGATTACAGTGGATCCCTGAAGACCAACAAAGTTTAATTCTGGGCCATAAGAGAGAACTGAGCGATTTAGCATGTGTAGTGGGATAAGGACCCCGTATCTCTGTTAAGCCCGAGATCTACCTCAGCGAGAGTTATACATACATCTATTGCATGCATACTTCATTGAATGCATTTAAGGAATCATTTTTAGTATGCATATTTTAAATCTTTTATTTAAAAGGAACATGGCCCAGCTGTCTGTCTAGCACATTTTTTATCCCGCCTCTTCTTCAAGGAGCTCAGGGCACCGTACAAGGTTCTTCCTGCCTCATTTGATCCTCACAATGGAAGGGCTAATTGGAGTCAAGATGCATACGTAACTGGGTGGTGAGTATAGCTGAGATTGGATTAAAGCTCGAGGTCCCCCAGCAGGCTTCACAGCAAAGGTTCAAACCTGGAGCTCTCAGATCCTGGCGTGACACTGTAACGAAGGGTCACCATCCCCTGTCACTGATCAGTGGAGGAGGTAAGGCCTACACCACTGTTCCCACTTTGTCGCGAGCAATGTGGGGACACTCTGGTATTTGGGCAAAAACTCTATGGTGAAAATGGCTTCTATCAGAGAGTTTTGGCCCAAATACCAGAGCATCCTTGTGTCGCCAGCGATGTGATGATGTCAGTTCTGGTGCACCAGAAGTGATGGAGCCATGTTGCCCATGACAACGTTGAGATGCTGGTCTAGGCCTCCCCCTCACCTGCTGCCAGGAAGTTCCTCCACCCCCTTGTGAGGTTTCTTCAATCCCCTGCAGACTTTCTAGAATTGTAATCCATGCAATAGGACTTTGATGGCTGGAGGACAGGGTTAATTGCTTCAAGGAGGGGCATGGCATTCTCCCAGAATTACAATCTCCAGACTACAGAGCTCAATTTCCCTGAAGGAAATGGCAGACTCTCTGCTATACCAAAGAGTCAGGGAGAAACAGAAGTCCTAGAGCGGCATCGCACCCCATTAAGCTCTTTCTCTCTTCCCTAAACATTACCCCCCTCAGGTGCTGCCCCCAAATCTCTAGGAATTTGGAGAGCCGGAGATGGCGGTAGGGTTGCCAACTCCAGGTGGTGTCTGGAAATCTCCTGGGATTACAATTGATCTCCAGGCCACAGAGATCAGTTCACCTGGAGAAAATGGCCGCTTTGGAAGGTGGACTCTATGGCCTGATACCCCACTGAGGTCCCTCTCCTCCCTCAAACTCCACCTTCTTCAGGCTTCATTCCCAAAATCTCTAGGTGTTTCCCAATCTGGATCTGGCCACTCTTGATGGCAACCCAACCGAAGAAGCAAGACTGGAAATAGGGTTGCCAAGTGAGAAGTTCTTACCGGCGGGGGAGCCTCGGTGTTCTCCGGGAGCCGTCTGAGAATGCATATGCGCAAAGCCCGCGCGCGCCACCGGCACGTCACCAGAAGTTACGCACGACGTCGATCACGTTGAGGGCATGGCCCCGATCGTCGGAGGGAAAACTAGTTTTTCCCGCCTTCGATCGGGGCCACGCCCTCAACGTGATCGATATGGTTGCGTCACCTCTGGTGACGCAGCCACGCTGCGCTTCGGGGGGCGGAGTTCCCCCTGGGGCCTGGTTCCGTGGCGGCGGAAATCGGGCCTCCAAAGCAGAGGTTTACCCGCCCCCACCCCCACTTGGCAGCCCTACTGGAAGGATGTACAGAGGAGCATAAAGTTTGCTACCTGTTGGAGTTGTAACTGTGAAAACTGCTGCAGTGTGTGTGTATTGATTTTCCCTTACGATTATGTGTCCGAAGATGATCCTGTGGAGAAAATTGGGCCTCAGAATTGAATGTGACGATGGGCCTTGAGTCAAGGCCTCTATTCTTACGTGTGGATAGCTGTAGTTAATTTCATATTACAGCCCAGATAACAAAGTTTTATGTTCTTAAACTAGCACAGACTCCGTGGTGGCTGAGGTGTCCTGATGGAATCTTCCCTCACATAAGCCTCTTATTTAAATCGATGGGAGGTGCGGCCTACTTTAAATCCGCCGCATGGCCCTTCCGTTATTACAAAAGAAGATTTCCTAGTGTTATGGGGGTGGGGTGGGGAGGAAGGATGTTTCTTTGTAAAGCCCGATTTCTAATTTGGAATCCAGGGTTTCATTCAGAATTGATTCCAATTTAGTCATTTGCTGATAGCGAAAACAAGAGCGAATGCTAATGTGGTGCAGGGCAGGGCGAGAGCGCTGTTGTTTTGCCTGCCTCTCCTATTGTTGAGGCAAAATTATGTTTCATTAAGAGAGACATGGGAATGGCGGTAAACACTGGGGACTCGCTTTCCTGCGCAAATCCCTCTGCGGCTTAATGGGGCAGAGCTAAGCAGGGCTCTAGTCGGGGGGGAGCTCTCAGGTACGGAGCTCCGGAAGAGAACCTCTAGGGGGCGGGGCGGCCACGTGGTGAAGCCCCGCCCCCTTCTTTACCCCGCCCTCTGCTTCGATCCTCATTCCGTTTGGGAATGAGGATGAAGCAGGAGGGTAAGTAGCCGGGCCTTCTGACACACTTCCGGTGATGTCAGGGGGTGTGGCCTTCTGTCACTTCCGGTGATGTCAGGGGGCGTGGCATATGCAAATAAGTTATGCTAATGAGTTATGCTAATGAGCTCCGGCAGCTCTTTTTCTACAACAAGACCCCTGAATACAACCAATATCCCAAAAAAAGCAAAGCCAGAATCTCTGTGTAGTCCAGGAACTGGAATTCTCTGGCCCTGAAGAGATCTCAAGAAGCATTGTCATGCTAAGTGTATTTTGCATCCTCCACTCCCAGAGAGTACGTGGGAAGTATTCAAAGAATCTTTGCTGCGTGGTCCGTGGTCTGTTTTCTTTTGTAACAACTGCCAGCTCAGCCTTTTTCCATCGGACAAATTCCTTCCTAACCCTGGTTACATCATTCCTTTACACGTTGTCTCATTTTCTTTGGATGACAGATCTCGATCCTCCAGATCACTGATATTTCTCACAACTATTTTTCTCCTTCAGGATTTTTGAAACAGAGCCAGAAAGACATGGTTAGAAGTCAGCAGGTTAATCCCAAACCAGGATGCCATGAGGAGTTTTCCTTTGGGAAGGGAAGCCTGGATTTTGCAGCATCAGATGCAGATTTTATAGTCTCTTATAAATTGTCTTGTAGCAAATCAGAGCACTGGCTATCCATCCAGTATTCTCTCCTCTTAATGACTGGGACTCTCTGGGAAGAAAGAATGTCCCCTGAGGTCCTTTAAATGGAAATGCTGTGAATTGAACCTGGAACCCTTCTGCAAACGTAACAAGTGCTCTACTACTGAGCCCTCATCTGCATGCTGAAGCAACGGGGCCCAAGCACAGGTTGACTGCCTCAGTGAGGACTAGGTCTATATGTCAGGGTTTTAGACTGAGTGACCATTACTGGTACCTTCCTAACTTTGAGGGGTTTGATTCCCCACTCCTCCACTTGCACCTGCTGATGTGACCTTGGGTCAGGCACAAGCTGTGGCACAGCGGTCCTTGAAAAGAGCAGTTTGTGTCAGAGCTCTCTCAGCCCCACCCACCTCACAGGGTGTCTGTTGTGGGGAGGGGAAGGGAAAGGAGTTTGTAAGCCGCTCTGAGACTCCAAGTGAAGGGCGGGGTATAAATCCAATCTCTTCTCTTCTTCTTCTCCTCCTCCTCCTCCTTCTCCTCCTTCTCCACACTCCCAGCCACTGGTGGGCAACCTGAGCCCTCCTCCCTCACCTGTGCTGGTGATGAGCAAGACCCAAGATATGCTGCACAGCAGATGAAGGAGGAAGGATGACCAACTGAATTAAACAGGAAGGAATAGGAGGAGTTGCTATTCCCTTTTGTCTGGCTGCACCGTCAGATTTAAAGGATGACTGGAACAGATGTGGCATGTCAGTGCCATGATCAATGATCCTTTCCCCTCCTGTCCTCATCGCCTATTGGTCCTGAAAAGACTTGCACAATTTGTTTGTTTATACCTGCACAGGTATGCGTCCGCCATCATTGGGGTTAATCAGACAGCCCATCTGTCCCTATATATAATTGGATTTTCACGTCCAACATTTGATGCGCATCAACAGTGGTTGGCCGCATAAGCTGCCACTCAGAACTTCTCCCAATCCCCTGGCTGCGTTAGGACAGAAGGTCATTGGCTCTGTTGTCTCAGAGATTGTTTTCCTTCCTTCCTTCCTTCCTTCCTTCCTTCCTTCCTTCCTTCCTTCCTCCCTATCATTTTCTTTCTTTCTTTCTTTCTTTCTTTCTTTCTTTCTTTCTTTCTTTCTTTCTCTCTCTCTTTCTTTCTCTCTCCCTCTCTCTCTCTCCCCCTCTCTCCTTCCTTCCTTCGGTCTTTCTTTCTATCTCTCTCCCCCTCTTCCTCCCTCTTTCTTTCTTTCTCTCTCCCCCTCTTTCTTTCTTTCTTTCTTTCTCTCTCTCTCTCTCTCTCTCTCTCTCTCTCTCTCCATCCCTCCCTCCCTCCCTCCCTCCCTTTCTAGGGCCCGTTGTCTTAATCCACAACGGGCTTTGCTCCCTAATAACTATAATAAAACATGAACTGGACTTCTAAATATTACAAGTACATTAATGATGTCTGAATTCAAGCAAGCACTAATCTATGTCTAGTGAACTTGTGAAGGAACAAGGGTTGCTTGGTCCCTCCCTAGGCCACATCACCAACTTAGCACAGGAAGTGATGTCATCAAGCCAGCAAATTCCAGGTGGCTCTCTGGTATTTGGAAAAAACTCTATGGTAAAACCAGCTTCTATCATGGAGTCTTTGCCCAATGCCAGAGTGTCACCCGAAAGTCACTGGTGTGATGATGTCGCTTCCTGTGCAACACCAGCAACATGGCCTAGTCCTCCTTCTTTCTACTGTTAAGTGCCCCTGCCTGGCACCTGATTGGCAGCTCAGGGACAGGTCCTGGCCATGGGGGACCCCTGTCTCCATGATGGGGTGGTCTGGCAACCCTAGAAGGAACACCTTTTTTTTTAAAAAAAACACCCTGTTCTGTTATGAATTCACCCAACTCCAGAGATGATACTAGCATTAATGATACCATTTTTGAACACGTTCCCATGGTATCTCACTCCTCCTAGAGCTTATGTTTTCATTCATGAGCATAGCAAAATTTGAGAAAAAGAAGTGGAGGATGGGCGAGAGATGTAGCCTTATAATCATATCAAGTATTTTTAAAACGCTGACTCATCGTGGAGGCGATGGGAATAATCTAGCAGAGGACTCAAGTGTCCTCATTAATGCAATGATGTCGATCGGCCTTCTTGGGGCCATTTTATGGAGCCAACATTTCCGATCTCTATGGGGGGGGGAATGCAAATGCCACAGGGGGGATAAAGAAGGCCTGGAAAGTGTACCGCAAGCCAATACATCATCTCGTGTTTAAAAAAAATCATCTACTGCGCCGATCAATAGAAGCAGTTCAAGCTGATTGAATGTTGTAATTCTTCGCCTTGCCCAAATTAAAAGTGTACTGACCGATATTCTCAGACTGTCGCCCTCCCTTTCAATATTTGTGTCAATGTTTTCCTGTCGGCCTGTCTGTAAAATTAATGAACCCAGCGCCCAGGTTGACCCGCCTTTTCGTTCCTGTTTCCTAAGCTGTCGTGCAAATACCTATCAAGCTAACACTGCACCTTTTTAAAAAAAAAGAGAGAGAGAGAGAGAGAAATTCTTCACAGCTCAGAAGTTATTGACTTGATGCTTAAGGCATTGAGCAAACAGCTGCTTACATGCTGGAGGATCAAGTCAGGAGGTAACAGGGAAGCATTCGGATCTTTTAAAATGCTTGTGGCAATGTGACCAAAGATGAAGTGTGAGGAAGCTTGTTAAAACCCAGAGAGTGACTGGTACAATGTGGCATTATGCCTGAACGGTTAAGTTGGTGCAACGCATGATAATATAATCTGAATTAGGTCCCCACTGGAGAAAAAGGTGGGATATAAATGAAGTAAATATCCCCTCATATATAATTGAGTAGTGGGGTGGCACTTTCTGAACATTCCACATGGTCCTAAATCAGTTGGCTCCATGAATATATACAACTTGATCTATCCGCATTTGAATATGTTACAGACATATAATCTGTCTAAGTAATTTGGACTGACTTACTAGAGTATCAGAATAGTTAGGGAACTTCCCTATGAGCTAAAAGCCTAGAATCAGACATATACATCATCTAAGACATGCAAAAATAAGACATGAAAATCCTTTGCAATGGTAGGCCTTGTTATCTCTTTCTGTAATAATTCTCTGTTGGTGGTGGCATGTTGCTGAATATTCCACATGCTCCCAAATCAATACGCTCCATGATGTGTCACTCAGAAGCTGTCC
>NW_015168240.1:0-313 GCF_001447785.1 Gekko japonicus | reverse complement strand
GCCTTATTACTAGTAAGAAAATAAAACACGTATAATGGGAATTCTAAGCCCACAATCTATTTTCACATATCACTATATCTGATGAACAATAGGTAGAGTTAGGGTTACCAACTCTGGGTTGGGAAATTCCTGGAGATCTCAGTGGGGTATAATGCCACAGAATCCACCCTCCAAAGCCAACATTTTCTCCAGGGAAAATGGATCTGTGTAGTCTGGAAATCAGTCATAATTCTGGGAAGTCTTCAAGCCCCACAAAGAAGTTGGAAATCCTAACTGAAGCCATCTTTACTGTAGAGTTTTTGCCCAAATACCA
>NW_015168239.1:14634-25952 GCF_001447785.1 Gekko japonicus | reverse complement strand
TCTATTCTCCTGATTTGAGATCTAACAATGATATTGAATACAGAGTCAGTAATGGTAGGCGGCGGCTGTACCATCGACAGAGCCAAGTTATTAGCCATGCGCTTTATGCATTCCTCATAGGATTTCAAGTTCTCAGAGGGGGAAATTGGGAGGTCTTCAGCCACATCCTGCGGTGGAGAGGGGCCCAGTGGATGTACCAGACCTTCATCCTCTGAGCATCCGGAGGAATCAGAAGAGTCTGAATCTTCCGAAGGTTCCAAAAACAAAGTTGGGATCTCCAGTGCCAGTTGCATCGGTATCGATTGTGTCACTGACCATGCAGCCGCAGGCTTCTGTCGATGGTGCATATCCATCAGTACCGATGGTTGCAGTTGTGGGTATTCTGGAGCCCTCAGGGGGTCCCAGTATCAAGACAGTTGAGAGGATGAGGACTGTCGGTCCCAATCTATGGGCATATGCGGCGGAAGCCAGGGCATGTTGGTTGCCAGAGGGTAGGCTCCATAGAGGTATTGCCATTGACGTTGATCCCAAGGGATTGGTGGAGGGAACGGTCCCAATGGTTGGTCCTGATCGTCACTCAGAGAATGTCATGAGGAGTGATGCACAGAAGCCATTGTCCCATGGGCCGATCGATGACTCTCAACACTGGAGGATCTGGAAACCTGAGTCAAGTCCATGTCCTGCTCAGAATCCGTGGTCGGTGCTGGAGACATCACGGTAATCAATGCTGATGCCACTGTTGACATCGAAGTGTGCCCAGACGTATATTGAGACAATGCCATTGGCAAAAGGGCCAATTCTAGCAATGCAGTACATAGTCTGGCGGCTCTGTTCTTACTCGTTTGCTGCGAGAACTTAGAGCAGTGAGTGCAGGAATCCACTTGATGGGCTTCCCTGAGGCACAGAAGACAAAGGGAGTGTCTGTTGGGGGGCATGATCTTACTGCCGCACCACAAGCATCATTTGAAAAAGCCTCACTTTTGGCCATAGGTCAAGGGGTAGAGGGAGTCTGCTGGGGCAGAGTACTCACTCAGAATGCTAATCAGTCCACTTTTTTTTTGTAGATACTAGATAAAGAAGAAAGTTGGGCCAAAGGAAGAGGAGGAAGAAAAACGAAAAACTACTGGCCAATGTGGAGAGGTTCCTAACAGTGTGGTGGTCAGAAGAAAACTGGTGGGATTGTTGTGCCCCTCCCCTTGTTGGAGCTCTGCATGTGATGGGGGAGCAGGCATGAAAATTCCCTTTTGCTTTCAATTCTACCGATCAGGGTCAGTGCAGACGCACTATATCCCAGAGGTGTGATGCACAGAGACCACGAAGAAGATCTAGAGTTGCCACCTTCCAGTTGGGAATCAGAGGTCACTCGAATTACGACTGCTTTCCAGCTACAAAGATCAGTTTCCCTGGAGAAAATGGCGGCTTCGTAGGGTGAACTCGATGGCATTATACCCTGCTGAGGTTGCTTCCCTCCCCAAACCTCACCCTCCCAAGGCTCCACCCCCAAATCTCCAGAAATTTCCTAACTTGGAACTGACAACCTGGGAGATCGATTGGGATTCCAAGAGATTTCCAGGTTGGCAACCCTAGAAGAAGAGAAGGAAGCGGGAAAAGGAGAGAGGCTATGGGGCTTTTGGGAAAGAGGAAATACTCGGAGGGGGGAAGCGAGATGCCTCCTGAAAGTTCTTTGTGGGTCCCCCTTCATTATCCTATTTCCCTGAAAGGAAGATGGGATGATGGGTCCACATATGCCAGCAAAACAAAGTGGGGGGGGGGCATCTTAAATTTACAAACAGGTTACAGTTATGTATAGTAAAAAAATACACAGGTTGCTTACCTGTAACTGATGATCTTCAAGTGGTCATCTGTGCATTCACACCCATGGGAATTCAGTGTGCCTGCACTGGTCTGATTGGTGTTGATGAAAGCTCTAAAGGGATTTTCGTGCCTCAGCCCCAGGCATGCACGGGAAACCCACCGCGCATGCCCAGGGGGTGGGGCACAAACATCCCGCCAGTTCCTTCTGACCACTGTGCCAAACTACATACTCTGGTTTCTTTTCAGATAGCAAATCGCTGTGCCAAACTACTGGTGAAAAGAGAGGCTGACAGCAGTGGGGTGGGTGGTGTAAATGCAAAGATCATCATAGAATAGAATAATAGAATGTTAGAGTTGGAAGGGACATTGGAGGTCATCTAGTCCAACCCCCTGCACTCTCAGGAGCATAGCCGAAAGATAGCCCTACAACATACCCGAAAGATGGCCGTCCAGCGTCCGCTTGAAAACATCAGTTACAGGTAAGCAACCTGTTTATCTTCATCATGGTCTATGTGCATCACACCCACGGGAGAATAGAAAGCAGTGACAGCTCACCTGAAGGAGGGTGCTGGCAGACAGTCAATGCACAGCAGAAGATGAGAGCTAGCAGTTCACTGACCCTTCTCGAAGAGGTGATCGCTACCAGGAAGGCGGTTTTCCAAGCCAGGAATTTAAGGTCACAAGTCACCAGAGGTTCCAAGGGGTTCCGCATAAGGTGATATAGTATTAACAGAAGGTCCCATGGCTGAGAAGGAGCGTTAATTGGAGGATGTAGGTGCAGCAGGCCCCGGAGGAAACACTTAGACAGCGGGTGAGAGAAGACCGAGAATCCATCAATCGGACTGTGATGGGCCGAAATAGCTGCCAAATAAACTCATAGAGAAGCATATGACAGACCAGAATCTGCTAAAGAAAGAAGAAAGTTGAAAATGTGGTGAAGGCCTATAGATGTAGGTGGAGTTTGAGAAGGACCAAGATAGTTCAGAAACCTGGTCCACTTATAGGCATATGACTTGCGAGTCATTGGTTTCCAGGTGTTCAGAAGAACGTCTGCGACCTGGTGGGAGAAGCAGGACAACGGATTCTCCAGGCAGTTAATTTCAAATGGGGAACATCGTGGTAATGTAGACGTCCAGCGCCAGGAAAAGGTCGTGAAAGGAAAGTGGTAATAATCGTCCTTGGCAAGGTGGAGAAGGAACGGGAACCAGGTTTTGTCTGGGCCACCAAGGCATTATTAAGATACAGTTCACCCGTTCCTCTGTGATCTTGCACAGCACCCACAGAAGAAGCAGCAGTGAAGGGAACACGTAGAAGAAGCTGCGGTTCCATGGAAGTGGCAAGCTGTTGCAGAGAGAGCAAGGATTCGCTCCTCCCTGAGAGCAGAAGAAGGGACATCTTTTGTTGGACTGGGTCGCAAAGAAATCCACTATTGGGTGACCCCAATGGAGGAATATGGGTTCCAGGTAAGTCCAGTTCAACTCCCAGTTGTGAAGTCGTGTGACTCCCCTGCTGAGGAGATCCACTTGAACATTCAGGGCCCCCAGGATGTATACCGCATGGAGAAAGATGTTGTAAAACAGGCACCATTCCCATAGTTGCAGAGCCAGGGAACAAAGGCGATGGGACACTGTGCCCCCTTGCTGATTGGTGTAGCTCAGGGCTGTGGTATTGTCCATGAAGATGGCTACCGATTTCCCCAAGAGCAGCAGTTCGAAAGATTGGAGTGCAAATTTTATTGCCAGGAGCTCCAGGTAATTGATGTGATTGTTCCGGAAATGACTTTCCCATTTGTCCCCTATGCAGAGGCCATGCAGGTAGTCACCCCAGCCCCATAAAGATGCATCTGTGGTTAAAGTCAGTTGAGGATCGGGCCAATGAATAGGAGCACCTTGGACCAGATTGGGGAGGTGTTCCCACCAGTCTAGAGAGTCCCGAACAGACTTGGGGGGATAGAGCAGCATTGATTGCAGTTGTAGCAAGTTTGGTGTAGTGGTTAAGTGCGCAGACTCTAATCTGGGAGAACCGGGTTTGATTCCCCACTCCTCCACTTGCAGCTGCTGGATGACCTTGGGCAAGCCATAGTTCTGACAAGAGCTGTCCTTGAAAAAGAGCCATTTCTGTCAGAGCTCTCTCAGCCCCACCTACCTCACAGGGTGTCTGTTGTGGGGAGGGGAAGGGAAAGGAGTTTGTAAGCCGCTCTGAGACTCTCAATCTCTTCTCTTCTTCCAGGGTTTTCATAAATGCTTGACGATTTGAATGGACTCATTTCTGCTCCACCTTTTGCCCTCTAACTGATTCTCAATATTTTGTTCCTTCTAG
Organism: Gekko japonicus; assembly: GCF_001447785.1. Lineage (NCBI taxonomy): Eukaryota > Metazoa > Chordata > Lepidosauria > Squamata > Gekkonidae > Gekko > Gekko japonicus. The sequence continues at coordinate 21,818 of NW_015168239.1, read as the reverse complement.
AGCATACTGAGTTCTCATCTTTGAGCATTATTTTCCTGTGTGTGTGTTAAATTCTAATATTTTATGTATCTGTGGGTGTCCAGGTTTTGTGGCTTTCTTCATGAACACGGGAACTGGCCAGTTCACTGCTAGAAGCCCTCTTTGCTGGAGGGAAGCGGCACTTCTGGAGAACATGGACGTCAATAATGAAGACAGAGAAAAGCTGCCACCAGCAGATGATGGAAGAAGAGACCCACACCCAGGGGTGTCTGCTGCTACACAGAGGTCAGGAAGCCCCATCTCACGCTGGAATCTGCTTGGCCTGAAAGACTGACTAGGCTGCCCTTAGATTATGGCTGATCTTTTAACAGATGAAGATAAAAAGGAATGAATGAGAATCATTGGTAACATCCTCATATGCATTCATGTTGAGATAAAGGTTTCCATGTAAATGTGGAAAGATTCAAGATGAATCTTAATGAGGGGAAAGTGAGTAAAAAGCAAAGCGCAGGGGGCGAGGTGGAACTACTTTGCAAGCACAAGGCAGACATGGACCTCTGCCTGCTCCCCCTCAGGCATCCAGGAGGGCAGTTTTGGGAACATGAGCACCAGCAATGGGTGGAGGTGAGAATCAAGGCACTCTCTTTTCTCCTAAGCAAACTGTTGGGTGATGGTGAGATATTGAAAAAATGGTATTTAGCAGAGATAAGATAGTCCAGCAGAGCCAGAGTAAAATAATTCAGACACAGAATCCATGTGTGATTAAAATATAAAGTTTTTACTAAATTCTAGCATGGGAAGGGTAACTGGGATGAAAATAACAACAGAGCATAATCGGCTACATCCTTACACTACAAAGACAAAACTAGAAGAGAGAGATTATGGCTACTCTTCTTCTTCAGAACACCAAACAAAGACGGGAAGAGAAGCCATAAAATGGTAATATACCTTGACACTTTAGTCCCAATCAAATCCCTAGATCAGGGAGAAAATTCCCGGGCTTCCTACATCTAAAGAACATTGGTTACATGAGAAACATGTGACTTCCTGTGAGCAACATAAACAAACATTTAACCCCAGATATACTGAGTGTTTTCAACTTGTAATACCCAACACAAACACAAGCTCTGTGCTGCTGGGGTATCTCTAGAGAGTATTCAGGCTACCCAAATAATGGTGCAGATACTAATGAAGTGACATAGAAACACTTCTTAACCTACCATGAGAAACTGCAGTTCCTTGCACCAGCTCTACCTCCCGCCCCGGGTGTCCAGAGGGGAGTATGTCGAAAGAGATTGCTGAGGCTCAGAGAAAAACAACTCCTTTCCCATTCTCCTCCACCCATGTGTGTAGAACCAACCTGGGTCCTGGGTTTGACTGCATTGGTCCGCCAGAACTCATCAGCCAATAGCCAGGTGCTTGGACATGAGAGGGATTCCTTGTCTTCTTCCCCACAGGATGTGAAATCATCTCGGCAGAGTCAAAATCCTCTCGCTATGCCTATTGGTGTCAAGTTAGCTACGATGTGACAGATCCATAATTAGGTTCTTTCTTCTTTGGCAGGGAGCAACAGAGGTGCCTCTTTCCCCAATTTAAATTTCATCGGCGGGGAAGGGGGGGATCCTGCAGATACACCCTCCCCCCCAGGTAAACAATTTGGGTTGTTCAGATTAGGAAATCTCATGGGGGGGCTTTAGAATTAAACTGTGCTTCCATCAAGAACCTTCTCTCCCCTCCCCCACAACTTCCTTTAAGCCCCACCACCACCACAGGAGAGCACCTTGAACCACAGGAGAGCACCGTGAACCACAAGGAAAGGCATGGTACGAAAGGCATGGTACGAAATCTGATCACAGATTTCTGGTATCTCATCACATTTGCCCTTTAACTGCTCCATAATTGCCATTGGTATAAACTGAGACCCTGGAGAGCCACTGCCGGCCAGAGTAGACAGTGCTGGCCTTGATGGCCTGATGGGCAGATGCTGAGGACGGAATTGTTCCCCCTTTGGCTTGCTTTCCCTTCTGAAGAAGAGCCATTGTTTTGTTCTGGTGTGATATCAGACCCCAAAGAATAATTTGTTGGTGTTGTTAGCCATTCACTTGTGTCCGACTCTTGGCGAGTCTATGGGCCAGTGTTGGGTATTACAAGTTTAAAACACTCAGTATTACTCACAGGAAGTCACATGTTTCTCATGTAACCAATGTTCTTTAGCTGTAGGATGCCCGGGAATTTTTTCCCTGATCTAGGGATTTGATTGGGACTAAAGTGTCAAGGTGTATTAGCATTTTATGGCTTCTCTTCCTGTCTCTGTTTGGTGTTCTGAAGAAGAAGAAGAAGCCATAATCACCCTCTTCTAGTTTTGTCTTTGTAGAATAAGGATGTAGCCAATTATGCTCTTTTGTTATTTTCATCCCAGTTACCCTTCCCATGCTAGAATTTAGTAAAAACTATATTTTAATCACACATGGATTCTGGGTCTGAATTATTTTACTCTGGCTCTGCTGGACTATCTTATCTCTGCTAAATACCATTTTTTTCAATATCTCACTATCACCCAAAAGCCACGTTTTCCAGTCTTGTCCTGTTTCTTTGAGTTGTTTCATGCTCAGGCTGGTGTTGACTTTTATGGTGTCCAGACACATGCGTTCTTTTGCTGCTAACCAATCCAAGCATTGCTTTTTCTATTCCGCATGACATGGCCGAAATAAGTCAGTCGCAGTTTTATGATTTTTCTTCCAATGACACGTCTGGTTTTATGTGCTCCAATACTTGCTTGTTTGTCACCTTTGCTGTCCAAGGAATAGCTAGCCCAAATGTCTGAATTTTTCAAAAATTAACTACTTTCGACTTTTATTCCCTCTCTACCCCGTAGTGTGTATTAGGAATAAAATAGATCAACTAGAATGTAGATTAATAGGGAAATTCTTATATTGAGGCCCCTGTAGGGGCATATCAGGCATAAGGATAAGGTTTGTTAGATATGGATGAACAGATTTACATTACAAAGTTTGAGTCCAGTGGCACCTTTAAGAGCAACAAAGTTTTATATCTGGTATAGGCTTTGTTGGTCTTAGAGGTGCCAAGACTGGACTCAAACTTTGTTTTGCTGCTTCAGAGTAACGGGGCGACCCACCAGATTTACATTAGATTTAGATAATAGATCCCCCCCCCCTCTCTGATTTTTATTTTTGCGGGGAGGTCCTGCGGTAGCAGACTCAGATTTTGTTCTTTTTCCCCAGGAGAGGGGGGGGGGCACAGTAGAGGGCATTGCGTGACGCATGGGGAAGGCCACGGGAGTATTGCTGAGCTTCCCTGAGGTGCTCTTTTAGTGACAGAGGACAGCCCCTTCCCTTCTTCTGGCTGCTGCTCCAGGAGTCGGACTGTGCTGGCTAACTCAGCTGTTCTGTGCCCGGTACGGTTGGGGGAGCTCCCACCAGCCCACCGACCACTGTCTGCCTGCTGCTCCAGTCTCCCTGCCAGTGCTGCCCATGATATTTGCCCACTCCTTGGCCCCAGCTGTCCCTGCTACCCCTGCGCCATGCCCAGCACTGCCCTGGTGGCACTGGCACTGTTCGAGGTTCATGCAGCCATGTCCTAATGCCTGGCGAGGGTGGCTGCTGTTGCCGTGTGCCCTTGCCTTGTCTTCTCCACTCCTTGGGGCTGGCGGAGGAAAACTGGCTTCCATTTGAAGTGGAAAGTGGCTATTTCTATGGATGTTAAGGGAGTTCTAGATATTTGGAAATTCTGGGGTTTCTGAATCCCAAAGCCAAAGGGTCCCAATACCAAATTTCAAATCAAAACTCTGACTCTGGGTTTTGGTGCCGGTACAGGTCCCTAATTTGCATGACTGCTTTAGGATGGCAGCACCTAAATGTGCCGCTGTTGCCCCTAGTTCCTGGTCACGAGTTGGATCGAGTGGAACGTTTCAGTGAACAGAAGGATTTCTGCCCAGAAAGGATGTCTTCATTACCTGCCCCCTCCTCCTTCAGCCCAAAATGTGCCCCCCATAAGGAAATTCTCCCCTCCACAGAAACTCTCAGCTGGGTTTGGTTCCTAGTTCTGTAGTTATCGTTTCTGATTCCTTGTACTCCAATCCAGCCTCAAATACTGATGCTATTTAAACAGTTCCACATACAACTCGAATCACACATCTCCAGTGTGTGCGCGCGCGTGTGTGCAACCTGCTCCACGGTGGGCTACCCCAAGGAATGCCCCTGATTGGCATCGCTAAGAGCAGAGTCTGGGGGTCTGTGATTTGGGCTGCTCAGGAGGGTGTGTTCGTAAAGGTCGTAGGGCAATCCTAGAACAAAATGGTCCCAGAAGATGCTTTTATAAAGGAAGCGGAAGGGTAGCCTCTGTGTTGGATGTTACAAGTTAAAACATTTCTATTTTAGTATTTACTGGGTTAATACTGTTTACTAAATCACATGTCTGTTTATAACCAATCTGTTTAGAGAGCTGGAAACCCCCGGCAACTTCAGATCTAGTTTGTTGTTCTGATTGGAGTGGACTCTGACTCTTTAATACTCTGCTGCTGGATGTTGATTACTCTGCTGATTAACTTTAGAAATTAATAACAATAACCCAACACTCTGCCACTGTGTGAGCGGTACATTCTCTACTTGCCGTATGTATTGCCCGGATCTCACTGCCCTGTTTCTACTTCTGTAATTCCATTTTCTGTACGGGTTGTCATATCATGTCTAATTCCCCCCCCCCCCCCCGTTTGTAACGCCTGTGATCCTAGTCCAGTGACACGGCTGATGTGTGATCTCTGCTTTTCGTCGGCTGCCGTGTTTTACGTTGTGCGATCTGCCTTGAGTCTCGGTAAGAAGGGTGGGCTGGAAATACCGTAAATAAATAAACACACACACACACACGTGGGAAGTGCGGCATCCTTCAGTCCTTCATTATTTACATCTTCACGAGGGGATTCCTTGGGGGCACGCACACAAAATGCTTTGGACGCCACTCCTTGGAAGTCCACAGGGTGCTGCCTCTAGATGGATGATTTGGAGGCAATCCACAGTTCATTCTGGCACGCAGCAGCCTGCTCGCCTCCTTATACTTTCTGTCTTAGTAATGCAAATTGATGAAATTTCCAAGCAATGTGTGCAAAAAACAGGCAAAAAACAGTGTCTGTTCACGGGCAGGGCACAGTCTCCAGAGTCTGACGATCTGTGGCTGGACGTGGTCCAGTGCTTGTTTGAGGGGGCCAGAACTGTTTAAATCGAACATATATTATACTGGAAAATTTAGAAGCCAGGATGTGGGAACCTACATGAGCCTCCTCTGCAAAGATGTATTTATCATTCAACTGCTCTGAGAGCAAAGTGCTCTTCTCAATACTGAAAATCAGTGCCTGACTTCACAGACAACTTCCCTACCAATTTATCTACCTATGCTTGGAAAGTAAAATAAACTTCCATCGAGACATTAAAATCTGATCTATAACACTGTTGTGTCTTAATGTTGCCACCAAGTTTCCCATGATATGGCATGATGTTCTAAGAATAACTACAGCAGAGTAAATTGGATAAAGCGGTATGGCTTTGAACAATTTTATTTTTAAAAAACCAGAGAAACATTTTCTCTTTCATGGAATACACTTTTTGTACAGCCTGCTCTGCGTTGCTTATTTCAAAACGCCACGGATCTCTTCCAGTCTTCCCCCCTAAATTAGGCAAAAAGGTGCAAGTCAGAGTCCAGGCTCTTAAATGCACAAAATGCAAAAGTCGGTTCTAGTTCTGTATTTTTAAAGACATGCTGCAGACGGCGTGGAACTACCTAAATCCCCAGACGGCCCAACCGGAGCGGCAGCTGTCCCTGCGGAGTGTCCGTGCCGGGCACCGAGAGCAGGCCGCCCGTGGGGAGTGGAGGGGGAGCCGGCGAGGGGCTGGACTAGGGAAGTGTGCGGGTGCCCGACGACGCTGCGGGGGAGCAGGGGGAGCCCTCTTCCCGGCAGGAAATGGCCCAGGAGGTCCGCGGCCCCCTCGTGCCCTTCTCTCAGCCGAACAAGAGACCGATCGGGAGGGATACACCGTGGGGGGGCGGTCCAGGACCGAGCCGCTCCCCCCGTTCCGCACCCGGCTGGAGCCGCGGGGCGCGCAGGCAGGGAGTCCCTTCCCCCGGGAGTGGCGGGCAAAGGAGCGCCCCGCGCCGGCGGGCTTGCTTGCCAAGCGGCCTCTGGCATCCCATGTCCCTGTTTGCCTGGGAGTGTGAGCAGCACCGCGCCTGGGATTGCCGCTCCTGAACAACCCCCGACGGACGGACTGGCTGGCTGGCTGGCGGTGATGAGCGCAGTCCTGGCTGGGCCACTTCGGGCCCACGCGAGTGGGAAGGGGGGGGCGCATCTCTGGAGAGGAGTCCCAGGAGCCTTTGTGGCGGATCCCGGGAAATCTGCTCCCTTCCTGCCCCGAAAGCGCCCAAGAATGGGTCAAGCGGTCACAGGGACACCCCTTGGGAGCCTCTGGCGCAAAGACGGAGCCGCGTCGCCTCGCTTGGCAGCAGACGGCTGCCCCGGAGTTGCGGGCGTGCGGCTTCGCCTGCCATGCTAAAGCACACGATGCTGCTGTTTGGCACCAGAGCCAGAGCCTGGCTGACAGGGCTGCGGCCCCCTCGCCCAGAGCCCTCCTCGTCGGATGCCAACTGCTTGTTTCCCCCCCTTCCCCCAGTTCCAGTTGAGGAGGTGCCCCCCGCGAAACCTTCGACGGGAGCGCTTCTGTGAGCGAGTCCCAGAGGGCTGGAGGCCCCCCCCCCCCAGTCCCGCAGGGGCCCCCGAGGCGTCGCTTGTCGGCCGGCAGGAGCTCAGAACTGGGCGGGAAGAGAGAAGAGCCGCCGCGGTCGTCTTCTGCCAGGCGCGCCGCTCGGGCGGGAAACCCCCAGACATCGGAGCGAGCCCTCGCGGGACAGGACGGCTCCCAGCTCGGTTCCAAACGCGGCTGCTTTGCCCTGGCGGACACAGGACAACCGGACAAGACCTCCCCGTCCCGGCGCCCCGGAGCCGGACCTCATGCAGCCGCCAGGGCCTCACCCGCCGGCCCCGGGCCGCGCTCTCCCGCCGGGGCTCTTGGGGACGGAGCGGCACCAGCACCCCCGGCCCGGCCTTCGGTCCGCAGCAGGGAAAGGCCCGACTCGGCCACCAGGAGTGCCGCGCCGGACGAGAGGCAGGCTTTCTACGCGGCCGGCTGAACCCGGGGGTG
>NW_015168239.1:11703-13751 GCF_001447785.1 Gekko japonicus | reverse complement strand
GGAGGCGGCGGCCCGAGAGTCGCTTTGCTGCAGGCGCGGCCCGGGTTCCCTCTCAGCGGAGTTCGGGGGAGGCAGCGCAGTTTTCGAGCCCCCGGCTCACCCCGTCTCGTCTCCGCTCGGGAAGGAGGGCTCCCGAGCAAAAGGATCCATGCCGGAGGAGGCAGAGCGCTCGCTCACCGCTTGCATGGCAGGAGGGGCTCCCGACGGAGAATTTGTGCTCACCGGGCCCCGCAGCTCCGAGGGGGCGGCCGGGACAGGAGCCACTCTGGCCACGAGAGCCGCATCGCCTCGTTGGCTCCGCAGCCCTCCTCCTTGCGCGCTGGCTCGCCCGAACTCCGCCGCGAGGCTCCCCCGGGCCGGGCAGGAGGGCTCCGGGGCGGCAGGCGCAGAGAGGCGTCCGGCGGGCGAGTCCGGGCAGCAGCTGCCACCGACGGAGACTCGGGCTGCCCTCCTCCAGGTGGGGCCCGGAGACCGCTCAGGGTTGCTCGGGGGGAGGGAGAGCCCTCTGGCGCCCGGCCCCCCACCCCGCCCCACTCTCGAGAGAGGCAGCAGAAGAAGGAGCCCGAGGAGGACTGGAGGCCCCGGCGGGCTGCGGGGGCCGGCTGGGAAGGGGTGTGTGTGTGGGTGGGTGTGTGGGTGCCCCGGCAGGCTCCCGGGGCCAGGGGGGCGGAGGGGCCGCTTGGGGTCTCCTCGAGAGGAAGCGGAGCCGCGGCGCCTCCGCGGCAGAATCGGAAGACTGAGCCGCGGTTCTTCGCCGCCTCCCTTTGCTTCCCCTCGGAAGAAGGGCGCCTGGGCGAGCCGGAGGCCCTCGGAGCCCCCGTGGCCGCTGGAGGCCCCTGCGCGGAAGGGCGCGACCCCCTGGCCGTGGAGCCAGAGGGCCGCCTCGAGCAGGCGTGGAGGCGCCCCAGCTCTGCTGCTGCTGCTGCTGCTGCGCGGCTTTGCGCGGCTCCCTTGACACGAACTCTCGGGGATCCGGCGCCCGCCGAGACCGCCTTCAGCCCCCTCCTCGATTCCGCCCGAGCGGCTGAGCGCGCAGGGATGGCGGCCCACTCGCCGCCCGGCCTCCTTCCCCGGAAAGGCCCCCGGCCCGGCCGCTCCGCACCTGCGGCTCCCTCCCCAGCCTGGCCGGGCCCCCCTTGGGGAGGACTCCCGAGTCCCGGCGCAGGTAGTCGGCCCCTCGGCATCGACTCTGCACGCAGCCCCGCCCGGCCTCCCTCGGCAACCGCCGCCCTCTCTGTCCCCGGACCTGGGAGGGGGGAGGAGGCCCGCCCCTCAGGGCCGCCGCAGGGGGAGAAAGGGCTCCGGCCGGGAGAGAGGCCTCCGGCACTTGGTTCTTGGTTTCGGGGCCCAACGAAGCCTCTCCTCCGTCGTGGGGCCCTCGGGGCCCGCGACCCCCTTTCCCCGCGACTCCCTGGGGAAGAGCAGCCAGGCCCGTCTGTGCGCGCGGGCGAAAGGGTCCCTCTCCGGGGCCAGGCGAGGGCTCCGCAGACAGACAGACAGACAGACAGCCGCGGGTTCCGGCCTCGTCTCCACCAGCCCCGCAGCTCCGTCTTCGCCAACCAGGCCCGGAGGCGCCCGGAAATCCGTCCGCGCCCCCTGTCCTCAGTCCGGCTCTCCTCCTTCCCCCGGAGAGTCCGGGCGCTCTGTACAAACCCGGGCGGCTCGACGGGACCCACGCCAAGGCGGCCGAGGCGGCGGCTTGCTGGAGCGCGGCCGTCCTCCCCACCGGCGGAGGTCTCTCTGGCCGGCCCCCGCGGCGGCGGCGTCCTCCTCCTCCTCCTCCTCCCGCCCGCAGCTGGCCGGCCGGGCTCGGGCCGCCTTCATAGGTGGGGGGCGTAGAAGGCGGGGGCGCCGTAGGTCTGCGAGCCGAGCACGAAGGGCGAGAGGACGGCGGCGGGGCTGGGCAGGAAGGGCAGCTGGGCGGCGCAGACCAGGCCCCCGGCGGCGGGGTGTCCGGCGTAGGCGCCCGGCGGGCCATGCATGGAGAGCGGGTGGTTGCCCATGGGCGGCGAGTGGCTGAGCGGGCTGAGCCCCCCCGGCAGGCCGCC
>NW_015168239.1:10325-10842 GCF_001447785.1 Gekko japonicus | reverse complement strand
CGGGGACCTTCGAAGCCGGGCGCCAAGGGGCCCCACCCGACACGCTGGCCTTCCTTCCTTGCCGGTAGCCCGGGGCTCCTCTCTTGGGTCGCCGGCGGCGCGGAAGGAGCGGCTGGGCTTTCCTCGGGAGCGACGGGCCCAATCCCCGGCCGAGGGAAGGAAGGAAGGAAGGGTGACCCCCGCGGGTGGCACCTGCAGTCTTTTGCCGGTCCCTGCCCGGGCGCGGACAGCCCAGCGCGGCCCAGCGGCCTGCGAGGCGAGCGGGAAGCCGGCCGGGGGAAGGCGCAGTCGGGCAGCCAAGCCCGCGAGCCACCTGGGGGGAGGCAGCCTGCGGGTGGGGGTGGGCCCGGGACCCAGCGCCGCCGCCGCCATCCCCTCCGGCGCCCCGAAGCCTTTGGCCGCCTCCTTCCCCGGCGCGCCGGCAGCCCGGGCAGCTCAGAGCAACCACCGCGGGCCGACCCCCCTGGCAAAAAGGGACGACAGAAAGAACGCCCCGACACCACCCCCCCCCCGGGCT
>NW_015168239.1:8463-10053 GCF_001447785.1 Gekko japonicus | reverse complement strand
GCCGCCGCCTCCTCCTCCTCCTCCTGGGACGCCGGGAGCACCGAGCACCGAGCAGGCGGCGGGGGGGGGCGGGGGCGGCGGACAGGCCGGCGTCCGGCCAGGCAGAGCAATCTGGCAGCGGGTCGAACGCCGCCCCCGGTCGATGGGCAGCCCTAATAAGTGTAATAGGTTTTAATCGAGTAATTATCCGAATTTTGACCCTATAATTTAGATGTGAGGCGCGCGCCGGCCAGGTGCTTGAAAGAGATATGCACAATTCGATAATAGGATATCGACCGGCCCCGTCGGAGGCGCCTCCCCGGGCCGCGCGCGCCCATTATGCAGCCTCTTTACGCGGCTAAGCACATTTTACTCTCCATGTAATCGAAGGGATTTAATTGTTTTTCCAGAGATAACCAGTGTTTTGTCACGATTAGTCTCTGATTTGTCCTTAACCAAGCTGGGGGGCAGCGGAGAAAATTGAATCTGTCACTCCAAGCCAAAAGCTGCAACGGCAGCCACCGCTGGAGAGGAGGCCAGGGGGATGGGGGGTGTCAAAGGAGGCCCGGCAGAGGGGCCCCCTCCAGTCCAAAAAGCCTCCCTCTGGAAGGGGGTGGGGGGCTCCCGGCTGCAGGGACTCTCTCTCTCTCTCTCTCTTGGGTGCTGGTCCAGGGGGGCTTCCTCGGCTTAGACCCTTCCGCCGCCCAAACTTCGCCGGAGCTTCTCACTGCACAACTAGGCGGCGGGCTTCCTCCGGACCGGCTGGAAGTTGTCGCCCGCCTCGTTGAGCTTCTGCTGGGGCCCGAGCACCGTGTATTCCCTGGCGGCGGCTTTGTAGAGAAGGGCACCCGGCCTCGGGCGCCCAGCCCAGCACACACGCACACAGACCAGAGGGGAGGTCGCCAGCGCCACCGCTGCCAGCCTCTCTTCATCTTCGGGCCAGGGGGAGGGGGAGCAGAGGATTGGGGGAGGGGGCCCACAAAACCCATGGGGGGCTGGCCCCATGGGCCCCATGTGAGCTACGGGCCTGGGTACTTTTACATTTGTAGAGATACACAGGTAACATAATGCGCACTAGAGGCATGGGAAGATTGATGGGTATGTTTTTCTGGTCCACAGCATAATTATGCTCATTGCATCTCAGGTACGTGAGCTGGGAAAGATCACCATTTGGGACCCCAGCATCCCAGTGCCACTTGGAGCAGGAAAGTGAGGCTAGGTGGACTATCAGCCAGCTTCACTTGGTCATCATGTTTGTGAACAACAAATGCATATTTTGTAAACATTAATACACATCAAAATGGAATGACTCTGTGTTAAATTCCATAAAGGCCAGTCTGACCACACTGATCTGTCCCCTTGCTGAACCAGGAAAAAACATAGGACCAAAGTGCTGAGTCTCAAAAATTCATCTTTTCCCACTCATGCACCTGCTTATGAAGCCACACACAGGGTGTGTTCAGATGGTGAGCTGAGAGCGGTTTAAATTGGTCTGGTTCTGATGCGATTATTTTTGATCTGGATAATCACAATCACACTTACCTCCCTTATCCTGCCTCACCCTGCAGTCACATCGCTCCCCGACGTATACACTACTGTATACGTGTGTGT
>NW_015168239.1:5500-6978 GCF_001447785.1 Gekko japonicus | reverse complement strand
CCCCTCCCCCCCTCCCTCCCCGCCGGGCCCCCTTTGTCCGCTCCCACCTCGGGCCTCCCGGGCCTCCCGGGCCAGCCAAACTCCGAGGGGGAGGGCCCTCGCCTTGGGGTCGCTTCCCGGGGAGGGGGAGGGGGAGGAGCCCCCCCTCGTAATTCCTCGGCGGCCCTGCCCGGCGGGACAAAGGGGGCTTTCCCTCCTCTGGGGCACCCCTCGCTCCTGCCGCGGGAGATTTCTGGGGGCGCGCCAGGAAGCAGGGGGGTTCCCCTGGCTTGCATTGCAAGCATTGGCGCCGCCCTCCCCCGCGGCGCGGAGATCTCTTCACGACGCCCCTTCGGGGTAGTCCAGGCGGGAGGGATTATCTGCCCCAACCCGAAGGGAGAGCGGCGGCGCTGCTCCGACGACGGTGACTCCAAAAGGGCGGCGCGCGTCGCCCAGCAGACGGCCGCACTTTCCCAGCTTCGGGGCGGAGGAAGGCGCCCAGAGGCCGCGGAGGGGAGGGGAGGCGGCCGGGCGCGGGCTTCGTTGCCGAGCCCTTTCCCCGACGGCCGCCCTGCAAGCCCGCTCCGTCGAGGGGGCGGAATTCGTTCCCTTGGGGACCCGAAGGGCCCGGCTCGCCCTGGCGCTCCCCTGCCGCCCCTTCGTCAAACGAATATTCGTTTCCCTGTCGCATATTTGCCTGCCTGGCGCCGGAGAAGAGCATTTCTCCCCGCCGCTCTCCCTGGGGTGCTTTTTTGGGGGGAGGGGAGACTGGGTTACCCGCGCGGGACTGGGACCTCTTCACGCAGCCGTCTCTTCTGCGCGGGGCTGTAATTGGCTGCAAATGAATCCCTTTCCACCGACGCAGCGCAACCTCGGCCCCGACGTGGGGGGGGGAGACTAGCCAAGCCGCGCATGAAGGGGAGGGGGCAGAGGGAGATCGGCTGGGCTGTCAGGTCCCTTCTCGCCACCCCCCCAGCGCAGCGGGAATGCGTCGAAATAAGCCTGATTGGGGGGGGGCGCACGCACCGTCCCTCCCCCAATAACCCGGGAAGTTTACTTTGACCACATCTAGCCCGAGTTCGTGCGCCTAAATGCACCGCCGGGAAAACCCAGGGGAGCTACTCGTGAGTAGGCAGAAGAAGCCTCTCGGGACAGTTTTGCGGCGGAGAGGGCTTGGGCGGGGTGCGTGTGTGTGAGGAGGGCTTCTGCGGCGCTCGGTGACTTCTCCCGGGAAACGTCTCGCTTTGCCTCTTCAGAAGAGCGCCGCGGAGAAAGTTTCTCGGACAGAAATGCGCAGAGCCCGACTGGGGCCGCCCCCCTCCCCCCCCCGCGCGCCGGGCGCCGGGCCGGACACAAGCCGAGCGGGACCCCGTCCCCCCCGGGGTCTGGATCCCCCTCCCCGGGGCGCCCCAGGGGGGGGAGGCCAGCGGGATGCTTCCCGCGGCCGCCGGGGAGGGACACCGGGGCCCAGAGCCTCCGGAGCGCAGGAAGGGCACGGC
>NW_015168239.1:1932-2536 GCF_001447785.1 Gekko japonicus | reverse complement strand
AGAGCCCTCGTGGGGTCGGGTGGAGCTGAGAAACCTGGGTTCGAATCCCCCCCCCCCAGCCGCACCCTGTTGTGGCCCTGCGCGGCCCAGCCGACTGGGATGGGGGGGGACGTTCGTTCGTGCGGATCGGGCCGAGGGAGGAAGGCCGCCTGCTGCGAAGGAGCCGCCGGGAAGGGAAGCCCGCTCGCCTCCCCGAGTCTCTCCTTTGCCGCACCCTGTCGTGGCCCTGCGCGGCCCAGCCGACTGGGATGGGGGGGGACGTTCGTTCGTGCGGATCGGGCCGAGGGAGGAAGGCCGCCTGCTGCGAAGGAGCCGCCGGGAAGGGAAGCCCGCTCGCCTCCCCGAGTCTCTCCTTGCGGTGCCAGGAAGGGCGGACGACGAAGGCAGCGAGGCCCGCAGGTGCCGCCGCCGCGGAAAGCCCAGCCATCCAGCCAGGTGGCCCGCAGCCGTCCAGGGGCCCCGGAGGAGCCCGGCGGGGTCCTTACCCTTTCCGAAGGCGGCGCGGGACGGGCGCTGGGAGGGATCCTCCGGGACGGTCCGAAGGCGCATCTCCGGCCGCGGAGCCGCTCCTTCCTTCCTTCCTTCCTTCCTTCCTTCCTTCCTT
>NW_015168239.1:0-914 GCF_001447785.1 Gekko japonicus | reverse complement strand
CCAGCCGCTGGGATCGGGGCCTCCCGCCGGGCCTGCGTCCCGCACGGGGTCTGCGCTGCGGGCCCTCCTCCGTCGTCGAGCGCGAGGCAGCGGCCGTCGCCTGAGTTCCGGAGGAGGAGGAGGGGGCGGCAGCCGGGTCCTGCGTGTCCTTCCTGGGGAGGGGCGGCGGCAGCCGGCCTGCCTGCCTTCCTTCCTGGCCAGAGTCCTGTTGCCAGGCCGGCATGTCCGGCTCAGGAGGAGCCCCAGTGGGCTTAGACTGGCCACTCTGCCCACCACATTTTGAAAGGGGCACCCTCAGCCAGAAAAAGGCCTCTGAAGCGCCCTCCAGTGGGGAGGGGGGGAGGGGGCTTGCTTTGCCCTCCCGACCCGGCGGTCCTCTCCCGCCGCGGGTGCAGCACACCGCAGTCCCCCTTGGGTGCCAGGCCCTCTGCCCGGCAGTCCATCCCGTGCGTCCGACAGGAGAAGGAAGCATTGGCTCCTCGTCCGGGGTCAGGTCACCTGGGCATCCAAAGACACCCCCCCCGCCGCCAAGGAATCCGACCAGCACCATCCGGAGTGACCCCGTGGTGGGCAGCGGGAGCCCGGTCGCAGGGCCTCCGGGCGGAGACGGACGGGGCCGCCGCCTGCTGCTGCTGCTCGCCCTGGGCGGCTCTGGGGAGACGCTGGGGATCCTGCCGGCCGGGGCCGTGTCCTCTGGAGGGAAGTCCTTTGCGGGCTCTCGCCCTCCCCGGCGACCGACCCGGCCGCAGAGCCGTCCCAGGGGTGCCCGGCTGGCCTGGGTGCAAAGCAAGCCTCCCGTGTGGCCATTCGGGCCTCCTTTCCTCCCCGAGGCCCCCCCTACTCTCCTCCTGCACCCTGCCCGACAGCATGCGGCTACGGCAGCCATTCTGTTGGGATTCTTAATTCAAGGTCGA